>NC_036255.1:93131-615136 GCF_002742605.1 Olea europaea var. sylvestris
CGTATTAATTATGTCAGGTTGAAGATGTGTTCAACATAAAATTAACAACTCAAAACCACACCAGGGGCAATTTTGTCATTTGTCACGACTGTGTCGGAATGGGCCGAAATTTGACAAGTCGATTGGAAACGGCCCCAGAAATTGGACTCGGGGCACAGACCCTGGATCATGGGATTTTAGCCAAATTCCTTTATTTAGGCCGCCGAATAATTAATTTTCCTATTAATTACGTCGGGTTGAAGATGTGTTGGACAGAAAATTAACAACGCAAAACCGCACCAGGGGCAGTTTTGTCATTTGTCGCGACGGTGTTGGAATGGGCCGAGATTTGACAGGTTTGTTGGAAACGGCCCCAGAAATTGGAGTCTGGGCGTAGACCCGGGATCATGGGATTTTAGCCAAATTCCTTCGTTTAGGCCTCCGAGTAATTAATTTTCGTATTAATTATGTCAGATTGAAGAAGAGCTGGATAGAAAATTAAAAAAGAAAAACCGCACTAGGGTCAATTTCGTCATTTGCCGCGTCGGTGTCGAAATTAGCCGAAATTTGGCAGGTTGAGTGGAAACGGCTCGAGAAATTAGAGTCGGGGCACAGACCCGGAATCACGGGATTTTAGCCAAATTCCTTTGTTTAGGCCTTCGAACAATTAATTTTCGTATTAATTATGTCAGGTTGAAGATGTGTTGGACGGGAAATTAATAACTGAAAACCGCACCAGGGGCAATTTTTTCACTTGTCGTGACGATGTCGGAATGGGCCGAAATTTGGCATGTTTATTGAAAACGGCCCCAGAAATTGGAGTCGGGGCACAAACCCGGGATCACAAGATTTTAGCTAAATTCCTTCGTTTAGGCCTCCGAATAATTAATTTCCGTATTAATTATGTTAGGTTGAAGATGTGATGGACAGAAAATTAACAAAGAAAAATTGCACCAAGGGCAATTTCGTAATTTGTTGCGACGGTGTCGGAATGGGCCGAAATTTGGCAGGTTGATTGGAAACGGCCCGAGAAATTGGAGTCGGGGTAGAGACCCGAGATCACGGGATTTTAGCTAAATTCCTTATTTTAGGCCTCCGAATAATCAATTTTTGCATTGATTATGTCAGATTGAAGATGTGTTGGACAGAAAATTAACAAAGAGAAATCGCACCAGGGGCAGTTTCGTCATTTGTCGCGACGGTGTCGGAATGGGCCGAAATTTGGCAGGTTGATTGGAAACGGCCCGAGAAATTGGACTCGGGGTACAGACCCAGGATCACGGGATTTTAGCTAAATTCCTTCGTTTAGGCCTCCGAATAATTAATTTCCGTATTAATTATGTTAGGTTGAAGATGTGATGGACAGAAAATTAACAAAGAGAAATCGCACCAGGGGCAGTTTCGTCATTTGTCGCGACGGTGTCGGAATGGGCCGAAATTTGGCAGGTTGATTGGAAACGGCCCGAGAAATTGGACTCGGGGTACAGACCCAGGATCACGGGATTTTAGCCAAATTCCTTTATTTAGGCCGCCGAATAATTAATTTTCGTATTAATTACGTCGGGTTGAAGATGTGTTGGACAGAAAATTAACAACGCAAAATCGCACCAGGGGCAGTTTTGTCATTTGTCGCGACGGTGTCGGAATGGGCCGAGATTTGACATGTTTATTTGAAACGGCCCCAGAAATTGGAGTAGGGCGTAGACCCGGGATCGCAGGATTTTAGCCAAATTCCTTCGTTTAGGCCTCCGAATAATTAATTTTCGTATTAATTATGTCAGGTTGAAGAAGTGTTCGATAGAAAATTAAAAATGAAAAACTGCACCAGGGTCAATTTCGTCATTTGTCGGGACGGTGTCGGAATTGGCCAAAATTTCACAGGGTGAGTGGAAACGGCTCGAGAAATTGGAGTCACAGCACAGACCCTGGATCACAGGATTTTAGCCAAATTCCTTTGTTTAGGCCTCCGAAAAATTAATTTTCATATTAATTATGTCAGGTTGAAGATGTGTTGGATAGAAAATTAATAACGTAAAACCACACCAGGGGCAATTTGTTCATTTGCCGCGACGGTGTCGAAATGGGCCAAATTTTGGAAGGTTGATTGGAAACGGCCCCAGAAATTGGAGTCGGGGCACAGACCCGGGATCACTGGATTTTAGCTAAATTCCTTCGTTTAGGCCTCCGAATAATGAATTTCTGTATTAATTATGTCAGGTTGATGATGTGATGGACCTAAAATTAACAAAGAAAAAAACCGCATCAGAGGCAATTTCGTCATTTGTTGCGACGGTGTCAAAATGGGCTGAAATTTGGCAGGTTGATAGGAAACGTCCCCCGAAATTGGAGTCGGGGCATAGGCCCTGGATCACGGGATTTTAGCCAAATTACTTTGTTTAGGCCTCCGAATAATAAATTTCCGTATTAATTATGTCAGGTTGAAGAAGTGTTGGACAGAAAATTAAGAAAGAAAAATCGTACCAGGGGCAATTTCGTCATTTGTCAAGACGGTGTCGGAATGGGCCAAAATTTGGCAGGTTCATTGGAAACGGCCTGAGAAATTGGAGTCGGCGCACAGACTCGAGACACGGGATTTTGGCTAAATTCCTTCGTTTAGGCCTCCTAATAATCAATTTTCGTATTGATTATGTCAGGTTGAAGATGAAGGATACAAAATTAACAAAGAAAAACCGCACCAGGGGCAATTTCGTCATTTGCCGCGATTGTATCGTAATGGGCCGAAATTTGGCCGGTTGATTGGAAATGGCCCCAGAAATTGGACTCGAGGCACAGACCCGGGATCAAGAGATTTTAGCCAAATTCCTTCGTTTAGGCCTCCGAATAATTAACTTTCGTATTAATTATGTCAGGTTGAAGAAGTGTTGGACAGAAAATTAACAAAGAAAAATCGCACCAGGGGCAATTTCGTCATTTGTCTCGACGGTGTCGGAATGGGCTGAAATTTGGCAGGTTGATTGGAAACGGCCTGAGAAATTGGATTTGGGGCACAAATCCGAGACACGGGATTTTAGCTAAGTTCCTTTGTTTAGGCATCCTAATAATCAATTTTCATATTGATTATGTTAGGTTGAAGATTGTTGGACAAGAAAATTAACAAAGAAAAACCGCAACAGGGGCAATTTCGTCATTTGCTGCGACGATATCGTAATGGGCCGAAATTTGGCCGATTGATTGAAAACGACCCCAGAAATTGGACTCGGGGCACAGACACGGGATTTTAGCCAAATTCCTTCATTTAGGCCTCCAAATAATTAATTTTCGTATTAATTATGCCAGGTTGAAGAAGTGTTGGACAGAAAATTAACAAAGAAAAACCGCACCAGGGGCAATTTCGTCATTTTTCGCGACGGTGTTGGAATGGGCCAAAATCTGGCAGGTTGATTAGAAACGGCCCAAAAAATTGGACTTGGGGTACAGACTCGGGATCACGGGATTTTAGCCAAATTCCTTCGTTTAGGCCTCCGAATAATTAATTTTCGTATTAATTATGCCAGGTTGAAGAAGTGTTGGACAGAAAATTAACAAAGAAAAACCGCACCAGGGGCAATTTCGTCATTTGTCTCGACAGTGTCAGAATGGGCCAAAATTTGATAGATTGACTGGAAACGGCCCCAAAAATTGGACTCGGGGCACAGAACCGGGATCACGAGATTTTAGTCAAATTCCTTCCTTTAGGTTTCCGAATAATTAATTTCCGTATTAATTATGTCAGGCTGAAGAAGTCATGGACAGAAAATTAACAAAGAAAAACCGCACCTGGGGGCAATTTTATCAATTGTCGCGACGGTGTCCGAATGGGCCGAAATTCGGCAGGTTGATTGGAAAAGGCCCAAGAAATTGGACTCGGGGCACAGACCCGGGATCACGGGATTTTAGCCAAATTCTTTCTATTAGGAGTCCGAATAATTAATTTCTGTATTAATTATGTCTGGTTGAAGATGTGCTGGACAGAAAATTAACAACGCAAAACTGCACCTGGGGCAATTTTGTATTTGTCGTGGCGGTGTCTTAATGGGCCAAAATTTGGCTGGTTGATTGGAAACGGCCCCAGAAATTGGAGCCGAGGCACAGACCTGGGATCACGGGATTTTACCCAAATTTCGTCGTTTAGGCCTCCGAATAATTAATTTCCATATTAATTTTATCAGGCTGAAGAAGTCTTGGACAGAAAATTAACAAAGAAAAACTGCACTAGAGGCAATTTCGTCATTTGTCGCGACGGTGTCAGAATGGACCGACATTTTGCAGGTTGATTGGAAAAGGCCCGAGAAATTGGAGTCCGTGCACAGACCCAGGATCACGAGATTTTAGCCAAATTCCTTCGTTTAGGCCTCCGAATAATTAATTTCCATATTAATTATGTCAGGTTGAAGATGTGTTGGACAGAAAATTAACAAAGAAAAACCGCACTAGGGGTAATTTTGTCATTTGTCGCGATGGTGTCGGAATGGGCCGAAATTTGGCGGATTGATTGAAAACTGCCCCAGAAATTGGATTCGGGGCATAGACCCGGGATCAAGTGATTTTTGCCAAATTCCATCATTTAGGCCTCCGAATAATTAATTTTTGTATTAATTATGTTAGGTTAAAGAAGTGTCGGACAGAAAATTAACAACCTAAAATTGCACCAAGGGCAATTTCGTCATTTGTCGCGACGGTGTTGGAATGGGATGAGATTTGGTAGGTTGATTGGAAACGGCACTAGAAATTGGAGTCGGGGCACAGACCCAGGATAACGGGATTTTAGCCAAATTCCTTCGTTCAGTCCTCCGAATAATTAATTTTCGTATTAGTTATGTCAGGCTGTAGAAGTGTTGGACAGAAAATTAACAACACAAAACCATACCAGGGGTAATTTTGCCGTTCGTCGAGACGGCGTTGGAATGGCCGAAATTTGCAGGTTGATTAGAAACGGCCCCAGAAATTGGACTCGGGGCACAGACCCGGGATCATGGGATTTTACCCAAATTCCTGCGTTTAGGCCTCCGAATAATTAATTTCCATATTAATTGTGTCGGGTTGAAGATGTGTTGGACAAAAAATTAAAAACGCAAAATCGCACCAGGGGCAATTTTGTCATTTGTCGCGATGGTGTTGGAATGGGCCAAGATTTGGCAGGTTGATTGGCAACGACCCGAGATCACGGGATTCGTTGCGACGGTGTCGGAAAGGGTCAAAATTTGACAGGTTGATTGGAAACGGCCCCAGAAATTGGACTTGGGGTCATGGACTCGAGATCTCAGGATTTTAGTCAAAGTCCTTCATTTAGGTCTCCAAATAATTAATTTTCGTATTAATTATGTCAGGTTGAAAAAGAGTTGGACATAAAATTAACAAAGCAAAACCGCACTAGGGGCAATTTTGTCATTTATCACGACGGTGTCGGAATGGGCCGAAATTTGGCAAGTTGATTGGAAACGAACCGAGAAATTGGACTCGAGGCACAGACCCAGGATCACAAGATTTTAGTAAAATTCTGTTGTTTAGGCCTCCGAATAATTAATTTCCTTATTAATTATGTCAGGTTGAAAAAGTGTCGGATAGAAAATTAACAAGGAAAAACTGTACCACGGGCAATTTTCTTATTTGTCGCGACGGTGTCGAAATGGACCGAAATTTGGCAGGTTGATTGGAAACGGCCTGAGAAATTGGACTCAGGGCTAAGACCCTAGATCCCAGGATTTTAGCCAAATTCCTTCGTTTAGGCCTCCGAATAATTAATTTCCGTATTAAGTAGGTTATGTTGAAGAAGTGTTGGACAGAAAATTAACAACACAAAATCGCACCAAGGGCAATTTTTTCATTTGTCACGACGGCGTCGAAACGGGCCGAAATTCGGCAGGTTGAGTGGAATTGGCTTGCGAAATTGGAGTCGGGGCAAAGACACGAGATCTCGGGATTTTAGCCAAATTCCTTTGTTTAGGCCTTCGAATAATTAATTTTCGCATTAATTATGTCAGGTTGAAGAAGTGTTGGACAGAAAATTAACAACGTAAAATCGCACTAGGAGCAATTTTGTCATTTGTCGCGATGGTGTCGGAATGGGCCAAAATTTGGAAGGTTGAATGAAAACGACCCGAGAAATTGGACTCGGGGCGAAGACCTGGGATCACGGGATTTTAGCCAAATTCCTTCGTTTAGGCCTCCGAATAATTTATTTTCGTATTAATTATGTCAGGTTGAAGAAGTGCTAGATAGAAAATTAACAACGCAAAACCGCACCAGGGGCAATTTTGTCATTTGTCGCGCGGGCGTCGGAATGGATCGAAATTTGGCAGGTTGATTGGAAATTGCCCGAGAAATTGGACTCGGGGCACAGACCCGGGATCATGGGATTTTAGCCAAATTCCTTCGTTCAGGCCTTCGAATAATTGATTTCCGTAGTAATTATGTCAGTTTGAAGAATTGTTGGGCAAAAAATTAACAAAGCAAAATAGTACCAGAGGCAATTTTGTAATTTATCATGACAGTGTCGGAATGGGCCGAAATAAGGCAGGTTGATTGGAAATGGCCCAAGAAATTGGACTCGGGGCACAGACCATGGATCACGGGATTTTAGCCAAATCCCTTCGTTTAGGCCTCCGAATAATTAATTTTCGTATTAATTATATCAGGTTGAAGAAGTGTTGGACAGAAAATTAACAAAGCAAAATCGCACCAGGGACAATTTTGTCATTTGTCACGACGGTGTCGAAATGGGCCGAAATTTGGCAAGTTGATTGGAAACGGCCTGAGAAATTAGACTCGAGGTACAGACCCGAGATCACGGGATATTAGCCAAATTCCTTTGTTTCGGCCTCCGAATAATTAATTTCCGTATTAATTATGTCAGGTTGAAGAATGATGGATAGAAAACTAAAAAAGAAAAACCACACCAGGGAAAATTTTGTCATTCGTCGCAATAGGCCGAAATTTGAAAGGTTGATTGGAAACGACCCGAGAAATTAGACCGGGGCATAGACCCGGGATCATGGGATTTTAGCCAAATTCCTTCGTTTAGGCCTCCGAATAATTAATTTTCGTATTAATTATGCTAGGTTGAAGAAGTGTTGGACAGAAAATTAACAAAGAAAAACCGCCCCAGGGGAAATTTTTACATTTGTCGCCACGGTATCGAAATGGACCAAAATTTGGCAAGTTGATTGGAAACGGCGCGAGAAATTTGACTCGGGTCAAAGACCCGATATCCTGGGATTTTAGCCAAATTCCTTCATTTAGGCCTCCGAATAATTAATTTCTGTATTAATTATGTCAGTTTGAAGAATTGTTGGGCAGAAAATTAGTAAAGCAAAACAGCACCAGGGGCAATTTTGTAATTTCTCACGACAATGTCGGAATGGGCCGAAATTTGGTAGGTTGATTGGAAACGGCCCGAGAAACAGAACTTGGGGCACAGTCCCAGGATCATGGGATTTTAGCCAAATTCCTCCGTTTAAGCCTCCGAATAATTAATTTCCCTTTAATTATGTAAGGTTGAAGAAGTGTTGGACAGAAAATTAACAAAGCAAAATCGTACCAGGGACAATTTTGTCATTTGTCGTGACGATGTCCAAATGGGCCGAAATTTAGCAGGTTGATTGGAAACGGCCCGAGAAATTGGACTTGAGGTGCAAACCCGGGATCACGGGATTTTAGCCAAATTCCTTTATTTAGGCCTCCGAATAATTAATTTCCGTATTAATTATATCAGGTTGAAGAATGATGGACGGAAAACTCAAAAAGAAAAACCACACTAGGGTCAATTTCGTCATTTGTCGCTACGATATCGGAACGGGCCGAAATTTGAAAGGTTGATTGGAAATGTCCCGAGAAATTGGACTGGGGCATAGACCCAGGATCATAGGATTTTAGCCAAATTCATTCATTTTGGCCTCTGAATAATTAATTTTGGTATTAATTATGCCAGGTTGAAGAAGTGTTGGACAGAAAATTAACAAAGAAAAATCGCCCCCGGGGAAATTTTTTCATTTGTCGCGATGGTGTCGAAATGGGCCGAAATTTGGCAGGTTAATTGGAAACGACCCGAGAAATTGGACTCGGAGCACAGACCCGGGATCACGGGATTTTAGCCAAATTCCTTCGTTTAGGCCTCTGAATAATTAATTTCTGAATTAATTTTGTCAGGTTGAAGATGTGGTAGACAGAAAATTAACAACTCAAAACTGCACCAGGGGCAATTTTATCATTTGTCGCGACGGTGTCGGAATGGGCCGAAATTTGGAAGGTTGATTGAAAACGGCCCGAGAAATTGGACTTGGGGCGAAGGCCCAAGATCACAGGATTTCAGCCAAATTCCTTCGTTTAGGCCTCCGAATAATTTATTTTCAAAGTAATTATGCCAAGTCGAAGAAGTGTTGGACAGAAAATTAAAAAAGAAAAACAGCACCAACGACAATTTTGTCATTCGTCATGACTGTGCCGGAATGGGCCAAAATTCGAAAGGTCGATTGCACCAGAGGCAATTTTGTCATTTGTCGCGCTGGTGTCAGAATGGGCCGAAATTTGGCAGGTTGATTGGAAACTGCCCGAGAAATTGGACTCGGGGCACAGACCCGGGATCACGGGAGTTTAGCCAAATTCCTTCATTCAGGCCTCCGAATAATTGATTTCCATAGTAATTATGTCAGTTTGAAGAATTGTTGGGCAGAAAATTAGTAAAGCAAAACAGCACAAGGGGCAATTTTGTCATTTGTCACGACGGTGTTGGAATGGGCCGAAATTTGGCAAGTTGATTGGAAACGGCCTGAGAAATTGGACTCGAGGCACAGACCCAGGATCACGAGATTTTAGCCAAATTCCTTTGTTTAGGCCTCCAAATAATTAATTTCCGCATTAATTATGTCAGGCTGAAGAATGATGGATAGAAAACTAAAAAAGAAAAACCGCACTAGGGGTAGTTTTGTCATTTGTCGCGACGGTGTCAGAACGGGCCGAAATTTGAAAGGTTGATTGGAAACGGCCCGAGAAATTGGACCGAGGCGTAGACCCAGGATCATGGGATTTTAGCCAAATTCCTTCGTTTAGGCCTCCGAATAATTAATTTTCATATTAATTATGCCAGGTTGAAGAAGTGTTGGACAGAAAATTAACAAAGAAAAACCGCCCCAGGGGAAATTTTTTCATTTGTCGCGATGGTTTCGGAAAGGGCCTAAATTTAGCAGTTTGATTGGAAATGGCCCGAGAAATTGGACTTGAGGAACAGACTCGGGATCACGGGATTTTAGCCAAATTCCTTTGTTTAGGCCTCCGAATAAATAATTTTCGTATTAATTATGTCAGGTTGAAGAATGATGGACAGAAAATTGAAAAAGAAAAAACTGCACCAGGGGTAATTTTGTCATTTGTCGTGATGGTGTCGGAACTGGCTGAAATTTGGCAAGTTGATTGGAAATGGCAGGAGAAATTGGACTCGGGGCAAAGACCCGGGGTCACGGGATTTTAGCCAAATACCTTCGTTTAAGCCTCCGAATAATTAATTTTTGTATTAATTATGCCAGGTTGAAGAAGTGTTGGACAAAAAATTAACAAAGAAAATCTGCCCTAGGGGAAATTTTGTTATTTGTCGCAACGGTGTCGGAATGGGCCGAAATTTGGCAGGTTGTTTGGAAACGACCCAAGAAATTGTACTCTGGGAGCAGAACCGGGATCACAGGATTTTAGCCTAATTCCTTTGTTTAGGCCTCCGAATAATTAATTTCCGTATTAATTATGTCAGGTTGAAGAATGATGGACAGAAAATTAAGAAAGAAAAACCGCACCACAGAAATTTTATCATTTGCCGCGAAGTTGTCGGAACGGGCTGAAATTTGGCAAGGTGATTGAAAACGTCTCGAGAAATTGGACCCGGGAAATAGACCCAGGGTCATGGGATTTTAGCCAAATTCCTTCGTTTAGGCCTCCGAATAATTAATTTCCATATTAATTATGTTAGGTTGAAGAAGTGTTGGGCAGAAAATTAACAAAGCAAAATCGCACTAGGGACAATTTTGTCATTTGTCACGATGGTATCGGAATGGGCCGAAATTTGGCAGGTTGATTGGAAACGGTGCGAGAAATTGGACTCGAGGCATAGACCTGGGATCATGGGATTTTAGCCAAATTCCTTTGTTTAGGCCTCCGAATAATTAATTTCGGTACTAATTATACCAGGTTCATGAATGATGGTCAGAAGACTAAAAAAGAAAAACCGTACCAGGGGCAATTTTGTCAATTGTCGTGACGGTGTCGGACAGGTCGAAATTTGGCAGGTTGATTGGAAATGGCTCAAGAAATTGGACTCGGGACACAGACCCGGGATCATGGAATTTTAGCCAAATTCCTTCGTTTAGCCCTCCGAACAATTAATTTCGGTACTAATTATACCAGGTTCATGAATGATGGTCAGAAGACTAAAAAAGAAAAACCGTACCAGGGGCAATTTTGTTAATTGTCGTGACGGTGTCGGACAGGTCGAAATTTGGCAGGTTGATTGGAAACGGCTCAAGAAATTGGACTCGGGACACAGACCCGGGATCATGGAATTTTAGCCAAATTCCTTCGTTTAGGCCTCCGAATAATTAATTTCCGTATTAATTATGCCAGATTAAGAATGATGGACATAAAACTAAAAAAAAAAAACCGCACCAGGGACAATTTTGTCAATTGTCACGACGGTGTCGGACAGGTCGAAATTTGGCAGGTTGATTGGAAACGGCCCGAGAAATTGGACTCGGGGCATAGACCCGGGGTCATGGAATTTTAGCCAAATTCCTTTGTTTAGGCCTCCGAATAATTAATTTCCATATTAATTAAGCCAGGTTGAAGAAGTGTTGGACAGAAAATTAACAAAGAAAAATCGCCCAGAGGAAATTTTGTCATTTGTCGTGACGGTATCGGAATGGGTCGAAATTTGGCAGGTTGATTGGAAACGGCCCGAAAAATTTGACTCAGGGCAAAGACCCGAGATCCCAGGATTTTAGCCAAATTCCTTCGTTTAGGCCTCTGAATAATTAATTTTCGTATTAATTATGTCAGGTTGAAGAAGTGTTGGACAAAAAATTAACAAAGAAAAGCCGCCCAAGGGGAAATTTTGCCGTTTGTCGCAACGGTGTCGGAATGGGCCAAAATTTGGCAAGTTGATTGGAAAAAGACCCGAGAAATTGCACTCGGGGAGCAGAATCGGGATCACAGGATTTTAGCCTAATTCCTTTGTTTAGGCCTCCGAATAATTAATTTTCGTATTAATTATGTCAGGTTGAAGAATGATGGACAGAAAATTAAGAAAGAAAAACCGCACCAGGGAAATTTTGTCATTTGTCGCGAAGTTGTCGGAACGGGCTGAAATTTGGCAAGTTGATTGAAAATGGCCCGAGAAATTGGACCCGGGGCATAGACCCGGGGTCATGGGATTTTAGCCAAATTCCTTCGTTTAGGCCTCCGAGTAATTAATTTCCACATTAATTATGTTAGGTTGAAGAAGTGTTGGGCAGAAAATTAACAAAGCAAAATCGCACTAGGGACAATTTTGTCATTTGTCATGACGGTATCGGAATGGGCCGAAATTCGGTAGGTTGATTGGAAACGGTCCGAGAAATTGGACTCGAGGTATAGACCCGGGATCATGGGATTTTTGCCAAATTCCTTTGTTTTGGTCTCCGAATAATTAATTTCGGTACTAATTATACCAGGTTGAAGAATGATGGATAGAAAGCTAAAAAAGAAAAACCGCACCAGGGGCAATTTTGTCAATTGTCGTGACGGTGTCGAACAGGTCGAAATTTGGGAGGTTGATTGGAAATGGCCCGAGAAATTGGACTAGGGGCACATACCCGGGATCATGGAATTTTAGCCAAATTCCTTCGTTTAGGCCTCCGAATAATTAATTTCCTTATTAATTATGCTAGGTTGAAGAATGATGGACATAAAACTAAAAAAGAAAAACCACACCAGGGGCAATTTTGTCAATTGTCGCGATGGTGTCGGATAGGTCGAAATTTGGCAGGTTGATTGGAAACGGCCCGAGAAATTGGACTCGGGGCAGAGACCTGGGATCATGGAATTTTAGCCAAATTCCTTCGTTTAGGCCTCTGAATAATTAATTTCCGTATTAATTATGCCAGGTTGAAGAAGTGTTGGACATAAAATTAACAAAGAAAAATCGCCCAGAGGAAATTTTGTCATTTGTCGTGACGGTGTCGGAATGGGTCGAAATTTGGCAGGTTGATTGGAAATGGCCCGAAAAATTGGACTCGGGGCAAAGACCCGAGATCCCAGGATTTTAGCCAAAGTCCTTCGTTTAGGCCTCTGAATAATTAATTTCCATATTAATTATGTCAGGTTGAAGAAGTGTCGGATAGAAAATTAACAACGCAAAACCGCACCAGGGGCAATTTTGTCATTTGTCGCGATGGTGTTGGAATGGGCTAAAATTTGGAAGGTTGTTTGGAAACGGCCCGAGAAATTCGACTCGGGGAAAAGACTCGGGATCACGGGATTTTAGCCAAACTCCTTCGTTTAGGCCTCCGAATAAGTTATTTTCGTATTAATTATGTCAGGTTGAAGAAGTGTTCGACAGAACATTAACAAAGAAAAAAAGCACCAGGGGCAATTTTTTCATTTGTCGCGATGGTGTCGAAATGTGTCGAAATTTGGCAGGTTGATTGGAAACTGCTCGAGAAATTGGACTCGAGGCACAGACCCGAGATTACGGGATTTTAGCCAAATTCCTTCATTTAGGCCTCCCAATAATTAATTTTCGAATTAATTATGTCAGGTTGAAGATGTGTTGGATAGTAAAATTAACAACTTAAAACCGCACCAGGGGCAATTTTATCATTTGTCGCGACGGTGTCAGAATGGGCCGAAATTTGGCAGGTTGATTGGAAACTGCCCGAGAAATTGGACTCGGGGCACAGACTCAGGATCACATGATTTTAGCAAAATTCCTTCGTTTAGGCCTCTGAATAATTAATTTTCATATTAATTATGTCAGGTTGAAGAAGTGTTGTACAGAAATTTATCAAAGCAAAATCGCACCAGGGACAATTTTGTCATTTGTCCAGACGGTGTCAGACCGGGCCGAAATTTGGCTGGTTGATTGTAAACAGCCCGAGAAATTGGACTCGGGGTATAGACCCGAGATCATGGGATTTTAGGCAAATTCCTTTGTTTAGGCCTCCAAATAATTAATTTTCGTATTAATTATGCCTGGTTGAAGAAGTGTTGGACATAAAATTAACCAAGAAAAATCGCCCCAAGGGAAATTTTTTCATTTGTCATGAAGGTGTCGGAATGGGTTGAAATTTGGCAAGTTAATTAGAAATGGCCCGAGAAATTGGACTCGGGGTACAGAACCGGGATCATGGGATTTTAGCCAAATTCCTTTGTTTAGGCCTCTGAATAATTAATTCCCGTATTAATTATGTCAGGTTGAAGAATGATGGACAGAAAACTAAAAAAGAAAAACCGCTCTAGGGGCAATTTTCTCATTTGTCGCGACGGTGTCAGAACGGGCCGAAATTTGGCAGGTTGACTGAAAACGACTCGAGAAATTGGACTCGGGGTACAGACCCGGGGTAACGGGATTTTAGCCAAATTCCTTCGTTTAGGCCTCCGAATAAGTAATTTCCGTATTAATTATGCCAGGTTTAAGAAGTGTTGGATAGAAAATTAACAAAGAAAAACCGCCCTAGGGAAAATTTTGTCATTTGTCGTGATGGTGTCGGAATGGGCTGAAATTTGGCAGATTGATTGGAAACGGCCTGAGAAATTGGACGCTGGGCAAAGACCCGAGATCACGGGATTTTAGACAAATTCCTTCGTGTAGGCCTCCGAATAATTAATTTTCGCGTTAATTATGTTAGGCTGAAGAAGCATTGGACAAAAAATTAACAAAGAAAAACAACACCAGGGACAATTTTGTCATTCGTCGCGACGGTGTCGAAATGGTACAAAATTTGGAAGGATGATTGGAAACGGCCCGCGAAATTGGACTCGGGGCAAAGACCCGAGATCTCAGAATTTTAGCCAAATTCCTTTGTTTAGGCATAAAAATAATTAATTTCTGTATTAATTATGTCAGGTTGAAGAAGTGTTACACAAAAAATTAACAACGCAAAGCCGCACCAGGGGTAATTTTGTCATTTGTCGTGACGGTGTTCGAATGGGCCAAAATTTGGCAGGTTGATTGGAAATGGCCCAAGAAATTGGACCTCGGGGCACAGACCCGGGATCATGGGATTTCAGCCAAATTCCTTCGTTCAGGCCTCCGAATAAATAATTTTCATATTAGTTATGTCAGGTTGAAAAAGTGTTGGGCAGAAAATTAACAAAGTAAAATCTCACCAGGGACAATTTTGTCATTTCTTACAACGGTGTCAGAATGGGCCGAAATTTGGTAGGTTGATTGGAAACGGTCCGAGAATTTTGACTCGAGGCACAGACCCGAGATCACGGGACTTTAGCCAAATTCCTTCGTTCAGGCCTCCGAATAAATAATTTTCGTATTAATTATGTCAGGTTGAAGAAGTGTTGGGCAGAAAATTAACAAAGCAAAATCGCAACAGGGACAATTTTGTCATTTGTCACGACTGTGTCGGAATGGGCCGAAATTTGGTAGGTTGATTGGAAACGGCTCGAGAATTTTGACTCGGGGCACAGACCCGGGATCATGGGATTTTAGCCAAATTCCTTCGTTTAGGACTCCGAATAATTAATTTTCGTATTAATTATGTCAAGTTAAAGAAGTGTTGGACAGAAATTAACAAAGAAAAAAGCACCAGGGGCAATTTTGTCATTTGTCGCGACGGTGTTGGAATGGGCTAAAATTTGGAAGGTTGATTGGAAACGTCCCGCGAAATTGGACTCGGGACAAAGACTCGAGATTTCGGGATTTTAGCCAAAATTCCTTTGTGTAGGCCTCCGAATAATTAATTTTCGCATTAATTATGTCAGGTTGAAGAAGTGTTGGATAGAAAATTAACAATGCAAAATTGCACCAGGGGCAATTTTTTTATTTGTCGCGAAGGTGTTAGAATGGGCCGAAATTTGGCAGGTTGATTGGAAACTGCCCGAGAAATTGGACTTGGGGCAAAGACCTGAGATCCCAGGATTTTAGCCAAATTCCTTCGTTTAGGCCTCCGAATAATTAATTTTCGTATTAATTATGTCGGGTTGAAGAAGTGTTGGATAGAAAATTAACAATGCAAAATTGCACCAGGGGCAATTTTTTCATTTGTCGCGACGGTGTCAGAATGGTCCGAAATTTGGCAGGTTGATTGAAAACGGCCCGAGAAATTGGACTTGGGGCAAAGACTTGAGATCCCAGGATTTTAGCCAAATTCCTTCGTTTAGGCCTCCGAATAATTAATTCTCGTATTAATTATATCAGGTTGAAGAAGTGTTGGATAGAAAATTAACAATGCAAAATTGCACCTGGGGCAATTTTGTCATTTGTTACGACGGTGTCGGAATGGGCCGAAATTTGGCAGGTTGATTGGAAACGGCCCGAGAAATCGGACTCGGGGCACAGACCCAGGATCATGGGATTTTAGCCAAATTCCTTCGTTTAGACCTCCGAATAATTAATTTCTGAATTAATTATGTCAGGTTGAAGATGTTTTAGACAGAAAATTAACAACGTAAAATCGCACTATGGGCAATTTTGTCATTTGTCACGACGATGTCGGAATGGGTTGAAATTTGGCAGGTTGATTGGAAACGGCCCGAGAAATTGGACTCGAGGCACAGACCCATGATCATGGGATTTTAGTCAAATTCCTTTGTTTAGGCCTCTGAATAATTAATTTCAGTATTAATTATGTCAGGTCGAAGAATGATGGATAAAAAATTAAAAAAGAAAAACTGCACCAGGGGCAATTTTGTCGATTGTCGCGAAGGTGTCGAATAGGGTCGAAATTTGGCGGGTTGATTAGAAACGGCCCGAGAAATTGGACTCGGGGCACAGACCCGGGATCATGGGATTTTAGCCAAATTCCTTCATTTAGGCCTCCGAATAATTAATTTCCGTATTAATTATGCCAGGTTGAAGAAGTGTTGGACAGAAAATTAACAAAGAAAAATCGTCCAGGGGAAATTTTGTCATTTGTCGCGACAGTGTCATAATGGGTTGAAATTTGGCAGGTTGATTGGAAATGGCCCGAGAAATTGTACTCGGGGAACAGAACCAGGATCGTGGGATTTTAGCCAAATTCCTTTGTTTAGGCCTCCGAATAATTAATTTTCATATAAATTATGTCAGGTTGAAGAATGATGGACAGAAAATTAAAAAAGAAAAACCGCACAAGGGGCAATTTTGTCATTTGTCGCGACGCTGTCGGAACGGGGGCTGAAATTTGGCAGGATGATTGGAAACGGCCTGAGAAATTGGACTCGGGGCACAGACCCGGGGTCACAGGATTATAGCCAAATTCCTTCGTTAAGGCCTCCGAATAATTAATTTTTGTATTAATTATGTCAGGTTTAAGTAGTGCGGGACAGAAAATTAACAAAGAAAAACCGCCCTAGGGAAAATTTTGTCATTTGTCACGACGGAGTCAGAATGCCCCAAAATTTGGTAGGTTGATTAGAAACGGCCCGAGAAATTGGACCTCGAGGCACAGATCCGGGATAACGGGATTTTAACTAAATTCCTTCGTTCAGGCCTCCGAATAATTAATTTTCGTATTAATTATGTTAGGTTGAAGAAGCGTTGGACAGAAAATTAACAAAGAAAAATAGCACCAGGGAAAATTTTGTCATTCGTCATGACGGTGTCGAAATGGGCCAAATTTTGGAAGGATGATTGGAAATGGCCCGTGAAATTGGACTAGGGGCAAAGACCCGAGATCTCGGAATTTTAGCCAAATTCCTTTGTTTAGGCCTCCAAATAATTAATTTCGGCATTAATTATGTCAGGTTGAAGAAGTGTTACATAGAAAATTAACAACGCAAAACTGCACCAGGGGTACTTTTGTCATTTGACGCGACGGTGTCCGAATGGGCTGAAATTTGGCAGGTTGATTGTAAATGGCCCGAGAAATTGGACCTCGGGGCACAGATCTGGGATCACGGGATTTTAGCCAAATTCCTTCATTCAAGCCTCTGAATAATTAATTTCTGTATTAATTATGTCAGGTTAAAGAAGTGTTGGGCAGAAAATTAACAAAGCAAAACCGCACCAGGGGCAATTTTGTCATTTGTCACGACGTTGTCGAAATGGGCCGAAATTTGGCAGGTTGGTTGGAAACAGCTCGAGAAATTTGACTCAGTGCACAGACCCTGGACCATGGGATTTTAGCCAAATTTCTTCGTTTAGGCCTCCGAATAATTAATTTCTGTATTAATTATATCAGGTTGAAGAAGTGTTGGACAAAAATTACCAAAGAAAAACAGCACCAGGGGCAATTTTTTCATTTGTCGCAACGTTGTTGGAATGGGCCAAAATTTGGCTGGTTGATTGGAAACGACCCGTGAAATTGGACTCGGGGCATGAACCTAGGAACAGGTTGAAGAAGTGTTGGACAAAAATTACCAAAGAAAAACAGCACCAGGGGCAATTTTTTCATTTGTCGCAACGTTGTTGGAATGGGCCAAAATTTGGCTGGTTGATTGGAAACGGCTCGCAAAATTGGACTCGGGATAAAGACCCGAGATCTCGGGATTTTAGCCAAATTCCTTCGTGTAGGTCTCCGATTAATTAATTTTTGCTTTAATTATGTCGGGTTGAAGAAGTGTTGGACAGAAAATTAACAATGTAAAATTGCACCAGCAGCAATTTTGTCATTTGTCGCGACGGTGTCGAAATGGGCCGAAATTTGGTAGGTTGATTGGAAACAGCCCCAGAAATTGGACTCGCGGCACAGACTCGGGATCGCAGGATTTTAGCCAAATTCCTTCGTTTAGGCCTCTGAATAATTAGTTTCCATATTAATTATGTCAGGTTGAAAAAGTGTTGGACAGAAAATTAACAAAGTAAAACCGCACT
Organism: Olea europaea var. sylvestris; assembly: GCF_002742605.1. Lineage (NCBI taxonomy): Eukaryota > Viridiplantae > Streptophyta > Magnoliopsida > Lamiales > Oleaceae > Olea > Olea europaea. Next base: position 111,094 of record NC_036255.1, read on the forward strand.
TGGGGCAATTTTGTCATTTGTCGCGACGGTATCGGAATGGGCCAAAATTCAGCTCGTTAATTGGAAACTACCCCAGAAATTGTACTCGGGTCAAAGACCCAAGACCTCGAGATTTTAGCTAAATTCCTTCGTTTAGGCCTCCGAATAATTAATTTCCATATGAATTATGTCGGGTTGAAGAAGTGTTGGACAAAAAATTGACAAAGCAAAATCGCAACAGGGACAATTTTGTCATTTGTCACGACGGTGTCAGAATGGGCCGAAATTTTGTAGGTTGATTTGAAACGGTCCGAGTAATTGGACTCGAGGCACAGACCCAGGATCATGGGATTTTCGCCAAATTCCTTTGTTTAGGCCTCCGAATAATTAATTTCCGTATTAATTATGTCAGGTTGAAGAATGATGGACAGAAAACTAAAAAAAAACACTGCACTAGGGGCAATTTTGTCAATTGTCATAACGTTGTCGGACCGGGCCAAAATTTGGCAGGTTGATTGGAAACGGCCCAAGAAATTGGACTAGGCGCACAGACCCAAGATCATGAGATTTTAGCTAAATTCCTTCATTTAGGCCTCCGAATAATTAATTTCCGTATTAATTATGCCAGGTTTAAGAAGTGTTGGATAGAGAATTAACAAAGAAAAATCGCTCCAGGGGGAAATTTTGTCATTTGTCACGACGGTGTCAGAATGGGTCGAAATTTGGCAGGTTGATTGGAAACGGCCCGAGAAATTAGACTCGGGGAACAGAACCGGGATCATGGAGTTTTAGCCAAATTCCTTAGTTTAAGCCCCCGAATAATTAATTTCCGTATTAAGTACGTCAGGTTGAAGAATGATGGACAAAAAATTAAAAAAGAAAAACCGCACCAGGGGCAATTTCGTCATTTGTCACGACGTTGTCGGAATGGGCCGAAATTTGACAGGTTGATTGGAAAAGGCCCGAGAAATTGGACTCGAGGCTCAAACCCGGAGTCACAGGATTTTAGCCAAATTCCTTCATTTAGGCCTCGGAATAATTAATTTCCTTATTAATTATGCTAGGTTTAAGAAATGTTGGAAAGAAAATTAACAAAGAAAAACTGCCCCATGGGAAATTTTGTCATTTGTCGCGACGGTGTCGAAGTGGGCCAAAATTTGGCAGGTTGATTGGAAATGGCCTAAGAAATTGGACTCGAGGCATAGACCCGAGATCATGGGATTTTAGCAAAATTCCTTCGTTTAGGCCTCCGAATAATTAATTTTCGTATTAATTATGCCAGGTTTAAGAAATGTTGGATAGAAAATTAACAAAAAAAACTGTCCAGGGGAAATTTTGTCATTTGTCGCGATGGTGTCGGAGTTGGCCGAAATTTGGCAGGTTGATTGGAAATGGCCTAAGCATAGACCCGAGATCACAGGGGTTTAGCCAAATTCCTTCATTTAGGCCTCCAAAAAATTAATTTTCGCATTAGTTATGTCAGGTTGAAGAAGTGTTGGACAAAAAATTAACAATGCAAAATTGCACCAGGGGCAATTTTGTCATTTGTCACGATGGTGTCGGAATGGGCCGAAATTTGAAAGGTTGATTAGAAACAGCCCGAGAAATTGGACTCGGGGCACAGACGATCATGGGATTTTAGCGAAAGTCCTTCAGTGTTGGATAGAAAATTAACAAAGAAAAATCGCACCAGGGGCAATTTTGTCATTTTTCGCGACGTTGTCGTAATGGGCCAAAATTTGGCAGATTGATTGGAAATGGCCCAAGAAATTGGACTCGGGGTACAGATCCGAGATCACGGGATTTTAGCAAAATTCCTTCATTTAGGCCTCTGAATAATTAATTTCTGTATTAATTATATAAGGTTGAAGAAGTGTTGGATAGAAAATTAACATAGAAAAATTGCACCAGGGGCATTTTTGTCATTTGTCGCGACGTTGTCGTAATGGGCCAAAATTTGGCAGATTGATTGGAAATGGCCCGAGAAATTGGACTCGGGGTACAGATCCGAGATCACGGGATTTTAGCGAAATTCCTTCATTTAGGCCTTCGAATAATTAATTTCTGTATTAATTATGTAAGGTTGAAGAAGTGTTGGACAGAAAATTAACAAAGAAAAATCGCATCAGGGGCAATTTTTTCATTTGTTGCAACGTTATCGTAATGGGCCGAAATTTGGCAGTTTGATTGAAAACGGCCCGAAAAATTGGACTTGGGGCACAGACCCGAGATCACGGGATTTTAGCGAAATTCCTTCATGTAAGCCTCCGTATAATTAATTTCTGTATTAATTATGTAAGATTGAAGAAGTGTTGGATAGAAAATTAACAAGGAAAAGTCGCACCAGGGTAATTTTGTCATTTGTCGCGACGTTGTCGTAATGGGCCGAAATTTGGTAGGTTCATAGGAAACGGCCCGAGAAATTGGATTCGGGACATAGCCCGAGATATCGGGATTTTAGCGAAATTCCTTCGTTTAGGCCTTCGAATAATTAATTTTCGTATTAATTATGTCAGGTTGAAGAAGTGTTGGACAGAAAATTAATAACATAAAACCGCACTCGGGCCAATTTTGTCATTTGTCGTGACGGTGTCGGATCAGGCCAAAATTTGGCAGGTTGATTGGAAAAGGCCCGAGAAATTGGACTCGGGGCACAGACCCGGGATCATGGGATTTTAGCCAAATTCTTTCGTTTAGACCTTTGAATAATTAATTTTCGTATTAATTATGCCAGGTTGAATAAGTGTTTGACAGAAAATTAAGAAAGAAAAATCACCCCAGGTGAAATTTTGTCATTTGTCGCGACGGTGTCGGAATGGGTCGAAATTTGGCTGGTTGATTGGAAACGATCGGAGAAATTGGACTCGGGGAACAGAACCGGGATCATGGGATTTTACCCAAATTCCTTTATTTAGGCCTCCGAATAATTAATTTCCTTATTAATTATGTTAGGTTGAAGAATGATAGACATAAAATTAAAAAAGAAAAATCGCACCAGGGGCAATTTTGTCATTTGTCGCGGCGCTGTCGGAATGGGCAGAAATTCGGTAGGTTGATTGGAAACAGCCCGAGAAATTGGACTCAGGGCACACACCCAGGATCACGGGATTTTAGCCAAATTCCTTCGTTTAGGCTTCCGAATAATTAATTTTCGTATTAATTCTGCCAAGTTTAAGAAGTGTTGGATAGAAAATTAACAAAGAAAAACCACCCCGGGGGAAATTTTGTCATTTGTCGTGACGGTGTCGGAATGGGCTGAAATTTGGTAGGGTGATTGGAAATGGCCTTAGAAATTGGACTTGGGGCGTTGACCCGAGATCACGGGATTTTAGCCAAATTCCTTCGTTTAGGCCTCTGAACAATTAATTTTCGTATTAATTTTGGCAGGTTAAAGAAGCGTTGGACAGAAAATTAACAAAGGAAAATAGCACCAGGGACAATTTTTTCATTCGTCGCGACGGTGTCGAAATGGGCCAAAATTTGGAAGGATGATTGGAAACGGCCCGCGAAATTGGACTGGGGAGAGACCTGAGATCTTAGAATTTTAGCCAAATTCCTTTGTTTAGGCCTCCAAATAATTAATTTCCGCATTAATTATGTCAAGTTGAAGAAGTGTTACACAGAAAATTAACAACACAAAATCGCACCAAGGGTAATTTTGTCATTTGTCGCGATGGTGTTCGAATGGGCCGAAATTTGGCAGGTTGATTGGAAACAGCCCGAGAAATTGGGCCTCGGGGCGCAGACCCAGGATCACAGGATTTTAGCCAAATTCCATTGTTAAGGCCTCCAAATAATTAATTTTCATATAAATTATGTAAGGTTGAAGAAGAGTTGGGCAGAAAATTAACAAAGCAAATCCGCACCAGGGTCAATTTTATCATTTGTCACGACTGTGTCGGAACGGGCCGAAATTTGGTAGGTTGATTGGAAACAGCCCGAGAAATTTGACTCGGGGCACAGACCCAGGATCACGGGATTTTAGCCAAATTCCTTCGTTTAGGCCTCCGAATAATTAATTTCCGTATTAATTATGTCAAGTTGAAGAAGTGTTGGACATAAATTAACAAAGAAAAATAGCACCAAGGGCAATTTTTTCATTTATCACAACGTTGTTGGAATGGGCCCAAATTTGGCTGGTTGATTGGAAACAACCCGCGAAATTGGACTCGGGAGAAACACCCGGGATCACGGGATTTTATCCAAATTCCTTCGTTTAGGCCTCCGAATAATTAATTTCTGTATTAATTATGTTAGGTTGAAGAAGTGTTGGACAGAAATTAAGAAAGAAAAACAGCACCAGGGGCAAATTTTTTCATTTGTCACAACGTTGTTGGAATGTGCCGAAATTTGGCTGGTTGATTGGAAATGGCCCGCGAAATTGGACACGGGACAAAGACTCGAGATCTCGGGAATTTAGCCAAATTCCTTCATGTAGGCCTCCAAATAATTAATTTTCGCGTTAATTATGTCAGGTTGAAGAAGTGTTGGACAGAAAATTAACAATGCAAAATTGTACCAGCGGCAATTTTGTCATTTGTCGCGACGATGTCGGAATGGACCGAAATTTGGCAGATTGATTGGAAACGGCCCGAGAAATTGGACTCGGGGCACAGACCCGGGATCACGGGATTTTAGCCAAATTTCTTCGTTTAGGCCTCTGAATAATTAGTTTCCATATTAATTATGTCAAGTTGAAGAAGTGTTGGACAGAAAATTAACAAAGCAAAGCCGCACTAGGGGTAATTTTGTCATTTGTCGCGACGGTGTCAGAATGGGCTGAAATTTGGCTAGTTGATTGGAAACTGCCCCAGAAATTGGACTTGGGTCAAAGACCCGAGACCTCGAGATTTTAGCTAAATTCCTTCGTTTAGGCCTCCATATAATTAATTTTCTTATTAATTATAATTATTTTGGGTTGAAGAAGTGTCGGACAAAAAATTAACAGCGAAAAAACGTACAGGGGCAATTTTGTCATTTGTCATGACGGTGTCAGAATGGGCCGAAATTTGGCAGTTTGATTAGAAGCGGCCTGAGAAATTGGACTCGGGGCAAAGACCCGAGATCTCAGGATTTTAGCTAAATTCCTTCGTTTAGGCCTCCGAATAATTAATTTTGGTATTAATTATTTCTAGTTGAAGAAGTGTTGGACAGAAAATTAACAATGCAAAACTACACCAAAGGCATTTTTGTCATTAGTCGCGACGGTGTCGGAAAGGGCCGAAATTTGGCAGGTTGATTGGAAACGGCCCGAGTGTAACGCCCCGACCCTTAGTGGGATCAGAACGCTATTTACTTTACTTAGCTTAACCGTGGTTTAGTAACAAGTGTATACGTTTTAGCGGAAGCTTACATCTTTGGATAATAATTTAAATAACAATACTTCAAAAATTTTAAATAAAAACACTGAATCATTTTTCAAAACAACAAAATGTAATTTATTTGAAGAAAACATAACTTGTTCTCGCATTCCGCGTTATTCAAAACTTTAAAGAAATAACATTGGAAAACATTTCATAAAAATAAATCCAAATCACTTATTCACCGGATTTCCATGGGCTCGTTGCATCACTCTCCATCTTCTCCTTCATCCATGCCCGAGGTAGAATTCCTTCAATCTGTAAAGATGTGATTAAACCCGTGAGTTGAAAAACTCAATAGGTGTCATAGGTGCATTCGTGATCAAGCTATACATTTCAAAACATTAACTTTATAACTTTTCATACATGCCATACCCGGAGGCACCATTTGACGTGAAGGGATATGCCGTACCTGAGGGCACCATTTGACATAAGGACATTTCTCCGGAGTACCATTTGACATACAAACATTAACATGAATCGAAACTTATAACTTAACACGATTAAACACATTGCACCTCTACCTACCTTGATTGATGCTTTTGAGACTTTGAAAACTTGGATTGAAAACTTCGATGAAACTTGGACGTTGAAAGAAATGCACTCCTTGGATGTTTGAAAACCGTTGAGAATTGATGCTTGAAAACACTTCTTAAACTTCTAAGAAAAATAGTTTTCCTTCCTCTCTTTTTCTCTCTTAGAAACTCTTTCTTTAGTATGTAAAAGCTCTTGCTTTTGGTGTGAGAAAAATGAGTGAAATGAGGTCTCTATTTATAGGTAAATATCCCATAACTTAAAGCAAATCAAGGGTCAAATTTCATTTAAGAGAGAAAACATGGGTGCCATTTAAGTTTGAGGTTAAATGCTTCAATTTAGAGGGGTTTTTATTGCCAAAAACGTGGGTGGCCCTTTGAGAAAATAATTGATGAAAATAAATATTTAAATTCTAGAGAAAAACGAGAATTTTCATTTCAGGCAGTTTCGGTAGACCGATTGTAGTCCGGTTGACACTGCATAGCCTTCAGTGTTTCTATCATAACTTCTTCTCCCGATATCTGATTGAGATAATTCAAAGTGCGTTGGAAAGCTAACTCAAAGAGCTACAACTTTTATTTAGTTATCATTTCCCAAATCGAATTTTCCTATGTCGAAAATGGGTCTCAAATAAGACTAAATATCTGAAGTATACTTTAGTCATCCAATATTCATGTCTTAGTGCTACTAACGTGTCTAGAATTATTTGGGGTTCTACACAGAGAAATTGGACTCGGGGCAAAGACCCGAGACCATGGAATTTTAGCCAAATTCCTTCGTTTAGGCCTCCGAATAATTAATTTCCGTATTAATTATGTCAGGTTGAAGAAGTGTTGGACAGCAAATTAACAAAGTAAAATCGCACCAAGGGCAATTCTGTCATTTGTCACGACGGTGTCGGAATGGGCAAAAATTTGGTAGGTTGACGAGAAACGGCCCGAGAAATTGGACTCGAGGCACAGACTCGGGATCGCTAGATTTTAGCCAAACTCCTTTGTTTAGGCCTCCGAATAATTAATTTCCGTATTAATTATGTCAGGTTGAAGAATGATGGACAGAAAATTAGAAAAGAAAAACCGCACCAAGGGCAATTTTATCATTTGTTGCCATAGTGTCGGAACGAGCCGAAATTTGGCAGTTGATTGGTAACGGCCGGAGAAATTGGACTCGAGGCACAGACCCGGGATCACGAGATTTTAGCCAAATTCCTTCATTTAGGCCTCCGAATAATTAATTTTCGTATTAATTATACCAGGTTGAAGAAGTGTTGGACAGAAAAATAACAAAGAAAAACTGTCCCAGGAGAAATTTTGTCATTTGTCGCGATGGTGTCAAAATGGGCCGAAAAGTGGCAGGTTGATTGGAATCAGACCGAGAAATTGGACTCGGGGCGCCGACCCGAGATCAAGGCATTTTAGCCAAATTCCTTTGTTTAGGCCTCCGAATAATTAATTTCCTTATTAATTATGTCAGGTTGAAGAAGTTTTGGACAGAAAATTAACAAAGAAAAATCGCACAGGGGCAATTTTGCCATTTATCGCGACGGTGTTGGAATGGGCCGAAATTTGGCAGGTTGATTGGCAACGGCCCGCGAAATTGGACTCGGGGCACAGACCCGGGATCACAGGATTCTAGCCAAATACCTTCGTTTAGGCCGTCGAATAATTAATTTCCTTATGAATTATGTCTGGTTGAAGAAGTGTTGGACAAAAAATTAACAAAGAAAAATTGCACCAAGGGCAATTTTGTCATTTGTCGTGACGGTGTCGGAATGCGCCGAAATTTGGCAGGTTGATTAGAAACGGCCTAAGAAATGGAACTTGGGGAAAAGACCTGAGATATCAGGATTTTAGCCAAATTCTTTCGTTTAGGCCTCTGAATAATTAATTTTCGTATCAATTATGTCAGGTTGAAGAAGTGTTGGACAGAAAATTAACAACGCAAAACCGCACCAAGGGCAATTGTCATTTGCCACGACGGTGTCGAAATAGGCTGAAATTTGGCAGGTTGATTGGAAACGGCCCGAGAAATTGGACTCGGGGAACAGACCCGGGATCACGGGATTTTAGCTGAATTCCTACGTTTAGGCCTCCGAATATTTAATTTCCTTATTAATTATGTCAGGTTGAAGAGATGTTGGATAGAAAATTAATAAAGCAAATCGTACCAGGGGCAATTTTGTCATTTGTCGCGATGGTGTCGAAATGGGCAGAAATTTTGCAGGTTGATTGGAAATGGCCCAAGAAATTGGACTCAGGGCACAGACCCGGGTTCATGGGATTTTAGCCAAATTCCTTCCTTTAGGCCTCCGAATAATTAATCTCCGTATTAATTATGTCAGGTTGAAGTAGTGTTGAACAGAAAATTAACAAAGAAAAGCCGCATAGGGGCAATTTTGTCATTTGTCGCTACGGTGTCGGACTGGGCCGAAATTTGGCAGGTTGATTGGTAACGGCCCGAGAAATTGGACTCGAGGCACAGACTCGGGATCACGAAATTTTTGCTAAATTCCTTTGTCTAGGCCTCCGAATAATTAATTTCCGTATTAATTATGTCAGGTTGAAGAATGATGGACAGAAAATCAAAAAAGAAAAACTGCACCAGGGGCAATTTTGTCATTTGTCGCGACGGTGTCGGAACTGGCCAAAATTTGGCAGGTTGATTGGAAATGAACCGAGAAAATGGACTCAAGGCACGAACCCGGGATCATGGGATTTTAGCCAAATTCCTTCGTTTACGCCTCCGAATAATTAATATCCGTATTAATTGTGCTAGGTTGAAGAAAGGTTGGACATAAAATTAACAAAGAAAAATCGCCTCAGAGGAAATTTTTTCATTTGTCACGATGGTGTCAGAATGGGCCGAAATTTGGCAGGTTGATTGGAATCGGATCGAGAAATTGGACTCGGGGCAACAACCCGAGATCACGGGATTTTAGCTAAATTCCTTCATATAGGCCTCCGAATAATTAATTTTCTTATTAATTATGTCAGGTTGAGGAAGTGATGGACAGAAAATTAAAAAAGAAAAACCACACCAGGGGCAATTTTGCCATTTGTCATGATGGTGTCGGAACTGCCTGAAATTTGGCAGGTTGATTGGAAAGGGCCCGAGAAATTGGACTCGGGGCACATACCCGGTTTCACGAGATTTTAGCCAAATTCCTTTGTTTAGGCCTCCGAATAATTAATTTTCGTATTAATTATGCCAGGTTGAAGAAGTGTTGGACAGAAAATTAACAAAGAAAAACAGCCCCAGTGAAAATTTTTTCATTTGTTGCGACGGTGTCAGAATGGGCCGAAATTTTGCGAGTTGATTAGAATCGGACTGAGAAATTGGACTCCGGGTACCGACCCGGGATCACGGAATTTTAGCCAAATTCCTTCATTTAGGCCTTCGAATAATTAATTTTTGTATTAAATATGTCAGGTTGAAGAAGTGTTGGACATAAAATTAACAAAGCAAAATCGCACCAGGGGTAATTTTGCCATTTGTCGCGACGGTGTCAGAATGTGCCAAAATTTGGGTTGATTGGAAACGGCCCAAAAATTGGACTAGGGGCATAGACCCGGGATCGCGGGTATTTAGCACAATTCCTTTGTTTAGGCCTCCGAATAATTAATTTCCATATTAATTTTGTCAGGTTGAAGAATGATGGATAGAAATTTAAAAAACAAAAACCACACTAAGGGCAATTTTGTCACTTGTCGCGACGGTGTCGGAACGGGCCGAAATTTGGCAGGTTGATTGGTAATGGCCCGAGAAATTGGACTCGAGGCACAGACCTGAGATCACGAGATTTTTGCCAAATGCCTTCGTATAGGCCTTCGAATAATTAATTTTCGTATTAATCATGCCAGGTTGAAGAAGTGTTGGACAGAAAATTAACAAAGAAAAACCGCCCCAGTGAAAATTTTTTCATTTGTCGCGACGGTGTCAGAATGGGCCGAAATTTGGCGAGTTGATTGGAATCGGACTGAGAAATTGGACTCGGGGTACCAACCCGGGATCACGGGATTTTAGCCAAATTCCTTCATTTAGGCCTTTGAATAATTAATTTTTGTATTAAATATGTCAGGTTGAAGTAGTGTTGGACATAAAATTAACAAAGCAAAATCGCACCAGGGGCAATTTTGTCATTTGTCGCGACGGTGTCAGAATGTGCCAAAATTTGGCTTGATTGGAAACGGCCCAAAAATTGGACTAGGGGCATAGACCCGGGATCGCGGGTATTTAGCACAATTCCTTTGTTTAGGCCTCCGAATAATTAATTTCCATATTAATTTTGTCAGGTTGAAGAATGATGGACAGAAATTTAAAAAACAAAAACCACACCAAGGGCAATTTTGTCACTTGTCGCGACGGTGTCGGAATGGGCCGAAATTTGGCAGGTTGATTGGTAATGGCCCGAGAAATTGGACTCGAGGCACAGACCTGAGATCACGAGATTTTTGCCAAATTCCTTCGTTTAGGCCTCCGAATAATTAATTTTCGTATTAATTATGCCAGGTTGAAGAAGTGTTGGACAGAAAATTAACAAAGAAAAACCGGCCCGATGAAAATTTTTTCATTTGTCGTGACGGTGTCAGAATGGGCCGAAATTTGGCGAGTTGATTGGAATCGGACTGAGAAATTGGACTCGGGGTACCGACCCGGGATCACGGGATTTTAGCCAAATTCCTTCATTTAGGCCTTCGAATAATTAATTTTTGTATTAAATATGTCAGGTTGAAGAAGTGTTGGACATAAAATTAACAAAGCAAAATCGCACCAGGGGCAATTTTGCCATTTGTCGCGACGGTGTTAGAATGTGCCAAAATTTGGCTTGATTGGAAACGGCCCAAAAATTGGACTAGGGGCATAGACCCGGGATCGCGGGTATTTAGCACAATTCCTTTGTTTAGGCCTCCAAATAATTAATTTCCATATTAATTTTGTCATGTTGAAGAATGATGGACAGAAATTTAAAAAACAAAAACCACACCAAGGGCAATTTTGTCACTTGTCGCGACGGTGTCGGAACGGGCCGAAATTTGGCAAGTTGATTGGTTATGGCCCGAGAAATTGGACTCGAGGCACAAACATGAGATCACGAGATTTTTGCCAAATTCCTTCGTTTAGGCCTCCGAATAATTAATTTTCGTATTAATTATGCCAGGTTGAAGAAGTGTTGGACAGAAAATTAATAAAGAAAAATCGCCCTAGGGGAAATTTTGTCATTTGCCGCGACGGTGTCAAAATGAACCGAAATTTGGAAGGTTGATTGGAATCGGACCGAAAAATTGGACCTAGGGCACCGACCCAGGATCAAGGCATTTTAGCCAAATTCCTTTGTTTAGGCCTCCAAATAATTAATTTCCTTATTAATTATGTCAAGTTGAAGAAGTGTTGGACAGAAAATTAACAAAGAAAAACCGCACCAGGGGTAATTTTGCTATTTGTCGCGACGGTGCTGGAATGGGCCGAAATTTGGTAGGTTGATTGACAATGGCCCGCGAAATTGGACTCGGAGCACAGACCCGGGTTCACAGGATTCTAGCTAAATACATTGGTTTAGGCTGCCGAATAATTAATTTCCTTATGAATTATGTCCGGTTGAAGAAGTGTTGGACAGAAAATTAACAAAGAAAAATCGCACTAGGTGCAATTTTGTCATTTGTCGCGACGATGTTGGAATGAGCCGAAATTTGGCAGGTTGATTAGAAACGGCCTAAGAAATGGAACTCGAGGCATGGACCCGAGATCTCAGGATTTTAGCCAAATTCATTCGTTTAGGCCTCCGAACAATTAATTTTTCGTATTTATTATGTCTGGTTGAAGAAGTGTTGGACAGAAAATTAAGAACGCAAAATCCTACCAGGGGAAATTTTGTCATTTGTCGCTACGGTGTCGGAATGGGCCGAAATTTGGCAGGTTGATTGGAAACGGCCCGGGAAATTGTACTCGGGGCAAAGACCCGGGATCACAGAATTTTAGCTGAATTACTATGTTTAGGCCTCCAAATAATTAATTTTCGTATTAATTATGCCAGGTTGAATAGGTGTTGGAAAGAAAATTAACAAATTAAAATCGCACCAGGGGCAATTTGGTCATTTGTCGTGACGGTGTCGGAATGGGCCAAAATCTGGCAGGTTGATTGGAAATGGCCCGAGAAATTGAGCTCGTGGCACAGACCCGGGATCACGAGATTTTAGCCAAATTTCTTTGTTTAGGCCTTCGAATAATTAATTTTCGTATTAATTATGCCAGGTTGAAGAAGTGTTGGACAAAAAATTAACAAAGAAACACCGCGCCAAGGAAAATTTTGTCATTTGTCGCAACGGTGTCAGGATGGGCTGAAATTTAGCAGGTTGATTGGAATCGGACTGAGAAATTGGACTCGGGGCGCCGACCCGGGATCACGGGATTTTAGTCAAATTCCTTTGTTTATGTCTCTGAATAATTAATTTCCGTATTAATTATGCCTGGTTGAAGAAGTGTTGGATAGAAAATTAACAAAGAAATATCGCCCCAGGGAAAATTTTGTCATTTGTTGTAACGTTGTCATAATGGGCTGAAATTTGGCAGGTTGATTGGCAACGGCCCGTGAAATTCGACTTGGGGCACAGACCCAGGATCACAGGATTCTAGCCAAATACCTTCATTTAGGCCATCGAATAATTAATTTCCTTATTAATTATGTCAGGTTGAAGAAGTGTTGGACAGAAAATTATCAAAGAAAAACCACACAAGGGGCAATTTTGTCATTTGTCGCGATGGTGTCAGAATGGGTCGAAATTTGGTAGGTTGATTGGAAATGGCTCGAGAAATTGGACTCAGGGCACAGACCCAGGTCCACAGGATTTTAGCCAAATTCCTTTGTTGAATAATTAATTTTCGTATTAATTATGTCATGTTGAATCAGTGTTGAACAGAAATTTAACAAAGCAAAACCGGTTAGGGGCAATTTTATCATTTGTCGCAACGGTGTCGGAATGTGCCAAAATTTGGCAAGTTGATTGGTAACGGCGCAAGAAATTGGACACAGGGCACAGACCCGGGATCACGGGATTTTTGCTAAATTCCTTTGTCTAGGCCTCCGAATAATTAATTTTCGTATTAATTATGTCATGTTGAAGAATGATGGACAAAAAATTAAAAAAGAAAAACCGCACCGGGGCAATTTTGTCATTTGTCGCGACGGTGTCGGAACAGGCCAAAATTTGGCAGGTTGATTGAAAACAGCCCGAGAAATTGGACTCAGGGCACAGACCCGGGATCACGAAATTTTAGCCAAATTCCTTTGTTTACGCGTTCGAATAATTAATATCCGTATTAATTATGCTAGGTTGAAGAAGTGTTGGACAGAAAATTAACAAAGAAAAATTGCCCCAAGGGAAATTTTTTCATTTGTCACGATAGTATCGGAATGAGCCGAAATTTGGCAGGTTGATTGGAATTGGACCGAGAAATTGGACTCGGGGCACCAACCCGGGAGCACGGGATTTTAGCCAAATTCTTTCGTTTAGGCCTCCGAATAATTAATTTCCTTATTAATTGCGTCAGGTTGAGGAAGTAATGGACATAAAATTAAAAAAGAAAAACCGCATCAGGGGCAATATTGTCATTTGTCGCGACGGTGTCGGAATGTGCTGAAATTTGGCAGGTTGATTGGAAAGGGCTTGAGAATTGGACTCGGAGCACAGACCCAGGATCATGGGATTTTAGCCAAATTCCTTCGTTTAGGCCTTCGAATAATAAATATTCGTATTAATTATGCCAGGTTGAAGAAGTGTTGGATAGAAAATTAACAAAGAAAAACTACCCTAGGGAAAATTTTGTCATTTGCCAGACAGTGTCGGAATGGGCCGAAATTTGATAGGTTGATTGGAATCGGACCGAGAAATTGCACTCTGGGCACCGACCCGGGATCATGGGATTTTAGCCAAACTCCTTCATTTAGGCCTCCGAGTAATTAATTTCCTTATTAATTATGTCAGGTTGAAGAAGTGTTGGACAGAAAATTAACAATAAAAAACCGCACGGGGGTCAATTTTACCATTTGTCGCGACGGGTTGGAGTGGGCCGACATTTGGCAGGTTGACTGGCAACGTCTTGCGAAATTGGACTCGACGCAAAGACCCGAGATCTCAAGATTTTAGCCAAAATCCTTCGTTTAGGCCTCCGAATAATTAATTACCTTATTAATTATGTCAGGTTGAAGAAGTGTTTGACAGAAAATTAACAGGGAAAAATCGTACCTGGGGCAATTTTGTCATTTGTCGCGATGATGTCAGAATGGGCCAAAATTTGGCAGGTTGATTGGAAATGGCCCAAGAAATTGGACTCGGGGCACAGACCCGGGATCATGGGATTTTAGCCAAGTTCCTTTGTTTAGGCCTCCGAATAATTAATTTCCGTATTAATTATGTCAGGTTGACGAAGTGTTGAATAGAAAATTAACAAAGCAAAACCGCACAGGGGCAATTTTTTCATTTGTCGCTACGGGTCGGAATGGGCCGAAATTCGACAAGTTAACTAGAAACGGCCCGAGAAATTGGACATGGGGCATAGACTCGGGATCACGGGATTTTAGCCAAATTCCTTCGTTTAGGCCTTCGAATAATTAATTTCTGTATTAATTATGTCGGGTTGAAGAAGCGTTGGACAGAAAATTAATAACGCAAAACTGCACCAGGGGCAATTTTGTCATTTGTCGCGACAGTGTCGGAATGGGCCGAAATTTGGCAAGTTGATTGGAAATGGCCCGAGAAGTTGGACTCGGGGCAAAGACCCGAGATCACGAGATTTTAGCCATATTCCTTCGCTTAGGCCTCCAAATAATTAATTTTCATTTTAATTATGTAAGGTTGAAGAAGTTTTGGACCGAAAATTAACAAAGAAAAACCGCACCAGGGGCAATTTTGTCATTTATTGCGATGGTGTTGGAATGGGCTGAAATTTCGTAGGTTGATTGGAAATGGCCCGAGAAATTGGACTCGGGGCACAGACCCAGGTTCAGGGGATTTTAGCCAAATTCCTTCGTTTAGGCCTTTGAATAATTAGTTTTCGTATTAATTATGCCAGGTTGAAGAAGTGTTGGACAGAAAATTAACAAAAAAAATCTCCCCAGGGGAAATTTTGTCATTTGTCGCGACGGTGGCGGAATGGGCCAAAATTTAGCAGGTTGATAGGAATCGGACCGAGAAATTGGACTCGGGGCACCGACCCGGGATCACAGGATTTTAGCCAAATTCCTTCGTTTAGGCCTCCGAATAATTAATTTTCATATTAATTGTGTCAGGTTGAAGAAGTGTTGAAAAGAAAATTAACAAAGCAACAGGGGCAATTATGTCATTTGTTGCTACGGTGTTGAAATGGGCCGAAATTTGGCAGGTTGATTAGAAACGGCCCGAGGCACAGACCCGAGATCACGGGATTTTAGCCAAATTCCTTTGTTTAGGCCTCCGAATAATTAATTTCCATATTAACTCAGGTTAAAGAATGATGGACAGAAAATAAAAAAAAATCGCACCAGGGGAAATTTTGTCATTTGTTACGACAGTGTCAGAACGGGCCCAAATTTGGCAGGTTGATTGGAAACGACCTGGGAAATTAGACTCGAGGCATAGACTCGGGATCACATGATTTTAGCCAAATTCCTTCATTTATGCCTCCAAATAATTAATTTTAGTAATTAATTATGTCAAGCTGAAGAAGTGTTGGACAGAAAATTAACAATGGAAAACTGCCCCAGGGGTAATTTTATCTTGTCGTGATGGTGTCAGAATGGGTCGATATTTGGCATGTTGATTGGAACCGGTCAGAGAAATTGGACTCAAGCAACCGACCTGAAATCACGGGATTTTAGCCAAATTCCTTCGTTTAGGCCTCCGAATAATTAATTTCCTTGTTAATTATGTCAGGTTGAAGAAGTGTTGGACAGAAAATTAACAAAGAAAAACCGCTCCAGGGGTAATCTTTTCATTTGTCGCGACGGTGTCGGAGTGGGCCCAAATGTGGCAGTTTGATTGGCAACGGCCCGCGAAATTAGACTCGGGGCACAGACCCGAGATCTCGGGATTTTAGCCAAATTCCTTCGTTTAGGCCTCCGAATAATTAATTTCCTTATTAATTATGTCAGGTTGAAGAAGTGTTGGACAGAAAATTAACAAAGAAAATTCGCACCAGGGGCAATTTTGTCATTTGTCGCGATGGTGTCGGAATGGGCTGAAATTTGGCAGGTTGATTGGAAATGGCCCGAGAAATTGGACTCGGGCCACAGACGTGGGATCATGGGATTATAGCCAAATTCCTTCGTTTAGGCCTCCGAATAATTAATTTTCGTATTAATTATGTCAGGTTGAAGAAGTGTTGAATAGAAAATTAACAAAGCAAAACAGCACAAGGGCAATTTTGTCATTTGTCGCTACGATGTTGGAATGGGTGGAAATTAGTAGGTTGATTGCAAATGGCCTGAGAAATTGGACTCGGGGCGTAGACCCGGGATCACTGGATTTTAGCCAAATTCCTTTGTTTAGAACTCCGAATAATTAATTTCTGTATTAATTATGTTAGGTTGAAGAAGTGTTGGACAGAAAATTAACAACACAAAACCGCACCAGGGGCAACTTTGTCATTTGTTGCGACGGTGTCGGAATGGGCCAAAATTTGGCTGGTTGATTGGAAACGGCCCGAGAAATTGTACTCGGGACAAAGACCCAGGATCACGGGATTTTAGCCAAATTCCTTCGTTTAGGTCTCTGAATAATTAATTTTCGTTTTAATTATGTAAGGTTGAAGAAGTGTTGGACAGAAAATTAACAAAGAAAAACCTCACCAGGGGCAATTTTGCCATTTGTCGCGATGGTGTCGGAATGGGCCGAAATTTGGCTGGTTGATTGGAAACGGCCCGAGAAATTGGACTCGGGGCACAGACCTAGGATCACGGGATACTAGCCAAATTCCTTCGTTTAGGCCTTCGAATAATTAATTTCCGTATTAATTATGTCAGGTTTAAGAAGTGTTGGACAGAAAATTAACAAAGCAAAATCGCACCAGGGGTAATTTTGTCATTTGTTACAACGGTGTCGGAATGGGCAAAAATTTGGCAGGTTCATTAGAAACGGCCCGAGAAATTGGACTTGGGGCACAGACCTTGGAACACGAGATTTTAGCCAAATTCCTATGTTTAGGCCTCCGAAAAATTAATGTCTGTATTAATTATGTCAGGTTGAAGAATGTTGGACAGAAAATTAAAAAAAACTGCACCAGACGTAATTTTGTCATTTGTCTCGACGGTGTTGGAACGGGCCGAAATTTGGCAGGTTGATTGGAATCGAGCTGAGAAATTGGACTCGTGTCACAGACTCGGGATCACTGGATTTTAGCCAAATTCCTTCATTTAGGCCTCCGAATAATTAATTTCCTTATTAATTATGTCAGGTTGAAGAAGTGTTGGGCAGAAAATTAACAAGAAAAACCACACCAGGGGCAATTCTGTCATTTGTCACGACGGGGTCGGAATGGGCCAAAATTTGGCAGGTTGATTGGCAACGGCCCGCGAAATTGGACTCGGTGCAAAGACCCAAGAACTAATAAACGGCCCGAGAAATTGGACTTGGGGCATAGACCCGGGATCACGAGATTTTAGCCAAATTCTTTCGTTTAGGCCTCCGAATAATTAATTTTCGTATTAATTATGTCAGGTTGAGGAAGTGTTGGATAGAAAATTAACAACACCAAACCGTACCAGGGGCAATTATGTAATTTGCCGCGACGGTGTTGGAATGGGCCAAAATTTGACAGGTTGATTGGAAACAGCCCCAAAATTGGACTCGGGTTTTTAGCGAAATTCCTTCGTTTAGGCCTCCGAATAATTAATTTTCGTATTAATTATGTCAGGTTGAAGAGGTGTTGGACAGAAAATTAACAAAACAAAACCGCACCAGGGGCAATTTTGTCATTTGTCATGACGGTGTCGGAATGGGCTGAAATTTGGCAGGTTAATTGGAAATGACCAGAGAAATTGGACTCGGGGTACAGACCTAGGATCATGGGATTATAGCCAAATTCCTTCATTTAGACCTCTGAATAATTAATTTCCTTATTAATTATGTCAGGTTGAAGAAGTGTTGGATAAAAAATTAACAACGAAAAACCTCACCAGGGTCAATTTTGCCATTTGTTGCGACGGTGTCGGAGTGGGCAGAAATTTTGCAGGATGATTGGCAACGGCCCTCGAAATTGGACTCGGGAAAAGACCCGAGATCTCGGGATTTTAGTCAAATTCCTTCATTTAGGCCTCCGAATAATTAATTACCTTACTAATTATGTCAGGTTGAAGAAGTGTGGGAAAGAAAATTAACAAAGAAAAATCGAACCAGGGGCAATTTTGTCATTTGTCACGATGGTGGCGGAATGGGCCGAAATTTGGTAGGTTGATTGGAAATGGCCCGAGAAATTGGACTCGGGGCACAGACCCGGGGTCATGGGATTTTAGCCAAATTCCTTCGTTTAGGCCTCCGAATAATTAATTTCCGTATTAATTATGTCAAGTTGACGAAGTGTTGAACAGAAAATTAACAAAGCAAAACCACACAGGGGCAATTTTATCATTTGTCGCTACGTTGTCGGAATGGGACGAAATTTGGTAGGTTGATTGGAAACGGCCCAAGAAATTGGACTTCGGGGCATACACCCGGGATCATCGAATTTTAGCCAAATCCTTCGTTTAAGCCTCTGAATAATTAATTTTCGCATTAATTATGTCAAGTTGAGGAAGTTTTGGACAGAAAATTAACAACGCAAAACTGAACCAGGAGCAATTTTATCATTTGTCGTGACGTTATCGGAATAGGCCGAAATTTGGCAGGTTGATAGGAAACGGCCCAAGAAATTGGACTCGGAACATAGCCCGAGATCTCGGAATTTCAGCCAAAATTCCTTCGTTTAGGCCTCCGAATAATTAATTTTCGTATTAATTATGTCAGGTTGAAGAAGTGTTGGACAGAAAATTAAAAATGCAAAACCGCACTAGGGGCAATTTTGTCATTTCTCACGACGATGTCGGAATGGACCGAAATTTTGCTAGTTGATTCGAAATGGCCAGAGAATTTGGACTAGAGTCAAAGACTCGAGATCTACGGATTTTAGCCAAATTCCTTCGTTTAGGCCTCCGAATAATTAATTACCGTATTGATTATGTCAAGTTGAAGAAGTGTTCGACAGAAATTTAACAACGCAAAACCACACCATGGGCAACTTTTTCATTTGTCGCGACGGTGGCGGAATCGGCCGAAATTTGGCAGGTTGATTGGAAACGACCTGAGAAATTAGACTCGGGGCACAGACCCGGGATCACGGGATGTTAGCCAAATTCATTCATTTGGGCCTCCGAATAATTAATTTTCGGATTAATTATGTAAGGTTGAAGAAGTGTTGGACAGAAAATTAACAAAGCAAAGTCGCACTAGGGGCAATTTTGTCATTTTTTGCTACGGTGTCGGAATGGGCCGAAATTTGGTAGGTCGATTGGAAACAGCCCGAGAAATTGGACTCGGGCCAAAGACCCGGGATCACGAGATTTTAGCCAAATTACTTCGTTTAGGCCTCTGAATAATTAATTTCCTTATTAATTATGTCAGGTTGAAGAAGTGTTGGACAGAAAATTAACAAAGCAAAATCGCACCAGGGGCAATTTTGTCATTTGTTGCGACGGTGGCGGAATGGGCCGAAATTTGGCAGGTTGATTAGAAACGGCCCTAGAAATTTTACTCGGGTCAATGACCTGAGATCTCAGGATTTTCGTCAAATTCCTTCGTTTAGGCCTCCGAATAATTAATTTCCATATTAATTATGTCAGGCTAAAGAAGTGTTGGACAGAAAATTAACAAAGAAAAATCGCACCAGGGGCAATTTTGTCATTTGTCGCGACGGTGTCGGAATGGGCTGAAATTTGGCAGGTTGATTGGAAAAGGCCTGACAAATTGGACTCGGGGCACAGACCCGGGATCATGGGATTCTAACCAAATACCTTCGTTTAGGCCTCTAAATAATTAATTTTCGTATTAATTATGTCAGGTTGAAGAAGTGTTGGACAAAAAATTAACAAAGAAAAATCGGACCAGGGCCATTTTTGTCATTCGTCGCAATGGTGTCGGAATGGGGTGAAATTTGGCAGGTTGATTGGAAACGGCCCGAGAAATTGGACTCGGGGCATAGACCTAGAATCACGGGATTTTAACCAAATTCTTTCATTTAGGCCTCCGAATAATTAATTTCCTTATTAATTATATCAGGTTGAAGAACTGTTGGACAGAAAATTAATAAAGCAAAATTGCACCAGGGGCAATTTTGTCATTTGTCGCGACGGTGTTGAAGTGGGCCAAAATTCGGTAGGTTGATTGGAAATGGCCTGAGAAATCGGACTCGGTACAAATACCCGAGATCTCAGGATTTTAGCCAAATCCCTTCGTTTAGGCTTTCGAATAATTGATTTTTGTATTAATTATGTCAGGTTAAAGAAGTGTTGGACAGAATATTAACAACGTAAAACCACACCAGGGACAATTTTGTCATTTGTCGCGACGATATCAGAATGGGCTGAAGTTTGGCAGGTTGATTGGAAATGGCCTGAGAAATTAGACTGGGGGCTAAGACCCAGGATCACAGGATTTTAGCTAAATTCCTTCGTTTAGGCCTCCAAATAATTAATTTCCGTATTAATTATGTCAGGTTGAAGAAGTGTCGGACAAAAAATTAATAAAACAAAATCGCAGCAGGGGCGATTTTGTCATTTGTCGCGACGGTGTCGAAATCGGCCTTAGAAATTGGACTCGGGGCACAGACCTGGGATCACGGGATTTTAGAAAAATTCCTTTGTTTAGGCCTTTGAATAATTAATTTTTGTATTAATTATATTAGGTTGAAGAATGTTGGACCGAAAATTAAAAAAGAAAAATGCACGAGGGGCAATTTTGTCTCGCGACAATGTCGAAACGGGCCGAAATTTGACAGGTTGATTGGAAACAAGCTGAGAAATTGGACTCAGGGCACAGAATCGGGATCACAGGATTTTAGCCAAATTCCTTCGTTTAGTCCTCCGAATAATTAATTTTCATTTATATTACGCCAAGTTGAAGAAGTGTCGGACAGAAAATTAACAAAGAAGAACCGCCCCATGGGAAATTTTGTCATTTGTCACGACGGAGTCGGAATGTGCCGATGTTTGGCAAGTTGATTGAAAATGGCCTGCGAAATTGGACTTAGGGCTAAGACCCGAGATCTTGGGAATTTAGCTAAATTCCTTCATTTAGGCCTCCGAATAATTAAATTCCGTATTAATTATGTCAGTTTGAAGAAGTATTGGACAGAAAATTAACAAAGAAAAACTGCACCTAGGGCAATTTTGTCATTTGTCGCGACGGTGTCGAAATGGGCCGAAATTTGGCAAGTTGATTGGAAATGGCCCGAGAAATTGGAGTTGGGGGACAGACCCAGGATCACGGGATTTTAGACAAATTTCTTTGTTTAGGCCTCCGAATAATTAATTTCCGTATTAATTATGTCATGTTGAAGAAGTGTTGGACAGAAAATTAACAACACAAAACCGCACCAGGGGCAATTTTGTCATTTGTCGCTAGGGTGTCGGAATGGGCCAAAATTTGGCAGGTTGATTGGAAACGGCCCGAGAAATTGGACTCGAGGTACAGACCCGGGATCACGAGATTTTAGCCAAATTCATTCATTTAGGCCTCCGAATAATTAATTTCCATATTAATTTTGTCCAGTTGAAGAAGTGTTGGACAGAAAATTAACAAAGAAAAACTGCACCAGAGGCAATATTGCCATTTGTCGCGACGGTGTCGGAATAGTCCGAAATTTAGCAGGTTGATTGAAACCGCCCACGAAATTGGACTCGGGGCAAAGACCCGAGATTTTGGGATTTTAGCCAAATTTCTTCATTTAGGCAATTAATTTCCATATTAATTATGTCAGGTTGAAGAAGTGTTGGACCGAAAATTAATAAAGAAAAATCGGACCGGGGGCAATTTTGTCATTTGTTGCAACGGTGTCGAAATCGGCCGAAATTTGGCAGGTTGATTGGAAATGGACCGAGAAATTAGACTCCACGCACAGACCTGGGATTACAGGATTTTAACTAAATTCCTTTGTTTAGGCCTCCAAATAATTAATTTCCGTATTAATTATGTCAGGTTGATGAAGTGTTGGAGAGACAATGAACAAAGCAAAATCGGACAAGGGGCAATTTTGTCATTTGTCGTTACGGTGTTGGAATGAGCCGAAATTTGGCAGGTTGATTGGAAACGGCCTGAGAAATCGGACTCGGGGCATAGACCCGGGATCACGAGATTTTAGCCAAATTACTTCATTTAGGCCTCCGAATGATTAATTTCCTTATTAATTATGTCAGGTTGAAGAAGTGTTGGACAAAAAATTAACAAAGTGAAACCACACCAGGGGCAATTTTATCATTTGTCGCGACGGTGTCAGAATGGGCCGAAATTTGGCGAGTTGATTGAAAATGGCCCGAGAAATTGGACTCGGGGCAGAGACACAAGATCTCGGGATTTTAGCCAAATTCCTTCGTTTAGGCCTCCGAATAATTAATTTCCGCATTAATTATATCAAGTTGAAGAAGTGTTGGACAGAAAATTAACAAAGAAAAACCACACCAGGGGCAATTTTGTCCTTTGTCGCGATGGTGTCGGAATGGGCCAAAATTTGGCAGGTTGATTGGATACGGCCCGCGAAATTGGACTTGGGGATGAGACTCAACATCTCGAGATTTTAGCCAAATTCCTTCATTTAGGCCTCCGAATAATTAATTTCTATATTAATTATTAACGTTTAAGAAGTGTTGGACATAAAATGAACAAAGAATAATCGTACAAGGGGCGATTTTGTCATTTGTCGCGATGGTTTCGGAATGAGCCGAAATTTGGCAGGTTGATTGGAAATGGCCCGAGAAATTGGACTCAGGGCGTAGACCTAGGGTCGTGGGATTTCAGCCAAATTCCTTCGTTTAGGCCTCCGAATAATTAATTTTCGTATTAATTATGTCAGGTTGAAGAAGTGTTGGACAAAAAATTAACAAAGAAAAATCGCACCAGGGGCAATTTTGTCATTCGTCGCGATGGAGTCGGAATGGGGCGAAGTTTGGCAAGTTGATTGGAAACGGCCCGAGAAATTGGACTCGGGGCATAGACTTGGAATCATAGGATTTTAGCCAAATTCCTTCGTTTAGGCCTCCGAATAATTAATTTCCTTATTAATTATGTCAGGTTGAAGAAGTGTTGGACAGAAATTTAACAAAGCAAAATCGCACCAGGGGCAATTTTATCATTTGTCGTGATGGTGTCGGAATGGGCCAAAATTTGGCAGGCTGATTGGAAACGGCCTAAGAAATCGGACTTGGTGCAAATACCTGAGATCTCAGGATTTTAGCCAAATCCCTTCGTTTAGGCTTTCGAATAATTAATTTTCGTATTATTTATGTCAGGTTCAAGAAGTGCCACACAGAATATTAACAACGCAAAACTACACCAGGGTAATTTTGTCATTTGTCGTGACGGTGTCGGAATGGGCCGAAATTTGGCAGGTTGATTGGAAACGGCCCGAGAAATTAGACTAGGGGTAAAGACACGGGGTCACGGGATTTTAGCCAAATTCCTTCGTTTAGGCCTCCAAATAATTATTTTTCGTATTAATTATGTTAGGTTGAAGAAGTGTTGGACAGAAAATTAACAAAGCAAAATCGTAGTAGGGATGATTTTTTCATTTGTCGCGACGGTGTCGGAATCGGCTGAAATTTGGCAGGTTGAGTGGAAACGGCCTTAGAAATTGGACTCGGGGCATAGACCTGTGATCACAGGATTTTAGCCAAATTCCTTTGTTTTAGGCCTCCGAATAATTAATTTTCGTATTAATTATATCAGGTTGAAGAATGTTGGACAGAAAATTAAAAAAGAAAAATCGCACAAGGGGCAATTTTGTCACACGACGGTGTCGGAATGGGCTAAAATTTAGCTGGTTGATTGGAAACGGGCCGAGAAATTGGACTCGGGGCACAGAACCAAGATCACAGGATTTTAGCCAAATTCCTACGTTTAGGCCTCTGAATAATTAATTACGCGAGGTTGAAGAAGTTTCGGACAAAAAATTAACAAAGAAGAACCGCCCCATGGGAAATTTTGTCATTTGTCGCGATGGTGTCGGAATGGGCCGAGGTTGGCAAGTTGATTGGAAACGGCCTGCGAAATTGGACTCGGGGCTAAGACCCGAGATCTCGAGAATTTAGCCAAATTCTTTCGTTTAGGCCACCAAATAATTAATTTTCGTATTAATTTAGATTGAAGAAGTATTGGACAAAAAATTAACAAAGAAAAACCGCACCGGGGGCAATTTTGTCATTGTCGGGACGGTGTCGAAATGGGTCGAAATTTGGCAGGTTGATTGGAAATGGCCCGAGAAATTGGAGTCGGGGGACAGACTTAGGATCCCGGGATTTTAGCCAAATTTCTTCGTTTAGGCCTTCGACTAATTAATTTCCGTATTAATTATGTCAGATTGAAGAAGTGTTGCACAGAAAATTAACAACACAAAATCGCACCTGGGGCAATTTTGTCATTTGTCGCTACGGTGTCGAAATGGGCCGAAATTTAGCAAGTTGATTGGAAACAGCCCGAGAAATTGGACTCGGGGCACAGACCCGGGATCATTGGATTTTAGCCAAATTCATTCGTTTAGGCCTCCGAATAATTAATTTACTATTAATTTTGTCTGGTTGAAGAAGCGTTGGATAGAAAATTACCAAAGAAAGACTGCACCAGGGGCAATATTGCAATTTTTCGCGACGGTGTCGGAATCAGACGAAATTTGGAAGGTTGATTGAAACCTCCCACGAAATTGGACTCGGGGCAAAGACTCAAGATTTCGGGATTTTAGCCAAATTTCTTTGTTTAGGCCTTCGAATAATTAATTTCCGTATTAATTATGTCAGATTGAAGAAGTGTTGGATAGAAAATTAACAAAGAAAAATCGGACAAGGGACAATTTCGTCATTTGTCGCAACGGTGTCGAGATGGGCTAAAATTTGGCAGGTTGATTGGAAATGACCCTAGAAATTGGACTCGAGGCACAGACCCAGGATTACGGGATTTTAGCCAAATTCCTTTGTTTAGGCCTCCGAATAATTAATTTCCATATTAATTATGTCAGGTTGATGAAGTGTTGGAGATAAAATTAACAAAGCAAAACCGCACCTGGGGCAATTTTGTCATTCGTCACTATGTTGTCGGAATGGGCCGAAATTTGGCAGGTTGATTGGAAACAGCCCGAGAAATTGGACTCGAGGCATACACCCGGGATCATGGGATTTTAGACAAATTCTTTCATTTTGGCTGCCAAATAATTAATTTTTGGATTAATTATGTAAGGTTGAAGAAGTGTTGGACAGAAAATTAACAAAGCAAAATCGCACTAGGGGCAATTTCGTCATTTGTCGCTACGGTGTTGGAATGGGCCGAAATTTCGCAGGTTGATTGGAAATAGCTCGAGAAATCGGACTTAGGGCAAAGACTCGGGATCAAGAGATTTTAGCCGAATTACTTCATTTAGGCCTCCGAATAATTAATTTCCTTATTAATTATGTCAGGTTGAAGAAGTGTTGGACAGAAAATTCACAAAATAAATCGCTGCATGGGTATTTTTTCATTTTTCTTGACGGTGTCGGAATGGGCCGAAATTTGGCAGGTTGATTGGAAACGACCCGCGAAATTGGACTCGAGGCATAGACCCAGAATCACGGGATATTAGCCAAATTCCTTCATTTGGGCCTCCGAATAATTAATTTCCTTATTAATTATGTCAGTTTGAAGAAGTGTTGGACAGAAAATTAACAAAGAAAATCCGCACCGGGGGCAATTTTGTCATTTGTCGGGGTGGTGTCGAAATGGGCCGAAATTTGGCAGGTTGATTGGAAATGGTCTGAGAAATTGGAGTCAGGGGACAGACTCAGGATCCTGGGATTTTAGCCAAATTCCTTCGTTTAGGCCTCCAAATAATTAATTTTCGTATTAATTATATCAGGTTGAAGAAGTGTTTGACAGAAAATTAACAAAGAAAAACCACACTTGGGGCAATTTTGTCCTTTGTCGCGATGGTGTCGGAATGGGCCGAAATTTCGCAGGTTGACTTGAAACGGCCCGCGAAATTGGACTTGGGGATGAGACTCGAGATCTCGAGATTTTTGCCAAATTTCTTCATTTAGGCCTCTGAATAATTAATTTCCATATTAATTATGTCAGGTTTAAGAAGCGTTGGACATAAAATTAACAAAGAAAAACCGCACCACAGCCAATTCTGTCATTTGTCGCGATCGTGTCGGAATGAGCCGAAATTTGGCACGTTGATTGGAAATGGCCCGAGAATTTAGACTTGGGCACAGACCCAGGGTCGTGGGATTTTAGCCAAATTCCTTCCTTTAGGCCTCCGAATAATTAATTTCTGTTTTAATTATGTAAGGTTGAAAAAGTGTTGGACAGAAAATTAACAAAGAAAAATCGCAGCAGGGGCATTTTTGTCATTTGTCGCGACGTTGTCGGAATGGGCCAAAATTTGGCAGGTTGATAGGAAACGGCCTGCGAAATTGGACTTGGAACATAGCTCGAGATCTCTGGATTTTAGCCCAATTCCTTGGTTTAGGCCTCCGAATAATTAATTTTCGTATTAATTATGTCAGCTTGAAGAAGTGTTGGACAGAAAATTAAGAATGTAAAATCGCACTAGGGGCAATTTTGTCATTTATCGCGACAGTGTCGGAATGGGCTAAAATTTTGTAGGTTGATTGGAAACGGCCCGAGAAATTGGACCCGAGTCAAAGACCCAAGATCTCGGGATTTTAGCCAAATTCCTTCGTTTAGGCCTCCGAATAATTAATTTTCGTATTGATTATGTTAAGTTGAAGAAGTATTGGACAGAAAATTAACAACACAAAACCGCACTAGGGGCAACTTTTTCATTTGTCGCGATGGTGGCGGAATGGGTCGAAGTTTGGCAGGTTGATTGGAAACGGCCTAAGAAATTGGACTCGGGGCAAAGACCCGGGATCATGAGATTTTAGCCAAATTCCTTCGTTTAGACCTCCGAATAATTAATTTTACATATTAATTATGTCAGTTTAAAGAAGTGTTGGACACAGAATTAACAAAGAAAAACTGCACTTGGGGCAATTTTGACATTTGTTGCGACGGTGTCGGAATGGGCTGAAATTTGGCAGGTTGATTGGAAACGGCCTGAGAAATTAGACTTGGGGCACAGACCTGGAATCATGGGAATTTAGCTAAATTCCTTCGTTTAGGTCTCCGAATAATTAATTTCCTTATTAATTATGTCAGGTTGAAGAATCGTTGGACAGAAAATTAACAAAGTAAAATCGCACCAGGGGCAATTTTGTCATTTGCCACGATGGTGTCAGAATGGGCCGAAATTTGGCAGGTTGATTGGAAATGGCCTGAGAAATTGGACTTGGGGCAAATACCCAAGATCTCAGGATTTTAGCCAAATCCCTTCGTTTAGGCTTTCGAATAATTAATTTTCGTATTAATTATGTCAGGTTGAAGAAGTGTTGGACAGAATATTAGCAACAAAAAGCCGCAGTGGGGGCAATTTTCTCATTTGTCGCGACGGTATCAGAATGGGCCGAAATTTGGCAGGTTGATTGAAAACGGGCCGAGAAATTGGACTCGGGGCACAAACCCGAGATCTCTGGATTTTAGCCAAATTCCTTCATTTAGGCCTCTGAATAATTAATTTTCTGTAATAATTATGTTAGGATGAAGAAGTGTTGGACGGAAAATTACCAAAGAAAAATTGCACCAGGTGAATTGTCAATTATCAGACGGTATCGGAATGGGCCGAAATTTAGCAGGTTGATTGGAAACAACCCGAGAAATTTGAGTCGAGTCATGGACTCGAGATCTCGAGATTTTAGCCAAATTCCTTCATTTAGGCCTCCGAATAATCAATTTTCTTATAAATTATGTTAGGTTGAAAATGTGTTGGGCAAAAAATTAACAAAGAAAAACCCCACCTGGGGCAATTTTCGTCATTTGTCGCTACGATGTCGGAATGTGCCGAAATTTGACAGGTTGAGTGGAAACGGCATGAGAAATTGGACTCAGGGTGAATGCCCGGGATCACGGGATTTTAGCCAAATTCCTTCATTTGGGCCTTCGAATAATTAATTTCCTTATTAATTATGTCAGGTTGAAGAAGTGTTGAACATAAAATTAACAAAGAAAAACCGCAGCAGGGGCAATTTTGTTATTTGTCGCGATGATGTCGGAATGGAACAAAATTTGGCAGGTTTATTGAAAACGGCCAAAGAAATTGGACTCGGGGGAAAGACCCGAGATCTCGGGTTTTGGGCCAAATTCCTTCATTTTGGCCTCCGAATAATTAATTTTCTTATTAATTATGTCAGGTTGAATAAGTGTTGGACAGGAAATAAACAACGTAAAACTGCACTAGGGGCAATTTTATCATTTGTTTGCCAAATTCATTCATTTGGGCCTCCGAATAATTAATTTCCTTATTAATTATGTCAGGTCAAAGATATGTTGAACAAAAAATTAACAAAGCAAAACCGCACTAGTGGCAATTTTGTCATTTGTCGCGACGGTGTCGAAATGGGCCGAAATTAGGCAAGTTGATTGGAAACGGCCCCAGAAATTGGACTCAAGTCTTTGACTTGAGATCTCAGGATTTTGGTCAAATTCCTTCATTTAGGCCTCCGAATAATTAATTTTCATATTAATTATGTCAGGTTGAAGAAGTGTTGGACAGAAAATTAACAAAGAAAAACCGCACCAGGGGCAATTCTGTCATTTGTCGCGACGGTGTCGGAATGGGCCGTAATTTGGCAGGTTGATTGGAAATGGCCTGAGAAATTGGACTCGGGGCATAGATCTGGAATCGCGGGATTTTAGCCAAATTCCTTCGTTTAGGCCTCCGAATAATTAATTTTGCGTGTTAATTATGTCAGTTTGAAGAAGTGTTTGACAGAAAATTAACAAAGAAAAACCGCAACAGGGGCAATTTTGTCGTTTGTCACGACTGTGTCGGAATGTGCTGAAATTTGGCGGGTTGATTGGAAATGGCCCGACAAATTGGACTCGGGACACAGACCCAGGATCACGGGATTCTAACCAAATACCTTCGTTTTGGCCTTCGAATAATTAATTTCCGTATTAATTATGTTAGGTTGAAGAAGTGTTGGACAGAAAATTAAAAAAGAAAAACCGCACTAGGGGCAATTTTTTCAGTTGTCGCGATGGTGTCGAAATGGGCCGAGATATGGCAGGTTGATTGAAAACGCCCCGAGAAGTAGGACTCAGGGCATAGACCTGGGATCAAGGGATTTTACCCAAATCCCTTCGTTTAGGCATCCGAAAAATTAATTTCTTTATTAATTATGTCAGGTTGAAGAAGTGTTGGACAGAAAATAAACAAAGAAAAAAACCGCACCACGGGCAATTTTGTCATTTATCGCAATGGTGTCGGAATGGGTCGAAATTTGATAGGTTGATTGAAAATGGCCCGAGAAATTGGACTCGGGGCAACGACCTGAGATTTCGGGATTTTACCCAAATTTCTTCGTTTAGGCCTCCGAATAATTAATTTCTGTATTAATTATGTTAGGTTGAAGAAGTGTTGGATAGAAAATTAACAAAGAAAAATCGTACCGGGGGCAATTTTGTCATTTGTCGCGACGGTGTCGAAATAGGCTGAAATTTGGCAGGTTGATTGGAAATGACCTGAGAAATTGGACTCGGGGCATAGACCCGGGATCATGGGATTTTAGCCAAATTCCTTCATTTAGGCCTCCGAATAATTAATTTTTGTATTAATTATGTCAGGTTGAAGAAGTGTTGGACAGAAAATTAACAAAGCAAAACCGCACCAGGGGCAATTTTGTCATTTCTAGCTACGGTGTCGGAATGGGTCAAAATTTGGAAGGTTGATTAGAAACGGCCCGAGCAATTGGACTCGGGGCAAAAATCCGAGATCACGGGATTTAAGCCAAATTCCATCATTTTGGCCTCCGAATAATTAATTTTCGTATTAATTATGTAAGGTTGAAGAAGTGTTGGACATAAAATTAACAAAGCAAAATCGTATTAGGGGAAATTTTGTCATTTGTCGCTACGGTGTCGAAATGGGCCGAAATTTGGCAGGTTGATTGGAAACGGCCCAAGAAATTGGACTCGGGGGGGAAAGACCAAGGATCACGGGATTTTAGCCAAATTACTTCGTTTAGGCCTCCAAATAATTAATTTCCTTATAAATTATGTCAGGTTGAAGAAATGTCGGATAGAAAATTAACAAAGCAATACCGCACTAGGGGCAATTTTGTCATTTACCGCAATGGTGTCGGAATGGGCCGAAATTTGGCATGTTGATTGAAAACGGCCCTAGAAATTGGACTCGGGGCAAAGTCCCGAGATTTCGGGATTTTACCCAAATTTCTTCATTTAGGCCTCCGAATAATTAATTTTCTTATTAATAATGTCAGGTTGAAGAAGTGTTGGACAGAAAGTTAACAAAGAAAAACCTCACTGGAGGCAATTTTGTCATTTGTCGCGACGGTGTCAAAATGGCCCGAAATTCGGCAGACTGATTGGAAAAGGCCCGAGAAGTTGGACTCGGGGCACAGACCTGGGATCACAGGATTTTAGCCCAATTCCTTTGTTTAGGCCTCCAAATAATTAATTTCTGTATTAATTATATCAAGTTGAAGAAGTGTTGGACAAAAAATTAACAAAGCAAAACCGCACCAGGGGCAATTTTGTCATTTGTCGCTACGGTGTCGGAATTGGCCGAAATTTGGCAGTTTGATTAGAAATGGCTCAAGAAATTGGACTCGGGGTACAGACCCGGGATCACGGGATTTAAGCCAAATTCCTTTGTTTTGGCCTCCGAATAATTAATTTTCGTATTAATTATGTTAGGTTGAAGAAGTGTTGGACAGAAAATTAACAAAGCAAAATCGCACTAGGGGCAATTTTGTCATTTGTCACTACGGTGTCGAAATGTGTCTAAATTTGGCAGGTTGATTGGAAACGGCCCGAGAAATTGGACTCGGGGCAAAGACCTGGGATCACGGGATTTTAGCAAAATTCCTTCGTTTTGGCCTCCGAATAATTAATTTTTGTATTAATTATGTTAGGTTGAAGAAGTGTTGGACAGAAAATTAACAAAGCAAAATCGCACTAGGGGCAATTTTGTCATTTGTCGCTACGGTGTCAAAATGTGTCTAAATTTGGCAGGTTGATTAGAAACGGCCGTATTAATTATGTAAGGTTGAAGAAGTGTTGGATAGAAAATCAACAAAGCAAAATGGCACTCGGGGCAATTTTGTCATTTGTCGCTACGACGTTGGAATGGGCCGAAATTTGGCAGGTTGATTGGAAACGGCCTGAGAAATTGGACTCGGGGGAAAGACCCAAGATCACGGGATTTTAGCCAAATTACTTCCTTTAGGCCTCCGAATAATTAATGTCCTTATTAATTATATCAGGTTGAAGAAATGTTAGACAGAAAATTAACAAAGAAAAACCGCACCGGGGGGCAATTTTGTCATATGCCGCGACAGTGTCGAAATGGGCTGAAATTTGTCAAGTTGATTGGAAATGGCCCGAGAAATTGGTCTAGGGGCATAGACCCGAGATCACGGGGTTTTAGCCAAATTCCTTCGTTAAGGCCTCCAAATAGTTAATTTCTGTATTAGTTATGTCAGGTTGAAGAAGTGTTGGATGGAAAATTAATAGAGCAAAACCACACTAGGGGCAATTTTGTCATTTCTCGCTACGTTGTCGAAATGGGCCAAAATTTGGCAGGTTGATTAGAAACGGCCCAAGAAATTGGACTCGGGACACAGACCCGGGATCACGGGATTTAACCCAAATTCCTTCTTTTTGGCCTCCGAATAATTAATTTTCTTATTAATTATGTCAGGTTGAAGAAGTGTTGGATAGAAAATTAACAAAGAAAAGCCACAACAGGGGCAATTTTGTCCTTTGTCGCGATGGTGTCGGAATGGGCCGAAATTTGACAGGTTGATTGGAAACGGCCCGCGAAATTGGACTCGGGGATGAGACTCGAGATCGTGGGATTTTAGCCAGATTCCTTCGTTTAGGGCTCCGAATAATTAATTTCCATATTAATTATGTCAGGTTGAAGAAGTGTTGGACAAAAAATTAACAAAGAAAAACTGCACCAGGGGCAATTTTGTCATTTGTCGCGACAGTGTCGAAATGGGCCAAAATTTGGCAGGTCGATTGGAAACAACCCGAGAAATTGGACTCGAGGCACAAACCCGGGATCATGGGGTTTTAACCAAATTCCTTCGTTTAGTCCTCCAAATTATTAATTTCCTTATTAATTATGTTAGGTTGAAGAAGTGTTGGAAAGAAAATTAATAAAAAAAACCACACTAGGGGCAATTTGGTCGTTTGTCATGACGGTGTCAGAATGCGCCAAAATTTGGCAAGTTGATTGAAAACGGCCCAAGAAATTGGACTCGGGGCATAGATTCGAGATTTCAGGATTTTAGCCAAATTCCTTCGTTTAGGCCTTTGAATAATTAATTTTTGTAATAATTATGTCAGATTGAAGAATTTTTGGACGGAAAATTAACAAAGAAGAGCTACACCATGTGCAATTTTGTCGTTTGTCGCGACGGTGTCGGAATGGGCCGAAATTTGGAAGGTTGATTGGAAACGGCACGAGAAATTGGACTCGGGACATTGACCCGAGATCTCTAGATTTTAGCCAAATTCCTTCGTTTAGGCATCCGAATAATTAATTTTCTTATTAATTATGCCAGGTTGAAGATGTGTTGGACAGAAAATTAACAAAGCAAAACTGCACCAGGGGTAATTTTGTTATTGGTCACTACGGAGTCAGAATGTGCCGAAATTTTACAGGTTGATTGGAAATGGCCCGAGAAATTGGACTCGGGGCACAGACCTGGGATCACGGGATTTTAGCCAAATTCCTTCATTTAGGCCTCTGAATAATTAATTTCGTTATTAATCATGTCATGTTGAAGAAGTGTTGGATAGAAAATTAACAAATAAAAACCGCACTAGTGGTAATTTTGTCATTTGTCGCGACGGTGTCGGAATGGGCCGAAATTTAACAGGTTGATTGGAGACGGCCCCAAAAATTGGACTCAAGTAATAGACTTGAGATCTCGGGATTTTAGTCAAATTCCTTCATTTAGGCCTCCGAATAATTAATTTCCATATTAATTATGTTAGGTTGAAGAAGTGTTGGACAGAAACTTAACAATGAAAAACCGCACCAAGGGCAATTTTGTCATTTGTCGCGACGGTGTCTGAATGGGCCGTAATTTAGCAGGTTGATTGGAAACGGATCGAGAAATTGAACTCGGGGAATAGACCTAGAATCATGGGATTTTAGCAAAATTCCTTCGTTTAGGCCTCCGAATAATTAATTTTACATATTAATTATTTAAGGTTGAAGAAGTGTTGGACAGATAGTTAACAAAGCAAAATCGCACTAGGGGCAATTTTGTCATTTGTCGCTGCGGTATCGGAATGTGCCGAAATTTCGCAGGTTGATTGGAAACGGCCCGAGAAATTAGACTCGGGGCACAGACCCGGGATAACGGGATTCTAACCAAATACCTTCGTTTAGGCCTTCGAATAATTAATTTCCATATTAATTATGCCAGGTTGAAGAAGTGTTGAACAGAAAATTAACAAAGAAAAACCGCACCCGGGGCAATTTTTTCATTTGTCACGATGGTGTCGGAATGGGCCGAGATATGGCAGGTTAATTGAAAACGCCGCAAGAAATTGGACTCGGGGCATAGACCTGGGATCACAGGATTTTAGCCAAATTCCTTCGTTTAGGCGTTCGAAAAATTAATTTCTTTATTAATTATGTCAGGTTGAAGAAGTGTTTGATAGAAACTTAACAAAGAAAAAACCGCACCAGGGGCAATTTTGTCATTTATCGCAATGGTGTCGGAATGGGTCAAAATTTGACAGGTTGATTGAAAACGGCCCGAGAAATTGGACTCGGGGCAAAGACCCAAGATTTTAGGATTTTACCCAAATTTCGTCGTTTAGGCCTCCGAATAATTAATTTCTGTATTAATTATGTTAGGTTGAAGAAGTGTTGGACAGAAAATTAACAAAGAAAAATCGCACCGGGGACAATTTTGTCATTTGTCGCGACGGTGTCGAAATGGACCGAAATTTGGCAGGTTGATTGGAAATGGCCTGAGAAATTGGACTCGGGGCACAGACCCAGGATCACGGGATTTTAGCCAAATTCCTTTATTTAGGCCTCCAAATAATTAATTCCTGTATTAATTATGTCAGGTTAAAAAAGTGTTGGACAGAAAATTAAGGAAGCAAAACCGCACTAGGGGCAATTTTATTATTTGTCGCTATAGTGTCGAAATGGGCCGAAATTTGGCTGGTTGATTAGAAACGGCTCGAGCAATTGGACTCGGGGCATAAACTCGAGATCACGGGATTTAAGCCAATTCCTTCATATTGGCCTCCGAATAATTAATTTTTGTATTAATTATGTAAGGTTTAAGAAGTGTTGGACATAAAATTAACAAAGCAAAATTGTACTAGGGGCAATTTTGTCATTTGTCGCTACGATGTCGGAATGGGCAGAAATTTGGCAAGTTGATTGGAAACGGCCCAAGAAATTGGACTCGGGGGAAAGACCTGGGATCACGGGATTTTAGCCAAATTACTTCGTTTAGACCTCTGAATAATTAATTTCCATATAAATTATGTCAGGTTGAAGAAATGTTGGATAGAAAATTAACAAAGCAAAACCGCACCAAGGGCAACTTTGTCATTTATCGCGACGGTGTCGGAATGGGCCGAATTTGGTAGGTTGATTGAAAATGGCCCTAGAAATAGAACTCGGGGTACATGCTCGAGATCACAGGATTTTAGCCAAATTCCTTTGTTTAGGCATCCAAATAATTAATTTCTGTATTAATTATGTCAGGTTGAAGAAGTGTTGGATAGAAAATTAGCAAAGCAAAACCGCACCAGGGGTAATTTTGTCATTTGTCGCTACGGTGTCGGAATGGGCCGAAATTTGGCAGGTTGATTAAAAACGGCCCGAGAAATTGGACTCGGGACACATACCCGAGATCACGGGATTTAAGCAAAATTCCTTTGTTTTGGGCTCCGAATAATCAATTTTGGTATTAATTATGTAAGGTTGAAGAAGTATTGGACAGAAAATTAACAAAGCAAAATCGCAATAGGGGCAATTTTGTCATTTGTCGCTACGGTGTCAAAATGGGCCGAAATTTGGCAGGTTGATTGGAAACGGCCCGAGAAATAGGACTCGGGGCACAGACCCGGGATCACGGGATTCTAACCAAATTCCTTCGTTTAGACCTCCAAATAATTAATTTCTGTATTAATTATGTCAGGTTGAAGAAGTGTTTGATAGAAAATTAACAAAGCAAAATCGTACCAGGGGCAATTTTGTCATTTGTCACTACGGTGTCGAAATGGGCCGAGATTTGGCAGGTTGATTAGAAACGGCCCGAGAAATTGGACTCGGGACACAGACCCGGGATCACGGATTTAAGTCAAATTCCTTCGTTTTGGCCTCCGAATAATTAATTTTCGTATTAATTATGTAAGGTTGAAGAAGTGTTGGACAGATAGTTAACAAAGCAAAATCGCACTAGAGGCAATTTTGTCACTTGTCGCTACAGTGTCGAAATGTGCTACAATTTAGCAGGTTAATTATAAATGGCCCGAGAAATTGGACTCGGGGCACAGACCCGGGATCACGGGATTCTAACAAAATACCTTCGTTTAGGCCTCCGAATAATTAATTTTCATATTAATTATGTCAGGTTGAAGAAGTTTGGACAAAAAATTAACAAAGAAAAACCGCAACAGGGGTAATTTTTTCATTTGTCACGATGGTGTCGGAATGGGCTGAGATATGGCAGGTTGATTGAAAACGCCCCGTGAAATTGGACTCGGGGCATAAACCTCGGATCACGGGATTTTAGCCAAATTCCTTTGTCTAGGTGTCCGAAAAATAAATTTCTTTATTAATTATGTCAGCTTGAAGTGTTAGACAGAAAATTAACAAAGAAAAAATCGCACCAGGGGCAATTTTGTCTTTTATCGCGATGGTGTCGGAATGGGTCGAAATTTAGCAGGTTGATTGAAAACGGCCTGAGAAATTGGACTCGGGGCTAAGACCCAAGATTTCGGGATTTTACCCAAATTTCTTCGTTTAGGCCTCCGAATAATTAATTTTCGTATTAATTATGTTAGGTTAAAGAAGTATTGGACAGAAAATTAAAAAAGAAAAATCGCACCGGGGGCAATTTTGTCATTTGTCACGACGGTGTCGAAATGGACCGAAATTTGGCCGATTGATTGGATATGGCCTGAGAAATTGGACTCGGGGCACAGACCCGAGATCACGGGATTTTAGCCAAATTCCTTCATTTTGGCCTCCGAATAATTAATTTCTGTATTAATTATTTCAGGGTGAAAAAGTGTTGTACAGAAAATTAAGGAAGCAAAACCGCACCAGGGGCAATTTTGTCATTTGTCGGTACAGTGTCGGAATGGGCCAAAGTTTGGCAGGTTGATTAGAAATGGCCCGAGCAATTGAACTTGGGGCATAAACCCGAGATCACGGGATTTAAGCCAAATTCCTTCATTTTGGCCTCCGAATAATTAATTTTCGTATTAATTATGTAAGGTTGAAGAAGTGTTGGACATAAAAAAAGCAAAATCGTACTGGGGGCAATTTTGTCATTTGTCGCTATGGTGTCGGAATGGGCAGAAATTTGGCAAGTTGATTGGAAACGGCCCAAGAAATTGGACTCGGTGAAAAGACTCGGGATCACGGGATTTTAGCCAAATTACTTCGTTTAGGCCTCCGAATAATTAATTTTGGTATTAATTATGTAAGGTTGAAGAAGTGTTGGACAGAAAATTAACAAAGCGAAATCACACTAGGGGCAATTTTGTCATTTGTCGCTACGGTGTCGGAATGGGCCGAAATTTAGCAGGTTGATTGGAAACGGCCCGAGAACTTGGACTCGGGGGAGAGACCCGGGATCATGGGATTTTAGCCAAATTACTTCGTTTAGGCCTCCGAATAATTAATTTCCTTTTTACTTATGTTTGGTTGAAGAAGTGTTGGACAGAAAATTAACAAAGAAAAACTGCACCGGGGGAAATTTTTTCATTTGTCGTGATGGTGTCGAAATGGGCTGAAATTTGGCAGGTTGATTGGAAATGGCCCGAGAAATTGGACTCGGGGCAGAGACCCGAGATCACGGAATTTTAGCCAAATTCCTTCGCTTAGGCCTCCTTAATTTCTGTATTAATTATGCCAGGTTGAAGAAGTGTTTGATAGAAAATTAACAAAGCAAAACCGCACCATGGACAATTTTGTTATTTGTCGCTATGGTGTCGGAATGGGCCGAAATTTGGCAGGTTGATTAGAAACGGCCCAAGAAATTGGACTCGGGACACAGACCAGGGATCACGGGATTTAAGTCAAATTCCTTCGTTTTGGCCCCCGAATAATTAATTTTTGTATTAATTATGTAAGGTTGAGGAAGTGTTGGACAAATAGTTAACAAAGAAAAATTGCACTAGGGGCAATTTTGTCATTTGTCGCTACGGCGTCGGAATGTGCTGAAATTTAGCAGGTTGATTGGAAACGGCTCGAGAAATTGGACTCGTGGCAAAGACTCGGGATCACGGGATTTTAGCTAAATTCCTTCGTTTTGGCCTCTGAATAATTAATTTTCGTATTAATTATGTAAGGTTGAAGAAGTGTTGGATAGATAATTAACAAAGCAAAATCGCACTAGGGGAACTTTTGTCATTTGTCGCTACGGTGCCGGAATGTGCCGAAATTTGGCAGGTTGATTGGAAATGGCCCGAGAAATTGGACTCGGGGCAAAGACCCTGGATCATGGGACTTTAGCCAAATTTCTTTGTTTTGGCCTCCGAATAATTAATTTTCGCATTAATTATGTAAGGTTGAAGAAGTGTTGGACAGATAATTAACAAAGCAAAATAGCACTAGAGGCAATTTTGTCATTTGTCGCATGGTGTCGAAATGTGTCAAAATTTGGCAGGTCGATTGGAAACGGCCTAAGAAATTGGACTCGGGGCAAAGACTCGGGATCACGGGATTTTAGCTAGATTCCTTCTTTTTGGCCTCCGAATAATTAATTTTCGTATTAATTATGTAAGATTGAAGAAGTGTTGGACAGAAAATTAAAAAAGCAAAATCGCACAAAGAGCAATTTTGTCATTTGTCGCTACGGTGTCGGAATAGGCCAATATTTGGCAGGTTGATTGGAAACGGCCCAAGAAATTGGACTCGGAGGAAAGACCCGGGATCATGGGATTTTGGCCAAATTACTTCGTTTAGGCCTCCGAATAATTAATTTCCTTATTAATTATGTCAGGTTGAAGAAGTGTTGGACAGAAAATAGGCCAATATTTGGCAGGTTGATTGGAAACGGCCCAAGAAATTGGACTCGGAGGAAAGACCCGGGATCATGGGATTTTGGCCAAATTACTTCGTTTAGGCCTCCGAATAATTAATTTCCTTATTAATTATGTCAGGTTGAAGAAGTGTTGGACAGAAAATTAACAAAGAAAAACCGTACTAGTTGCAATTTTGTCATTTGTCGCGACGGTGTCAGAATGGACCAAAATTTTGTAGGTTGATTGGAAACGGCCCCGAAAATTGGACTCAAGTCATCGACTTGAGATCTCGGCATTTTAGTCAAATTCCTTCGTTTTGGCCTCTGAATAATTAATTTCCATATTAATTATGTCAGGTAGAAGAAGTGTTGGACAGAAAATTAACAAAGAAAAACTGCACCAGGGGCAATTTTGTCATTTGTCACGACGGTGTCGGAATGGGCCATAATTTGGCAGGTTGATTGGAAACGGCCCGAGAATTTGAACTCGGGGCATAGACCTGGAATCACGGGATTTTAGCCAAATTCCTTCGTTTAGGCCTCCGAATAATTAATTTTGCGTATTAATTATGTCAGTTGAAAGAAGTGTTGGACAGAAAATTAACAAAGAAAAACCGCACCAGGGTCAATTTTGTCATTTGTCATGACGGGGTCTGAATGGGCTGAAATTTGGCAGGTTGATTGGAAACGACCCGACAAATTGGACTTGA
This sequence comes from Olea europaea var. sylvestris, assembly GCF_002742605.1. Lineage (NCBI taxonomy): Eukaryota > Viridiplantae > Streptophyta > Magnoliopsida > Lamiales > Oleaceae > Olea > Olea europaea. The sequence goes on from NC_036255.1 coordinate 150,240, forward strand.
GGCACAGACTCGGGATCACGGGATTCTAACCAAATACCTTCGTTTAGGCCTCCGAATAATTAATTTTCGTACTAATTATGTAAGGTTGAAGAAGTGTTGGACAGAAAGTTAACAAAGAAAAACAGCACCAGGGGAAATTTTTTCATTTGTCGCGATGGTGTCGGAATGGGCTGAAATTTGGCAGGTTGATTGAAAACGCCCCGAGAAATTGGACTCGGGGCATAGACCTGGGATCAAGGGATTTTAGCCAAATTCCTTCGTTTAGGCGTCCAAAAAATTAATTTCTTTATTAATTATGTCAGGTTGAAGAAGTGTTGGACAGAAAATTAACAAAGAAAAAATCGCACCAGGGGTAATTTTGTCAGTTATCGCGATGGTGTCGGAATAGGTTGAAATTTGGCAGGTTGATTGAAAATGGCCCGAAAAATTAGACTCGGGGCAAAGACCCGAGATTTTGGGATTTTACCCAAATTTCTTCGTTTAGGCCTCCGAATAATTATGTTAGGTTGAAGAAGTGTTGGACAGATAATTAACAAAGCAAAATCGCAATAGGGGCAATTTTGTCATTTTGTCGCTACGGTCTCTGAATGTGCTGAAATTGGGCTGGTTGATTGGAAACGACCCGAGAAATTGGACTCGGGGCAAAGACCCGGGATCACGGGATTTTAGAAATATTCCTTTGTTTTGGCCTTCGAATAATTAATTTTCGAAATAATTATGTAAGGTTGAAGAAGTGTTAGATAGATAATTAACAAAGCAAAATCGGACTAGGGGCAATTTTGTCATTGGTCGCAATGGTGTCGAAATGTGTCGAAATTTGGCAGGTTCATTGGAAACGGACCAAGAAATTGGACTCGGGGCGCCCCGAGATCATGGGATTTTAACCAAATTCCTTCGTTTAGGCCTCTGAATAATTTATTTTCGTAGTAATTATACCATGTTGAAGAAGTGTTGGACAAAAAATTTACAAAGAAAAACCACACCATGGGCAATTTTGTCATTTGTTGCTACGGTGTCGGAATGGGCCGAAATTTGGCTGGTTGATTGGAAACGGCCTGAGAAATTGGACTAGGGGAAAAGACCCGGGATCACAGGATTTTAGCCAAATTCCTTCGTTTAGCCCTCCGAATAATTAATTTCCGTATTAATTATGTCAGGTTGAAGAAGTATTGGACAAAAAATTAACAAAGAAAAACCGCACCGGGGGTAATTTTGTCATTTGACGCGACGTTGTCGAAATGGGCCAAAATTTGGCAGGCTGATTGGAAACGGCCCGAAAAATTGAACTCGGGGTAAAGATCTGGGATCACTGGATTTTAGCCAAATTCCTTCGTTTAGGCCTCCGAATAATTAATTTCTGTATTAATTATGTAAAGTTGAAGAAATGTTGGACAAAAATTAATAAAGCAAAACCGCACCAGGGGCAATTTTATCATTTGTCGTTACAGTGTCGGAATGTGCTGAAATTTGGCAGGTTGATTGGAAATGGCCCGAGAAATTGGACTCGGGGCACAGACCTGGGATTACGGGATTTTAGCCAAATTCCTTCATTTAGGTCTCTGAATAATTAATTTCCTAAGTAATTATGTTAGGTTGAAAAGTGTTGGACAGAAAATTAACGATGAAAAACCGCATCAGGGGCAATTTTGTCATTTATCACGACGGTGTCGGAATGGGCTGAAATTTGGCAGTCTGATTGAAAACGGCCCGAGAAATTGGACTCGGGGCATGGACCTGAGATCTCGGGACTTTAGCCAAATTCCTTCGTTTAGACCTCCGAATAGTTAATTTTCGAAATAATTATGCCAGGTTGAAGAAGTGTTGGAAAGAAAATTAACAAAGAAAAAACGCACCAAGGGCAATTTTGTCATTTGTCGCGATGGTGTCGGAGTGGGCCGAAATTTGGCACGTTGATTGGAAATGGCCCGAGAAATTGGACTCAAGGCACAGACCTGGGATCTTAGGATTTTAGCCAAATTCCTTCGTTAGGCCTCCGATTAATTAATTTTCTTATTAATTATGTCAAGTTGAAGATGTTTTGGACTGAAAATTAACAAAACAAAACCGCACCTAGGGCAATTTTGTCATTTGTCGCTACGGTGCCGGAATGTGCTGACATTCGACAGGTTGATTATAAACGGCCAGAGAAATTGGACTTGGGGCAAAGACCCGGGATCATGGGATTTTTGCCAAATTCCTTCGTTTGGGCCTCCAAATAATTAATTTCCTTATTAATTACGCCAGGTTGAAGAACTGTTGGACAGAAAATTTAAAAAAAAAAACCACACCAGGGGCAATTTTGTCATTTGTCGTGACGGTGTCGGAATGGGCCAAAATTTCGCAGGTTCGTTGGAAATGGCTTAAGAAATTGAACTCGCAACACAGATCCGGGATCATGGTATTTTAGCCGAATTCCTTCATTTAGGCCTCCGAATAATCAATTTTCGTATTAATTATGACAGATTGAAGAAGTGTAGAGCATAAAATTAACAAAGAAAAATCGTTCTTGGGGTAATTTTGTCATTTGTCGCGACGGTGTCGGAATGGGCCGAAATTTGGCAAGTTGATTGAAAATGGCCCGAAAAATTGGACTCGGGGCTAAGACCCGAGATCTCGGGATTTTACCCAAATTCCTTCGTTTAGGCCTCCGAATAATTAATTTCTGCAATAATTATGTCAGCTTGAAGAATTGTTGGATGGAAAATTAACAAAGAAAAACTACACCAGGTGCAATTTTGTCGTTTGTCGCGACGGTGTCGGAATGGACCGAAATTTGGAAGGTTGATTGGAAACGGCCCGAGAAATTGGAGTCGGGGCATTAAACTAAGATCTCAGGATTTTAGCCAAATTCCTTCATTTAGGACTCCGAATAATTAATTTCCTTATTAATTATGTCAAATTGAAGATGTGTTGGACAGAAAATTAACAAGGCAAAACCGCACCTAGGGCAATTTTGTTATTTGTCGCTATGGTGTCGGAATGTGCTGAAATTTGGCAAGTTGATTGGAAACGGCCTAAGAAATTGGACTTGGGGCACAGACCAGGGATCACGAGATTTTAGCCAAAATTCTTTGTTTAGGCCTCCGAATAATTAATTTCCTTATTAATTATGTCAGCTTAAAGAAGTGTTGGACAGAAAATTAACAGAGAAAAATCGCACCAAGGGCAATTTTATCATTTATCACACGGTGTCGAAATGGGCAGAAATTTGGCAGTTTGTTTGAAAGCGGCTCGAGAAATTGGAATCGGGGCGTAGACCTGAGATCTTGGGACTTTAGCCAAATTCCTTCGTTTAGGCCTCCGAATAATTTATTTTCGTAGTAATTATACCATGTTGAAGAAGTGTTGGACAAAAAATTTACAAAGAAAAACCACACCATGGGCAATTTTGTCATTTGTCGCGACGGTGTCAGAATGGGTCGAAATTTGACAGGTTGATTGGAAATGGCCCGAGAAATTGGACTCAGGGCACAGACATGGGATCACGGGATTTTAGGTAGCTGACCTTATTATCGACTTACCAAAATCCTTCGTTTAGGCCTCCGAAAAATTAATTTCCGTATTAATTATGTAAGGTTTAAGATGTGTTGGACTGAAAATTAACAAAGCAAAACCGCACTTAGGGCAATTTTGTCATTTGTCGCTACGGTGTCGGAATGTGCCGAAATTCGACCGGTTGATTGGAAACGGCCCGAGAAATTGGACTCAAGGTAAAGACTCGGGATCACGAGATTTTAGCCAAATTCCTTCGTTTGGACCTCCGAATAATTAATTTCCTTATTAATTATGTCAGGTTGAAGAAGTGTTGGACAGAAAGTTAACAAAGAAAAACCGCACCAGGGGCAATTGTGTCATTTGTCGCGACGGTGTCAGAATGGGCCGAAATTTGACAGGTTGATTGGAAACGGCCCGAGAAATTGGACTCAAGGTAAAGACTCGGGATCACGAGATTTTAGCCAAATTCCTTCGTTTGGACCTCCGAATAATTAATTTCCTTATTAATTATGTCAGGTTGAAGAAGTGTTGGACAGAAAGTTAACAAAGAAAAACCGCACCAGGGGCAATTGTGTCATTTGTCTCGACGGTGTCGGAATGGGCCGAAATTTAGCAGGTTGATTGAAAACGGTCCGAGAAATTGGACTCGAGGCCAAGACCCGAGATCTCGGGATTTTAGCCAAATTCCTTCGTTTTGGCCTCTGAATAATTAATTTTCGTATTAACTATGTCAGGTTGAGTAAGCGTTGGACAGAAAATTAACAACCCAAAACTGCATCAGGGGCAATTTTGTCATTTGTCGCGACTGTGCCGGAATGGGCTGAAATTTGGCAGATTGATTGAAAACGACCCGAGAAATTGGGCTTAGGTCAGAGACCTGAGATCTCAGGATTTCAGCCAAATTCCTTCATTTAGTCCTCCAAATAATTAATTTTCGTATTAATTTTGCCAGGTTTAAGAAGTTTAGGAAAGAAAATTTAAAAAGCAAAACTGCACCAGGGGCAATTTTGTCAATTGTCGTGACGGTGTCAGAATGGGCCAAAATTTGGCAGGTTCATTGGAAAGGGCCCGAGAAATTGGACTCGAGGCAAAGACCTGTGATCACGGAATTTTAGCCAAATTCCTTCATATAGGCCTCTGAATAATTAATTTCCTTATTAATTATGTCAGGTTGAAGAAGTGTAGGACAGAGAATTTAAAAAGCAAAATTGTACCAGCGAAAATTTTGTTATTTGTCGCGACAGTGTCGAAATATGCCAAAATTTGGTAGGTCGATTGGAATTGGCTCGAGAAATTGGACTCGAGGCACCGACCCGGGATCATGACATTTTATCCAAATTCCTTTGTTTAGGCCTCCGAATAATTAATTTTCTTATTAATTATGTCGGGTTGAAGAAGTGTGGACAGAAAATTAACAACGCAAAATCGTATCAAGGGCAATTTTATCATTTATTGCGACGGTGTCGGAATGGGCCAAAATTTGGCAGGTCGATTGAAAATGGCCCTAGAAATTGAACTCGGGGCATAGACCCAAGATCTCGGGATTTTAGCCAAAATTCTTCGTTTAGCCCTCCGAATAATTAATTTTCGCATTAATTATGTCAAGTTGAAGAAGTTTTGGACAGAAAGTTATCAAAGAAAAATTGCACCAGGGCAATTTTGTCATTTGTCGTGACGGTGTCGGAATGGCCGAAATTTGGAAGGTTGATTGGAAACGGCCCGAGAAATTGAACTCGGGGCAAAGACCTGGGATCACGAGATTTTAGCCAAATTCCCTTATTTAGGCCTCTGAATAATTAATTTTAGTAATAATTGTGCCAACTTAAAGAAGTGTTGGACAGAAAATTAACAAAGAAAAACTACAGCAGAGGCCATTTCGTCATTTGTCGCGACGGTGTCGGTAAGGGCCGAAATTTGACAAGTTGATTGGAAACGGCCCAAGAAATTGGACTCAGGGCATAGACTTGAGATCACGGAATTTTAGCCAAATTCCTTCGTTTAGGCCTCCGAATAATTAATTTTTGTATTAATTATGTCAAGTTGAAGAAGTTTTGGACCGAAAATTATCAAAGAAAAATCGCACCAGAGGCAATTTCATCATTTGTCATGATGGTGTCGGAATGGGCCGAAATTTGGCAGTCTGATTGGAAACGGCCCGAGAAATTGGACTCAGGGCACAGACCAGGGATCACGGGATTTTAGCCAAATTCCTTCTTTAGGCCTCCGAATAATTAATTTTCTTATTAATTATGTCAGGTTGAAGATGTGTTGGGCAGAAAATTGAAAAAGCAAAATCGTACCATGGGCAATTTTATCATTTGTCGCTACAGTGTCGAAATGTGCTGAAATTTGTTAGGTTGATTTGAAACGGGTCGAGAAATTGGACTCGGGGTAAAAACCCGAGATCACAGGATTTTAGCTAAATTCCTTCGTTCGGGCCTCCGAATAATTAATTTCCGTATTAATTATATCAAGTGGAAGAAGTGTAGGACAGAAATTTAAAAAGCAAAACTGCACCAGCGGAAATTTTGTCATTTATCGCGACGGTGTCGAGATGGGCTGAAATTTGGCAGGTCGATTGGAATCGGCTTGAGAAATTGGACTTGAGGCACCGACCCGGGATCACGACATTTTATCCAAATTCCTTCGTTTAGGCCTCCAAATAATTAATTTTCTTATTAATTATGTTAGATTGAAGAAGTGTTGGACAGAAAATTAACCACGCAAAATTGTACCAGGGGCAATTTTGTCATTTATCGCGACGGTATCGTAATGGGCCGAAATTTGGCAGGTTGATTGAAAATGGCCTGGAAATTGGACTCGGGGCATAGACCCGAGATCTCGGGATTTTAACCAGATTTCTTCGTTTAGCCCTCCGAATAATTAATTTTCGTATTAATTATGTCAAGTTGAAGAAGTTTTGGACAGAAAATTAACAAAGAAAACTCGCACCTGGGGCAATTTTGTCATTTGTCGTGACGGTGTCGGAATGGGCCAAAATTTGGAAGGTTGATTGGAAACGGCCCGAGAAATTGAACTCGGGGCAAAGACCTGGGATCACGGGCTTTTAGCCAAATTCCTTCGTTAAGGCCTCCAAATAATTAATTTCCTTATTAATTATGTCGGGTTGAAGAAGTGTTGGACAGAAAATTTAAAAAGCAAAACAGCACCAGGGGCAATTTTGTCATTTGTAGCGACAGTATCGGAATGGGCCAAAATTTGGCAAGTTGATTGGAAACGTCCCGAGAAAATTGAACTCGGGGCACACACCCTGGATTACGGGATTTTAGCCAAATTCCTTCGTTTAGGGCTCTGAATAATTAATTTTCGAATTAATTAAGTCAGGTTGAAGAAGTGTTGGACAGAAAATTAACTAAGTAAAACCGCACCAGGGGCAATTTTGTCATTTGTCGCGATGGTGTCGGAATGGTCCAAAATTTAGCAGGTTGATTGGAAATGACCTAAGAAGTTGGACTCGGGGCAAAAATCGGGATCAGGGGATTTTTGCCAAATTACTTCGCTTAGGCCTCCGAATAATTAATTTCCTTATTAATTATGTCAGGTTGAAGAAGTGTTAGACAAAAAATTAAAAAAGCAAAACCGCACCAGGGCAATGTTGTCATTTGTTGCGACGGTGTCGGAATAGATCAAAATTTGGCAGGTTGATTGGAAACGACCTGAGAAATTGGACTCGGGGCATGGACTCGGGATCAAGGGATTTTAACCAAATTACTTCGTTTAGGCCTCCATATAATTAATTTCCCTATTAATTATGCCAGGTGGAAGAAGTGTTGGACAGAAAATTAACAAAGCAAAACCGCACTAGGGCAATTTTGTCATTTGTTGTGATGGTGTCGAAATGGGCCGAAATTTGGCAGGTTGACTGAAAACGGCCCAAGAAATTGGACCTTGGGCAAAGACCCCAGATCTCGGGATTTTAGCCAAATTCTTACATTTAGGCCTCCGAATAATTAATTTTCGTATTAATTATGTCAGGTTGAATAAGTGTTGGGTAGAAAATTAACGATGAAAAACCGCACCAGGGGTAATTTTTTCATTTCTTGTGACGATGTCAGAATGGGCCGAAATTTGGTAGGGTAATCGAAAAAGGCCCGAGAAATTAGACTCAGGGCTAGACATGAGATCTTGAGATTTTAGCTGAAGTCCTTCATTTAGGCCTCTGAAAAATTAATTTCCGTATTAATTATGTCAGGTTGAAGAAGTGTTGGACAGAAAATTAACAAAGAAAAACTACACCGGGGGCAATTTTTTCTTTTTTTGTAACGGTGTCGGAATGGGTCGAAATTTGGCAGGTTGATTGGAAATGGCCCGAGAAAGTGGACTCGGGGCATAGACTCAGGATCACGGGATTTTAGCCAAATTCCTTCGTTTATACCTCCGAATAATTAATTTCCATTTTAATTATGTAAGGTTAAAGAAGTGTTGGACAGAAAATTAACAAAGAAAAACCTCACCAGGGGCAATTTTGTCATTTGTCGCGACGGTGTCGGAATGGGCCGAAATTTGGCAGGTTGATTGGAAATAACCCTAGAAATTGGACTCTTAGCAAAGACTTGGGATCACGGAATCTTAGCCAAATTCCGTAGTTTAGGCCTCCGAATAATTAATTTTCCTATTAATTATGTCAGGTTGTAGAAGTGTAGGACATAAAATTTAAAATACAAAACTGCCCCAGGGGAAATTTTGTCATTTGTCGCGACAGTGTCGAAATGGGTTGAAATTTGGCAGGTCGATTGGAATCGGCCCTAGAAATTGGACTCGGGGCACTGACCCCGGATCACGACATTTTTTCCAAATTCCGTTGTTTAGGCCACCGAACAATTAATTTTCCTATTAATTATGTCAGGTTGTAGAAGTGTAGGACCAAAAATTTAAAATACAAAATTGCACCAGGGCAAATTTTGTCATTTGTCGCGACAATGTCGAAATGGGTCGAAATTTGGCAGGTCGATTGGAATCGGCCCTCGAAATTGGACTCGAGGCACTGACCCGGGATCACGACATTTTATCCAAATTTCTTCATTTAGGCCTCCGAATAATTAATTTCCTTATTAATTATGTCAGGTTGAAGAAGTGTTGGACAGAAAATTAACAAAGAAAAATAGCATCAGGGACAATTTTGTCATTTATCACGACGATGTAGGAATGCGCCGAAATTTGGCAGGTTAATTGAAAACGGCCCTCGAAATTGGACTCGGGGCATAGACCCGAGATCTCGGGATTTTAGCCAAATTCCTTCATTTATGCCTCCGAATAATTAATTTCCGTATTAATTATGTCATGTTGAAGTGTTGGACCGAAAATTAACAACGTAAAATCGAACAAGGGGCAATTTTGTCATTTTTCACTAGGACGTTGGAATGGGCCGAAATTTGGCAGGTTGATTGGAAACGGCCCGAGAAATGTCTCGGGGCAAAGACCCGGGATCACGGGATTTTAACCAAATTCCTTCTTTTGGGCCTCCGAATAATTAATTTTCATTTTAATTATGTAAGGCTGAAGAAGTGTTGGACAGAAAATTAACAAAGAAAAACCTCCCCGGGGGCAATTTTGTCATTTGTCACGACGGTGTCGAAATGGGCCGAAATTTGGCAAGCTGATTGGAAATGGCTAGAGAAATTGGACTCAGGGCATAGACTTGGGATCACGGGATTTTAGCCAAATTCCTTCGTTTAGGCCTAAGAATAATTAATTTCCTTATTAATTATGTTAGGTTGAAGATGTGTTGGACAGAAAATTAACAAAGCAAAACCACACTTGGGAAAATTTTGACATTTGCCGCTACGGTGTCGGAATGTGCCGAAATTTAGCAGGTTGATTGAAACGGCCCGAGAAATTGGACTAGGGGCAAAGACCCGAGATCACGGGATTTTAGCCAAATTCCTTCGTTTGGGCCTCCGAATAATTTATTTCCTTATTAATTATGTCAGGTTGAAGAAGTGTTGGATAGAAAATTAACAAAGAAAAATCGCACCAGGGGCAATTTTTTCATTTGTCGCGATGGTGTCAGAATGGGCCGAAATTTAGCAGGTCGATTGAAACGGCCTAAAAAATTGGACCCGGGGCACAGAACCGGGATCACAGGATTTTAGCAAAATTTCTACATTTTTGGCCTCTGAATAATTAATTTCCTTATTTATTATGTCAGGTTGAAGAAGTGTTGAGCAGAAAATTAACAAAGAAAAATCGCACCAGGGACAATTTTATCATTTATCATGACGGTGTCGGAATGGACCGAAAGTTGGCAGGTTGATTTAAAACGGCCCGAGAAATTAAACTCGTGGCATAGACCCGAGATCTCGGGACTTTTGCCAAATTCCTTCGTTTAGGCCTCCGAATAATTAATTTCCGTATTAATTATGTCTGGTTGAAGAAGTGTTGGAAAGAAAATTAACAAAGAAAAACCACACCTAGGGCAATTTTGTCATTTGTCGCAACGGTGTCGGAATGTGCCGAAATTTGGCAGGTTGATTGGAAACGGCCCGAGAAATTGGACTCGAGGCAAAGACCCGGGATCACGGGATTTTAGCCAAATTCCTTCATTTGGGCCTCCGAATAATTAATTTCCTTATTAATTATGTGAGGTTGAAGAAGTGTTGGACAAAATGTTAACAAAGAAAAACCGCACTAGGGGCAATTTTGTCATTTGTCGCGACGGTGTCGAAATGGGCCGAAATTTGGCTGGTTGATTGGAAACGGCCCGAGAAATAGGACTCCGGGTATAGACTCGGGATAACGGGATTTTAGCCAAATTCCTTCGTTTAGGCCTCCGAATAATTAATTTCCTTATTAATTATGTCAGGTTGAAGAAGTGTTGGACATAAAATTAACAAAGAAAAATCGCACCAGGGGCAATTTTTTCATTTGTCACGACGGTGTCGAAATGGGCCGAAATTTTGCAGATTGATTGGAAATGGTCCAAGAAATTGTACTCATGATTTTAGCCAAATTCCTTCGTTTAGGCCTCCGAATAATTAACTTTCGTATTAATTTTGTCAGGTTGAAAAAGTGTTGGACAGGAAATTTAAAAAGCAAAACTGCACCAGGAGCAATTTTGTCATTTGTCGCTACGGTGCCGGAATGGGCCGAAATTTGGCTGGTTGATTGGAAATGGCCCGAGAAATTGGACTCGGGGCACAGACCTGGGATCACGGCATTTTAGCCAAATTCCTTCGTCTAGGCCTCCGAATAATTAATTTCCTTATTAATTATGTGAGGTTGAAGAAGTGTTTGACAGAAAATTAACAAAGAAAAATCGGATCAGGGGCAACTTTTTCATTTGTCGCGACGGTGTCGGAATGGGCCGAAATTTGGTAGGTTGATTGAAAACGGCCCGAGAAATTGGATTCTGGGCATAGACCTGAGATCACGGGATTTTAGCCAAATTCCTTCGTTTAGGCCTCCAAATAATTAATTTTCGTATTAATTATGTCAGGTTGAACAAGTGTTGGATAGAAAATTAACAAAGAAAAACCGCACCAGGGGCAATTTTGTCATTTGTCGCGATGGTGTCGGATTGGGCCGAAATTTAGCAGGTCGATTGGAAACGGCCCAAAAAATTGGACTTGGGGCACGGACCTGGGATCACGGGATTTTAGCGAAATTTCTACATTTTGGCCTCTTGAATAATTAATTTCCTTATTAATTATATCAGGTTGAAGATGTGTTGGACAGAAAATTAACAAAGCAAAATCGCACTTGGGGCAATTTTGACATTTGTCGCTACAGTTTCGAAATGTGCCAAAATTTGGCAGGTTGATTGGAAACGACCCGAGAAATTGGACTCGAGGCAAAGACCCGGGATCATGGGATTTTAGCCAAATTCCTTTGTTTGGGCCTCCGAATAATTAATTTTCTTATTAATTATGTCAGGTTGAAGAAGTGTTGGACAAAAAATTAACAAAGAAAAATCGCACCAGGGGCAATTTTGTCATTTGTCGAGACGGTTTCAGAATGGGTAAAATTTGGCAGGTTGATTGAAAACTGCACGAGAAATTGGACTAAGAGGAAAGACCCGAGATCTTGAGATTTTAGCCAAATTCCTTCGTTTTGGCCTCTGAATAATTAATTTTCGTATTAATTATATCAGGTTGAATAAGCGTTGGACAGAAAACTAACAACGCAAGACTGCACCAGGGGCAATTTTGTAATTTGCCATGACGGTGTCGGACTGCGTCGAAATTTTGCAGCTTGATTGGAAACGACCTAAGTAATTGGACTCAGTGAACTCAGGATTTTAGCCAAATTTCTTCGTTTAGGCCTCCGGATAATTAACTTTCGTATTAATTTTGTTTGGTTGAAAAAGTGTCGGACAGAAAATTTAAAAAGCAAAACTGCACCAGGGGCAATTTTGTCATTTGTCGCGACGGTGTCGAAATGGGCCGAAATTTGGCTGGTTGATTGGAAACGGCTCGAGAAATTGGACTCCGGGCACAGACTCGGGATCACGAAATTTTAGCCAAATTCCTTCCTTTAGGCCTCCGAATAATTAATTTCCTTATTAATTATGTCAGGTTGAAGAAGTGTTGGACATAAAATTAACAAAGGAAAACCGCACCAGGGTCAATTTTTCCATTTGTCGCGACGGTGTCGGAATGGGCTGAAATTTTGCAGATTGATTGGAAACGGCCCGAGAAATTGGACTCAGGATTTTAGCCAAATTCCTCTGTTTAGGCCTCCAAATAATTAATTTTCGTATTAATTTTGTCAGGTTGTAAATGTATCGGACAGAAAATTTAAAAAGCAAAACTGCACCAGGAGCAATTTTGTCATTTGTCGCGACGATGCCGGAAAGGGCAGAAATTTGTCTGGTTGATTGGAAATGGCCCGAGAAATTGGACTCGGGGCACAGACCCGGGATCACGGGATTTTAGCCAAATTCCTTCGTCTAGGCCTTCGAATAATTAATTTCCTTATTAATTATGTGAGGTTGAAGAATTGTTTGACAGGAAATTAACAAAGAAAAACCGCATCAGGGGCAACTTTTTCATTTGTCGCGACGGTGTCGGAATGGGACAAAATTTGGTAGGTTGATTGAAAACGGCCCGAGAAATTGGATTCAGGGCGTAGACCCAAGATCACGGGATTTTAGCCAAATTCCTTCATTTAGGCCTTCGAATAATTATATTTCTGTATTAATTATGTCAGGTTGAATAAGTGTTGGACAGAAAATTAACAAAGAAAAACCGCACTAGTGGCAATTTTGTCATTTGTCGCGACGGTGTCGGAATGGGCCAAAATTTTGCAGGTCGATATGGAAACGGCCCAAAAAATTGGACTCGGGGCACAGACCTGGGATCACGGGATTTTAGCGAAATTTCTACATTTTGGCCTCTGAATAATTAATTTCCTTATTAATTATATCAGGTTGAAGAAGTGTTGGGCAGAAAATTAACAAAGAAAAACCGCACCAGGGCCAATTTTATCATTTATCACGACGGTGTCGGAATGGGCCGAAATTTGGCAGGTTGATTTAAAATGGCCCGAGAAATTAAATTCGTGGCATAGACATGAGATCTCGGGTCTTTTACCAAATTCCTTCGTTTAGGCCTCCGAATAATTAATTTCCGTATTAATTATGTCTGGTTGAAGAAGTGTTGGATAGAAAATTAACAAAGAAAAACCACACCTCGGGCAATTTTGTCATTTGTCGCAACGGTGTCAGAATATGCCGAAATTTGGCAGGTTGATTGGAAATGGCCCGAGAAATTGGACTTGAGGCAAAGACCTGGGATCAGGAGATTTTAGCCAAATTCCTTCGTTTGGGCCTCCGAATAATTAATTTCCTTAATAATTATTTCAGGTTGAAGAAGTGTTGGACAAAAAATTAACAAAGAAAAACTGCACCGGGGGCAATTTTGTCATTCGTAGAGATGGTTTCAGAATGGGTAAAATTTGGCAGGTTGATTGAAAACTGCCCGAGAAATTGGACTCAGAACAAAGATCCAAGATCTTGAGATTTTAGCCAAATTCCTTCATTTTGGCCTCTGAATTATTAATTTCTGTTTTAATTATATCTGGTTGAATAAGTGTTGGACAGAAAACTAGCAATGCAAGATTGCACCAGGGGCAATTTTGTCATTTGTCACGATGGTGTTGGAATGGGCCGAAATTTTGCATATTGATTGGAAAACAGCCTGAGTAATTAGATTCAGGTCAAAGACTAGAGAACTCAGGATTTTAGCCAAATTCCTTCATTTAGGCCTCTGAATAATTAACTTTCGTATTAATTTTGTCAGGTTGAAAAAGTGTCGGACAGAAAATTTAAAAAGCAAAACTGCACCAGGGGCAATTTTGTCATTTGTCACGATGGTGCCGAAATGGGCCAAAATTTGGCTGGTTAATTGGAAACGGCCCGAGAAATTGGACTCTAGGCACAGACTTGGGATCACGGGATTTTAGCCAAATTCCTTCGTTTAGGCCTCCGAATAATTAATTTCCTTATTAATTATGTTAGGTTGAAGAAGTGTTGGGCATAAAATTAACAAAGAAAAACCGCACCAGGGGAAATTTTTTCATTTGTCGCGACGGTGTCAGAATGGGCCGAAATTTGGCAAGTTTTATTGAAAACGGCTTGAGAAATTGGAGTCAGGGTATAGACCCGAGATCACGGGATTTTAGCCAAATTCCTTCATTTAGGCCTCCGAATAATTAATTTACTTATTAATTATGTTGGTTGAACAAGTGCTGGACAAAAATATAATAAAGAATAACCACACCAGGGGCATTTAGTCATTTGTCGTGACGGTATCAGAATGGGCCGAAATTTGGCTGGTTGATTGAAAACGGCCCGAGAAATTGGACCCGGGGCACAGACCTGGGATCACGGGATTTTAGCCAAATTCCTACAATTTGGCCTCTGAATAATTAATTTCATTTTTAATTATGTAAGGATGAAGAAGTGTTAGACAGAAAATTAACAAAGAAAAACCGCGCAAGGGGCAATTTTGTCATTTGTCACGATGGTGTCGGAATGGGCCAAAATTTGGCAGGTTGATTGAAAACAGCTCGAGAAACTGGCCTTGGGACTTAGACTCGAGATCTCGGGATTTTAGCCAAATTCCTTCATTTTGGCCACCGAATAATTAATTTCAGTATTAATTATGTCAGGTTGAACAAGTGTTGGACAGAAAATTAACAACGCAAAACTGCACCAAGGTCAATTTTGTCATTTGTCGCGACGGTGTCGGAATGGGCCGAAATTTTACAGGTCAATTGGAAACGGCCCAAAAAATTGGACTCGGGGCACAGACCTGGGATCACATGATTTTAGCGAAATTTCTAGATTTTGGCCTCTGAATAATTAATTTCTTTATTAATTATGTCAGGTTGAAGAAGTGTAGGACAGAAAATTTAAAAAGCAAAATTGCACTAGGGGCAATTTTATCGTATGTCGCGATGGTGTTGGAATGGGCCGAAATTTGGTTGGTCGATTGGAAACGATACGAGAAATTGGACTTGGGGCATAGACCCGGGATCACGGGATTTTAGCGAAATTCCTACGTTTAGGCCACCAAATAATTAATTTCCTTATTAATTATTTCAAGTTGAAGAAGTGTTGGATAAAACGTTTACAAAGAAAAACCACACCAGGGGTAATATTGTCATTTATCATGATGGTGTCGAAATGGGCCGAAATTTGGCAATTTGGTTGAAAACGGCCCGAGAAATTGGACTCAGGACACAGACCTGGGATCACGGATTTTTAGCCAAATTTCTTCTTTTAGGCCTTTGAATAATTAATTTCCTTATTAATTATGTCTGGTTGAAGATGTGTTGGACTGAAAATTAGCTAAGCAAAACCGGACCTTGGGCAATTTTGTCATTTGTCGCTGCGGTGTCGAAATGTGCCGAAATTCAGCAGGTTGATGGTAAACGGCCTGAGAAATTGGACTCGGGGCAATGACCAGGGATCACAGAATTTTAGCCAAATTCCTTCATTTGGGCCTCCGATTAATTAATCTCCTAATTAATTATGTCAGGTTGAAGAAGTTTTGGACAGAAAATTAACAAAGAAAAACCGCACCTGGGACAATTTTGTCATTTGTCGCTACGGTGTCGAAATGTGCCGAAATTCGACAGGTTGATTGTAAATGGTCCGATAAGTTGGACTCGGGGCAAAGACCCGGGATCACGAAATTTAGCCAAATTCCTTCATTTGGACCTCCGAATAATTAATTTCCTTATTAATTATGTCAGGTTGAAGAAGTGTTGGACAAAAAATTAACAAAGAAAAACCGCACCAGGGGCAATTTTGTCATTTGTCGCGATGGTGTCGGAATGGGCCAAAATTTGGTAGGTTCATTGGAAATGGCCCGAGAAATTGGACTCGGGGAACTAGCCTGGGATCATGGTATTTTTTCCAAATTCCTTCGTTCAGGCCTCCGAATAATTAATTTTCGTATTAATTATGTCAGGTTGAAGAAGTGTAGAACAAAAAATTAACAAAGAAAAACCGCGCTCGGGGCAATTTTGTCATTTGTCGCGACGGTGCCGGAATGGGCCAAAATTTGGCAAGTTGATTGAAAATGGCCCGAAAAATTGGACTCGGGGCAATAGGGATTTTAGCCAAATTCCTTCGTTTAGGCCTCCGAATAATTAATTTCTGTAATAATTATGTCAGGTTGAAGAATTGTTGGACGGAAAATTAACAAAGAAAAATCGCACTAGGTGCAATTTTGTCGTTTGTCGCGACGGTGTCGGAATGGGCCGAAATTAGGAAGGTTGATTGAAAACGGCTCGAGAAATTGGACTCAAGGCATTAACCCGAGATCTCGGGATTTTAGACAAATTCTTTTGTTTAGGCCTCCGAATAATTAATTTTCTTATTAATTATGTTAGATTGAAGATGTGTTGGACAGAAAATTAACAGAGGAAAATCGCACCAGGGGCAATTTTGTCATTTATCACAATGGTGTCTGAATGGGCTGAAATTTGGCAGGTTGATTGGAAACAACCCGAGAAATTGGACTCGGGGCATAGACCTGAGATCTCAGGAGTTTAGCCAAATTCCTTCGTTTAGGCCTCCGAATAATTAATTTCCATAATAATTATACCATGTTGAAGAAATGTTGGACAAAAAATTAACAAAGAAAAACCGCACCAAGGGCGATTTTGTCATTTGTCGCGACGGTGCCGGAATGGGTTGAAATTTGGCAGGTTGACTGGAAACGGCCCGAGAAATTGGACTCAGGGCACAGACATGGGATCACGGGATTTTACCCTAATTCCTTCGTTTAGGCCCCTGAAAAATTAATTTCCTTATTAATTATGTAAGGTTTAAGATGTGTTGGACCGAAAATTAACAAAGCAAAACCGCACCTAGGGCAATTTTGTCCTCTGTCGCTACGGTGTCGGAATGTGCCGAAATTCGGCAAGTTGATTGGAAACGGCCGAGAAATTAGACTCGGGCAAAGACCCAGGATCATGGGATTTTAGCCAAATTCCTTCGTTTGGGCCTCCGAATAATTAATTTCCTTATTAATTATGTCAGGTTGAAGAAGTGTTGGACAGAAAATTAATAAAGAAAAACCGCACCAGGGGCAATTTTGTCATTTGTCGCGATGGTGTCGGAATGGGCCATAATTTGGCAGGTTGATTGAAAACAACCCGAGAAATTAGGCTCAGGTCATAGACCTGAGATCTCAGGATTTTAACCAAATTCCTTCGTTTAGGCCTCCGAATAATTAATTTTCGTATTAATTTTGCCAGGTTGAAGAATTGTAGGGCAGAAAATTTAAAAAGCAAAACTGCACCAAGGGCAATTTTGTCATTTGCTGCGACGGTGTCAGAATGAGCAAAAATTTGGTTGGTCGATTGGAAACGGCCCGAGAAATTGGACCTGGGGCATAGACCAGGGATCACGAGATTTTAGCGATATTCCTTCGTTTAGGCCACAAAATAATTAATTTCCTTATTAATTCTGTCAAGTTGAAGAAGTGTTGGATAAAAAATTAACAAAGAAAAACCGCATCAGGGGCAATTTTTTCATTCGTCGCAAAGGTGTCGGAATGGGCCGAAATTTGGCAAGTTGATTGAAAACAGCCCGAGAAATTGGACTCAGGGCACAGACCTGGGATCACGGAATTTTAGCCAAATTCCTACGTTTAGGCCTCTGAATAAGTAATTTTGTTATTAATTATGTCAGGTCGAAGAAGTGTTGGACAGAAAATTAACAAAGAAAAACCGCACCAGAGGCAATTTTGTTATTTGTCGCGACAGTGTCGGAATGGGCCAAAATTTGGCAGGTTGATTGGAAACGGCCCAAGAAATTGGACTCGGGGCAAAGACCTGGGATCACGAAATTTTAGCCAAACTCCTTCGTATAGGCCTCCGAATAATTAATTTTCGTATTAATTAGGTCAGGTTGAAGAAGTGTAGGACAGAAAATTTAAAAATTAAAACTGCACCGGCGAAAATTTTGTCATTTGTCACGACGCTGTCGAAATGGGTCGATATTTGGCAGGTCGATTGGAATCGGCTCGAGAAATTGGACCCAGGGCATCGACCCGAGATCACAGCATTTTGTCCAAATTCCTTCATTTAGGCCTCCGAATAATTAATTTCCTTATTAATTATATCAGGTTGAAGAAGTGTTGGACAGAAAATTAACAACGCGAAATTGTAACAGGGGCAAATTTGTCATTTATCGCGACGGTGTAGGAATGGGCTGAAATTTGGCAGGTCGATTGAAAAAGACCCTAGAAATTGGACTCGGGGCATGGAACCGAGATCTCAGGATTTTAGCCAAATTCCTTCGTTTAACCCTCCAAATAATTAATTTCCGTATTAATTATGTCAAGTTGAAGAATTTTTGGATAGAAAATTGTGAAAGAAAAATCGCATTCGGGGCAATTTTGTCATTTTTCGTGACCGTGTCGGAATGGGTCGAAATTTGGAAGGTTAATTGGAAATGGCCCGAGAAATTGAACTCGAGGCAAAGACTTGGGATCATGGAATTTTAGCCAAATTTCTTTGTTTAGGCCTCCGAATAATTAATTTCTATAATAACTATGCCAGCTTGAAAAAGTGTTGGACAAAAAATTAACAAAGAAAAACTGCAGCAGAGGCAGTTTCGTCATTTGTCCCAACGGTGTTGGAATAGGCCAAAATTTGGCAGGTTGATTGGAAATGCCCCGAGAAATTGGACTCAAGGCATAGACCTGGAATCACGGGATTTTAGCCAAATTCCTTCGTTTAGGCCTCCGAATAATTAATTTTCGTATTAATTATATCAAGTTGAAGAAGTTTCGAACAGAAAATTATCAAAGAAAAATCGCACCGGAGGCAATTTCGTTATTTTTCACGACGGTGTCGGAATGGGTCGAAATTTGGCAGATTGATTGGAAACGGCCCGAGAAAATGGACTCAGGGTACAAACTTGGGATCACGGGATTTTAGCCAAATTTCTTCGTTTAGGCCTCCGAATAATTAACTTTCTTATTAATTATGCCAGGTTGAAGATGTGTTGGACAGAAAATTTAAAAAGCAAAACAGCACTAGGGGCAATTTTGTCATTTATCGGGACGGTGTCAGAACGGGCCAAAATTTGGCAAGTTGATTGGAAACGGCCCGAGAAATTGGACTCTGGGCAAAGACTTGGGATCACGGGATTTTAGCCAAATTCCTTCGTTAAGGCCTCCGAATAATTAATTTTCGTATTAATTGTATCAGATTGAAGAAGTATTGGATAGAAAATTAACAAAGAAAAACCGCACCAGGGGCAATTTTGTCATTTGTCGCGACGGTGTCGGAATGGGCCAAAATTTGGTAGGTTGATTGGAAACGGCCCGAGAAATTGGACTCGGCTCAAAGACCTGGGATCACTGGATTTTAGCCAAATTCCTTCCTATAGTCCTCCGAATAATTAATTTTCGTATTAATTATGTCAGGTGGAAGAAGTGTAGGACAGAAAATTTAAAAAGCAAAATTGCACCAGCAGAAATTTTGTCATTTGTTCCGACGGTGTCGGAATGGGCCGAAATTTGGCTGGTTGATTGGAATCGGCCTGAGAAATTGGACTCGGGACACCGACTCGGGATCATGGGATTTTAGCCAAATTCTTTCGTTTAGGCCTCCAAATAATTAATTTCCTTATTAATTATGTCAAGTTGAAGAAGTGTTGGACAGAAAATTTAAAAAGCAAAACAGCAGCAGGGGTAATTTTGTCATTTGTTGCGACGGTGTCAGAATGGGCCAAAATTTGGCAAGTTGATTGGAAACGGCCCGAGAAATTGGACTCTGGGCAAAGACCTGAGATCATGGGATTTTAGCCAAATTCCTTCGTTTAGGCCTCCGAATAATTAATTTTTGCATTAATTTTGTTAGGTTGAAAAAGTTTATGACAGAAAATTTGAAAAGCAAAATTGCACCAGCGAAAATTTTGTTGTTTATTGCGACGGTGTCGGAATGGGCCAAAATTTAGGAGGTTGATTGGAATCGGCCCGAAAAATTAGACTCAGGGCACCTACCCGGTATCACGGGATTTTAGCCAAATTCCTTCGTTTAGGCCTCCGGATAATTAATTTCCTTATTAATTATGTCACGTTGAAGAAGTGTTGGACCGAAAATTTAAAAAGTAAAACAACACCAGGGGCAATTTTGTCATTTGTCGCAATGGTATCGGAATGGACTGAAATTTGGCAAGTTGATTGGAAAAGCCCCGAGAAATTGGACTCAGGGCATAGACCCAAGATCTCGGGATTTTAGCCAAAGTCCTTTGTTTAGGCCTCTGAATAATTAATTTTCGTATTAATTATGTTAGGATGAAGAAGTGTTGGACAGAATATTAAAAAAGAAAAATCGCACCAGGGGCAATTTTGTCATTTTTCGAAACGATGTCGGAATGGGCCGAAATTTGGCAGGTTGATTGGAAACGGTCCGAGAAATTGGACTCGGTGCAAAGACCCGGGATCACAGGATTTTAGCCATATTCCTTCATTCAGGCCTCCGAATAATTAATTTCCGTTTTAATTATGTAATGTTGAAGAAGTGTTGGACAGAAAATTAACAAAGAAAAACCTCACCAGGGGCAATTTTGTCACTTGTTGCGACGGTGTCGTAATGGGCCAAAATTTGTTAGGTTGATTGGAAGTGACTTGAGAAATTGGACTCTTGGCAAAGACTTGGGATCACGAAATTTTAGCCAAATTCCTTCGTTTAGGCCTCCGAATAATTAATTTTCCTATTAATTATGTCATGTTGTAGAAGTGTAGGACAGAAAATTTAAAATACAAAACTGCACTAGGGGGAATTTTGTCATTTGTCGCGACAGTGTCGAAATGGGCCGAAATTTGGCAGGTTGATTGGAATCGGCCCGAGAAATTAGACTCAAGGCACCTACCCGGGATCACGGGATTTTAGCCAAATTCCTTCGTTTAGGCCTCCGGATAATTAATTTCCTTATTAATTATGTCACGTTGAAGAAGTGTTGGACAGAAAATTTAAAAAGTAAAACAGCACCAG
This sequence comes from Olea europaea var. sylvestris, assembly GCF_002742605.1. Classification (NCBI taxonomy): domain Eukaryota; kingdom Viridiplantae; phylum Streptophyta; class Magnoliopsida; order Lamiales; family Oleaceae; genus Olea; species Olea europaea. Next base: position 171,219 of record NC_036255.1, read on the forward strand.
GGGCAATTTTGTCATTTGTCGCGACGGTGTCGAAATGGGCTGAAATTTGGCAAGTTGATTGGAAAAGTCCCAAGAAATTGGACTCAGGGCATAGACCCGAGATCTCGGGATTTTAGCCAAAGTCCTTCGTTTAGGCCTCTGAATAATTAATTTCCATACTAATTATGTTAGGTTGAAGAAGTGTTGGACAGAATATTAAAAAAGAAAAACCGTACCAGGGGCAATTTTGTCATTTTTCGAAACGGTGTCGGAATGGGCCGAAATTTGGCAGGTTGATTGGAAACGGTCCGAGAAATTGGACTCGGTCCAAAGACCAAGGATCACAAGATTTTAGCCATATTCCTTCATTTAGGCCTCCGAATAATTAATTTCCATTTTAATTATGTAATATTGAAGAAGTGTTGGACAGAAAATTAACAAAGAAAAACCTCACCAGGGGCAATTTTGTCACTTGTCGCGACGGTGTCGTAATGGGCCGAAATTTGGTAGGTTGATTGGAAATGGCTTGAGAAATTGGACTCTTGGCAAAGACTTGGGATCACGGAATTTTAGCCAAATTCCTTCGTTTAGGCCTCCGAATAATTAATTTTCCTATTAATTATGTCATGTTGTAGAAGTGTAGGACAGAAAATTTAAAATACAAAACTGCACTAGGGGAAATTTTGTCATTTGTCGCGACAGTGTCGAAATGGGCCGAAATTCGGCAGGTCTATTGGAATCGACCCGAGAAAATTGGACTCGGGGCACCGACCCGGGATCACGACATTTTATCCAAATTCCTTCCTTTAGGCCTCCGAATAATTAACTTCCTTATTAATTATGTCAAGTTGAAGAAGTGTTGGACAAAAAATTAACAAAGAAAAATTGCACCGGTAACAATTTTGACATTTATCGCGATGGTGTCGGAGTGGGCAAAAATTTGACAAGTTAATTGAAAACGGCCCTAGAAATTGGACTCGGTGCAATGACCCGAGATCTCGGGATTTTAGCCAAATTCCTTCGTTCAGGCCTCCGAATAATTAATTTTCGTATTAGTTATGTCAGGTTGAAGAATTGTTGGACAGAAAATTAACAAAGAAAATCCTCACCTGGGCAATTTTGTCATTTGTCGCTACGGTGTCGGAATGCGCTGAAATTTGGCAGGTTGATTGTAAACGGCCCGAGAAATTGGACTCGGGGCAATGACCCGGGATCACAAGATTTTGGCCAAACTCCTTCGTTTGGGCCTCCGAATAATTAATTTCCTTATTAATTATGTCAAGTTGAAGAAGTGTTGGACAGAAAATTAACAAAGAAAAATCGTATCAGGGGCAATTTTGTTATTTGTCGCGACAGTGTCGGAATGGGCGAAATTTGGCTGGTTGATTGAAAACTTCCTGAGAAATTGGACTCGGAACAAAGACCCGAGATCTCGAGATTTTAGCCAAATTCCTTCGTTTTGGCCTTCGAATAATTAATTTTCGTATTAATTATGTCATGTTGAATAAGTGTTGGACAGAAAACTAACAACGCAAGACTGTACCAGGGGCAATTTTGTAATTTGTCGCGATGATGTCGGATTGGGCCGAAATTTTACGGATTGATTGGAAACGGCCGAGAAATTGGACTCAGGATTTTAGCCAAATTCCTTCATTTAGGCCTCCGAATAATTAATTTTCGTATTAATTTTATCAGGTTGAAAAAGTGTCGGACAGAAATTTTAAAAAGCAAAACTGCACCAGGGGCAACTTGTCATTTGTCGCGACGGTGTCGGAATGGGCCGAAATTTGGCTGGTTGATTGGAAACGGCTTGAGAAATTGGACTCGAGGTACAGACCCGGGATCACGGGATTTTAGCCAAATTCCTTCGTTTAGGCCTCCGAATAATTAATTTCCTTATTAATTATGTCAGACTGAAGATGCGTTGAACAGAAAATTAACAAAGAAAAACCACATCATGGGCAATTTTTTCATGTGTCACGACGTTGTCGGAATGTGCCGAAATTTAGCAGGTTGATTGAAAATGGCCTGAGAAATTGGATTCAGGGCATAGACCCGAGATCACGGGATTTTAGCCAAATTCCTTCGTTTAGGCCTCCGAATAATTAATTTTCGTATTAATTATGTCACGTTGAACAAGTGTTGGACAGAAAATTAACAAAGAAAAATCGCACCAGGGGCAATTTTGTCATTGGTCGCGATGGTGGTAGATTGGGCCAAAATTTGGCTGGTTGATTGGAAACGGCACCAGAAATTGGACTCGGGTCATAGACCCGAGATCTCAGGATTTTAGTCAAATTCCTTCGTTTAGGCCTCCGAATAATTAATTTTCGTATTAATTATGTCACGTTGAACAAGTGTTGGACAGAAAATTAACAAAGAAAAACCGCACCAAGGGCAATTTTGTCATTTGTTGCGACTGTGTCGGAATGAGCCGAAATTTGACAGGTTGATTGGAAATGACCAAAGAAATTGGACTCAGGGCATTGACTCGGGATCATGGGATTTTAGCCAAATTCCTTCGTTTAGGCCTCCGAATAATTAATTTTCGTATTAATTATGTCTGGTTGAAGAAGTGTTGGACAAAAAATTAACAAAGAAAAACCGCACCTGGGGCAATTTTTTCAATTATTGTGACTGTGTCGGAGCGGGCTGAAATTTAGCAGGTTGATTGAAAACGGCTCGAGAAATTGGACTCGGGGCATGGACCTGAGATCTCGGGACTTTAGCCAAATTCCTTCATTTTGGCCTCCGAATAATTAATTTCCATATTAATTATGTCAGGTTGAAGAAGTGTTAGACAAAAATTAACAAAGAAAAACTGCACCAAGTGCAATTTTGTCATTTGTCGCGATGGTGTCGGAATGGGCCGAAATTTGGCAGGTTGATTGTAAATGGCCCGCGAAATTGGACTCAGGGCAAAGACCTAGGATCGCGGGATTTTAGCCAAATTCCTTCGTCTAGGCCTCCGAATAATTAATTTCCTTATTAATTATGTCAGGTTGAAGAAGTGTTGGACTGAAAATTAACAAAGAAAAACCGCATCAAGGGCAACTTTTTCATTTGTCGCGACGGTGTCGGAATGGGCCAAAATTTGGTAGATTGATTGAAAACGGCCCGAGAAATTTGATTCAGAGCATAGACTTGAGATCACGAGATTTTAGCCAAATTCCTTCGTTTAGGCCTCTAAATAATTAATTTTCGTATTAATTATGTCACGTTGAATAAGTGTTGGACAGAAAATTAACAAAAAACCGCACCCGGGGTAATTTTGTCATTGGTCGCGATCGTGGTGGATTGGGCCAAAATTTGGCTGGTTGATTGGAAACGGCACCAGAAATTAAACTCGGGTCATAGACCCGAGATCTCGGGATTTTAGTCAAATTCCTTCGTTTAGGCCTCCGAATAATTAATTTCCAATTTAATTATGTCAGATTGAAAAAGTGTTGGATAGAAAATTAACAAAGAAAAACCGCACCGGGGCAATTTTGTTATTTGTCGCGACTGTGTCGGAATGGGCCGAAATTTGGCAGGTTGATTGTAAAGGACCCAAGAAATTGGACTTAGGGCATTGACTCGGGATCATGGGATTTTAGCCAAATTCCTTCGTTTAGGCCTCCGAATAATTAATTTTCGTATTAATTACGTCTGGTTGAAGAAGTGTTGGACAAAAAATTAACAAAGAAAAACTACACCTAGGGCAATTTTTTCATTTATTGTGACGGTGTCGGAGTGGGCTGAAATTTAGCAGGATGATTGAAAACGGCTCGAGAAATTAGACTCGGGGCATAGACCTGAGATCTCGGGACTTTAGCCAAATTCCTTCATTTTGGCCTCCGAATCATTAATTTCCATATTAATTATGTCAGGTTGAAGAAGTGTTTAACAGAAAATTAAGAAAGAAAAACCGCACCAAGGGCAATTTTATCATTTGTCCCGACGGTGTCGAAATGGACCGAAATTTGGCAGGTTGATTGTAAACGGCCCACGAAATTTGATTCAGGGCAAAGACCTGGGATCACGGGATTTTAGCCAAATTCCTTCGTCTAGGCCTCCGAATAAAATAATTTTCTTATTAATTATGTCAGGTTGAAGAAGTGTTGGATTGAAAATAGATTGATTGAAAACGGCCCGAGAAATTGGATTCACAGCATAGACCCGAGATCACGAGATTTTAGCCAAATTCCTTCGTTTAGGCCACTGAATAATTAATTTTCGTATTAATTATGTCACGTTGAATAAGTGTTGGACAGAAAATTAACAAAGAAAAATCACACCCGGGGCAATTTTGTCATTGGTCGCGACGGTGGTGGATTGGGCCAAAATTTGGCAGGTTGATTGGAAACGGCCCCAGAAATTGGACTCGGGTTGAGATCTCGGGATTTTAGTCAAATTCCTTCGTTTAGGCCTCCGAATAATTAATTTCCACATTAATTATGTCAGATTGAAAAAGTGTTGGATAGAAAATTAACAAAGAAAAACCGCACTAGGGGCAATTTTGTCATTTGTCGCGACTGTGTCGAAATGGGCCGAAATTTGGCAAGTTGATTGGAAAGGGCCAAAGAAATTGGACCCAGGGAAATGACTCGGGATCATGGGATTTTAGCCAAATTCTTTCGTTTAGGCCTCTAAATAATTAATTTTCGTATTAATTATGTCGGGTTGAAGAAGTGTTGGACAAAAAATTAACAAAGAAAAAATCGGACCTGGGGCAATTTTGTCATTTATCGTGACAGTGTCAGAATGTACTGAAATTTAGCAGGTTGATTGAATACGGCTCGAGAAATTGGACTCGGGGAATAGACCTAAGATCTCGACACTTTAGCTAAATTCCTTCGTTTTGGCCTCCGAATAATTAATTTATGTATTAATTATGTCAGGTTGAAGAAGTGTTAGATAGAAAATTAAAAAGAAAAACCGCACCAAGGGCAATTTTGTCATTTGTCGCGACGGTGTCGGAATGGGCTGAAATTTGGCAGGTTCATTGAAAATGGCCCGCGAAATTGGACTCGGGGCAAAGACCTGGGATCACGGGATTTTAGCCAAATTCCTTCGTTTAGGCCTCCGAATAATTAATTTTCATATTAATTATGTCAGGTTGAAGAAGTGTAGTACAGAAAATTTAAATTGCAAAACTGCACCAACGAAAATTTTGTCATTTGTCGCGACGGTGTAGGAATGGGCTGAAATTTGACAGGTTGATTGGAATCGGCCCGAGAAATTGGACTAGGGGCACAGACTCGGGATCACGAGATTTAAGCCAAATTCTCTCGTTTAGGCCTCCGAATAATTAATTTTCGTATTAATTATCTCGGGTTGAAGAAGTGTTGGATAGAAAATTAACAAAGCTAAACCGCACCTGGGCAATTTTGTCATTTGTCGCAACGGTGTCGGAATGGGCCGAAATTTGGCAGGTTTATTGGAAACGCCCCGAGAAAATGGACTCGGGGCAAAGACCTAGGATCACGGGATTTTAGCTAAATTACTTCTTTTAGGCCTCCGAATTATTAATTTCCTTATTAATTTTGTCTGGTTGAAGAAGTGTTGGACTGAAAATTAACAAAGCAAAGCCACACCAGGGTAATTTTGTGATTTGTTTTGAGGGTATCGAAATGGGATGAAATTGGCAGGTTGATTGGAAATGACCCGAGAAATTGGACTCAGGTTAAAGACCTGGGATCACGGGATTTTAGTAAAATTACTTCGTTTAGGCCTTCGAAAAATTAATTTCCTTATTAATTATGTCAGGTTGAAGAAGTGTTGGACAGGAAATTAACAAAGCAAAATCGCACCAAGGTAATTTTGTCATTTGTTGCGACGGTGTCGGAATGAGCCGAAATTTGGCAGGTTGATTGAAAACGGCTCGAGAAATTGGACTCGGGGCAAAAAACCCGAGATCTCGAGATTTTAGCCAAATTCCTTCATTTAGGCCTCTGAATAATGAATTTTCATATTAATTATGCCGGGTTGAAGAAGCGTTGGACAGAAAATTAACAAAGTAAAACCACACCAGGGACAATTTTGTCATTTGTCGCGATGCTGTCAGAATGGGCTAAAATTTGGCAGGCTGATTGGAAATGTCCCGAGAAATTGGAGTCAGGGCAAAGACTCGGGATCATAGGATTTTAGCCAAATTACTTCGTTTAGGCCTCCGAATAATTAATTTCCTTATTAATTTTGTCAAGTTGAAGAAGTGTTGGACTGAAAATTAACAAAGGAAAACCGTACCAGGGTAAGTTTGTCATTTGTTGTGACGATGTCAGAATGGGCCGAAATTGGCAGGTTGATTGGAAATGACCTGAGAAATTGGACTCGGCGTAAAGACTCGGGAGCACAGGATTTTAGCCAAATTACTTCGTTTAGGCCTTCGAAAAATTAATTTCCTGACTAATTATGTCGGGTTGAAGAAGTGTTGGACAGAAAATTAACAAAGAAAAACCGCACCTGGGCAATTTTGTCATTTGTTGCGACGGTGTCGAAATGGGCCGAAATATGGCAGGTTGATTGAAAACGGCCCGAGAAATTGGACTCAGGGCAAAAAATTTCGAGATCTCGGGATTTTAGCCAAATTCCTTCGTTTAGGCCTCCGAATAATTAATTTCCGTATTAATTATGTCAGGTTGAAGAAGTGTTGGACAGAAAATTAAGAAGGCAAAACCGCACCAGGGGCAATTTCGTCATTTGTTACGACGATGTCGGAATGGGCCAAAATTTGGCAGATTGATTGGAAATAGTCCGAGAAATTGGACTCGGGTCAAAACCCGGGATCTTGGGATTTTAGCCAAATTCCTTCGTTTAGGCCTCCGAATAGTTAATTTCCGTATTGATTATGCTCGGTTGAAGAAGTGTTGGACAGAAAATTAAGAACGCAAAATCGCACCGGGGGTAACTTTTTCATTTGTCGTGGCGGTGGCTGATTGGGGCGAAATTTCGCAGGTTGATTGGAAATGGCCTCAGAAATTAGACTCGGGTCGCAGACCCCAAATCTCGGGATTCTTTTCAAATTCCTTCATTTAGGCCTCCGAATAATTAATTTCCATATTAATTATGTCTGGTTGAAGAAGTGTTGGACAGAAAATTAACAAAGAAAAATTCCACCAGAGGCAATTTTGACATTTGTCGTGATGGTGGCGAAATGGGCAGAAATTTGGTAGGTTGATTGGCAACGGCCCGAAAAATTGGACTCGGGGCATAGACCTGGGATCACGGGATTTTAGCCAAATTCCTTCGTTTAGTCCTTCGAATAATTAATTTTTGTATTAATTATGTCAGTTTGAAGAACGTTGGACAGAAAATTAACAAAGTAAAACCGTAGCAGGGGCAATTTTGTCATTTGTCGTGACGCGTGTCGAAATTGGCCGAAATTTGACAGGTTTATTGGAAACGACTCGAGAAATTGGAATCGGGGCAAAGATTCGGGATCATGGGATTTTAGCAAAATTACTTCGTTTAGGCCTCCGAATAATTAATTTCCATATTAATTATGTCTGGTTGAAGAATTGTTGGACTGAAAATTAACAAAGCAAAACCGCACCAGGGTAATTTTGTCATTCGTTACAACGGTGTCGGAATGGGCAGAAATTTGGCAGGTTGACTGGAAATGACCCGAGAAATTGGACTTGAGGAAAAGACCCGGGATCATGGGATTTTAGCCAAATTCCTTCATTTGGGCCTCCGAATAATTAATTTCTTTATTAATTATGTCAGGTGGGAGAAGTGTTGGACAGAAAATTAACAAAGCAAAACCGCACTAGGGCAATTTTGTCATTTGTTGCGACGGTGTCGGAATGGGCCGAAATTTGGCAGGTTGATTGAAAACGGCCCGAGAAATTGGACTCGGGGCAAAGACCCGAGATCTCGGGAATTTAGCCAAATTCCTTCGTTTAGGCCTCCGAGTAATTAATTTCCTCATTAATTATGTCAGGCTGAAGAACTGTTGGACAGAAAAATAACAAAGAAAAACTGCACCAGGGGCAATTTTGCCATTTGTCGCGACAGTGTTGGAATGGGCCGAAATTTGGCTGGTTGATTGACAATGGCCTGCGAAATTGGACTCGGGTCATAGAGCCGAGATCTCGAGATGTTAGCCAAATTCCTTCATTTAGGCCTCCGAATAATTAATTTCCTTATTAATTATGTCAAGTTGAATAAGTGATGGATAGAAAATTAAAAAAAAAACCGTACCTAGGCAATTTTGTCATTTGTCGCAACGGTGTTGGAATGAACCGAAATTTGGTAGGTTGATTAGAATCAAACCGAGAAATTGGACTCAAAGCACCGACACGGGATGATGGGATTTTAGCCAAATTCCTTCGTTTAGGCCTCCGAATAATTAATTTCCTTATTAATTATGTCATGTTGAAGAAGTGTAGGATAGAAAATTAATAAAGAAAAACCGCATCAGGGGCAATTTTGCCATTTGTCGCGACGGTGTCGGAGTGGGCCAAAATTTTCCAGGTTGATTTGCAGCGGCCCGTGAAATTGGACTAGGGGCAAAGACCCGAGATCTCGGGATTTTAGCTAAATTCCTTCATTTAGGCCTCCGAATAATTAATTTCTTTATTAATTATGTCAGGTTGATGAAGTGATGGTTAGAAAATTAGAAAAGAAAATTTGCAACAGGGGTAATTTTGTCATTTGTCGCGATAGTGTCGGAATGGGCCGAAATTTAGCAGGTTGATTGGAAATGGCACGAGAAATTGAACTCGGGGCACAGACCGAGATCACGGAATTTTAGCCAAATTCCTTCGTTTTTGCCTCTGAGTAATTAATTTCCATACTAATTATGTCAGGTTGAAGAACTGTAGACCAGATAATTAACAAAGCAAAACCGCACAGGGGCAATTTTTTCATTTATCGCTACAGTGTCGGAATGGGCCGAAATTTGGTAGGTTCATTGGAAACGGCCCGTGACAATGGACTTATTGCATAGACTCGGGCTCACAGGATTTTTGTCAAATTCCTTCATTTAGGCCTACGAATAATTAATTTTCATATTAATTATGCCAGGTTGAAGAAGTGTTGGACAGAAAATTAACAACGCAAAACTGCACCACGAGCAATTTTGTTATTTGTCGCGACGGTGTCGGAATGGGCCGAAATTTGGCAAGTTGATTGGAAATGGCCAGAGAAATTGGACTCGGGGCAAAGACCCGGGATCATGGGATTTTAGCCAAATTCCTTCGTTTAGGCCTCCGAATAATTAATTTCCGTTTTAATTATGTAAGTTTGAAGATGTGTTGGACAGAGAATTAACGAAGAAAAACCACGCCATGGGCAATTTTGTCATTTGTCACGACAGTGTCGGAATGGGCCGAAAATTTGGAAGGTTGATTGGAAATGGCCTGAGAAATTGGACTAGGGGAACCGACCCGGGATCAAGGGATTTTAGCCAAATTCCTTCGTTTAGGCCTCCAAATAATTAATTTCCTTATTAATTATGTCAGGTTGAAGAAGTGTTGGATAGAAAATTTAAAAAATAAAACAGCACCAGGGGCAAATTTGTCATTTGTCGCGACGGTGTCAGAATGGGCCGAAATTTGGCAGGTTGATTGGAAATGGCCCGAGAAATTGGACTCGGGGCATACACCTGGGATCACGGGATTTTAACCAAATTCCTTCGTTTAGGCCTTTGAATAATTAATTTTCGTATTAATTATGTCAGTTTGGAGAAGTGTTGGACAGAAAATTAACAAAGAAAAATCGCACCAGAGGCAATTTTGTCATTTGTCGCGACGGTGTCGGAATGAGCCGAAATTTGGCAGGTTGATCGAAAACGGGCCAAGAAATTGGACTTGGGGAAAAGACCTGAGATCACGGGATTATAGCCAAATTCAATCGTTTAGGTCTTCGAATAATTAATTTCTATATTAATTATGTCGGGTTGAAGAAGTGTTGGACAAAAAATTAAGAAAAACCGCATTAGGGGCAATTTTGTCATTTGTCGCGATGGTGTTGGAATGGGTCGAAATTTAGCAGGTTGATTGGAAATGGCCCGAGAAATTGGACTCGGAGCACAGACCCGGGATCATGGGATTTTAGCTAAATTCCTTCATTTAGGCCTCCGAATAATTAATTTTCGTATTAATTATGTCGGGTTGAAGAAGTGTTGGACAGAAAATTAACAAAGAAAAATCGCACCAGTGGCAATTCTGTCATTTGTCGCGATGGTTTCGGAATGGGTCGAAATTTGGCAGGTTGATTGGAAATGGCCCGAGAAATTGGACTCGAGGCACAGACTCGAGATCACGGGATTTTAGCCAAATTCCTTCATTTAGGCCTCCGAATAATTAATTTTCGTATTAATTATGTCTGGTTGAAGAAATGTTGAACAAAAAATAAACAAAGCAAAACCGCACAGGGGTAATTTTGTCATTTATTGTTATGGTGTCGGAATGGGCCGAAATTTGGAAGGTTGATTGAAAACGGCCCGAGAAATTGGACTCGGGACACAAACCCGGGATCACGGGACTTTAGCCAAATTCCTTCGTTTAGGCCTCCGAATAATTAATTTCCGTATTAATTATGCTAGGTTGAAGAAGTGTTGAACAGAAAATTATCAAAGCAAAATCGCACATGCGCAATTTTGTCATTTGTCGTTACTGTGTTGGAATGGATGGAATTTTGGCAAGTTGATTGGAAACAGCCCGAGAAACTGGACTTGGGGCATAGACTCGGGATAACGGGATTCTACCTAAATTCCTTTGTTTAGGCCTTTGAATAATTAATTCCTGTATTAATTATGTCAGGTTGAATTTTGGAATTTGTCACTACGGTGTCGGAATGGGCGGAATTTTGGCAGGTTGATTGGAAATAGCCCAAGAAATTGGACTCGGGGCATAGACCCGGGATCACGGGATTCTACCCAAATTCCTTCGTTTAGGTCTCCGAATAATTAATTTTCGTATTAATTATATCAGGTTGAAGAAGTGTTGAACAGAAAATTAACAAAGCAAAACCGCACAGAGGCAATTTTGTCATTTGTCGCTACAGTGTCGAAATGGGCGAAAATTTGGCAGGTTGATTGGAAACTGCCCGAGAAATTGGACTCGGGGCACAAACTCGGGATCACGGGATTTTAGCAAAATTCCTTCCTTTAGGCCTCGAATAATTAATATTCGTATTAATTATGCCATGTTGAAGAAGTGTTGGGCAAAAAATTAACAAAGAAAAATCGCCCCAAGAGAAATTTTGTCATTTGTCACAACAGTATCGGAATGGGCCGAAATTTGGTAGGTTTATTGGAATCAGACCGAGAAATTGGACTCGGGGTACCAATCCGAGATCACGGGATTTTAGCAAAATTCCTTTGTTTAGGCCTCCGAATAATTAATTTCCTTATTAATTATGTCAGGTTGAAGAAGTGTTGGATAGAAAATTAACAAAGAAAAACCACACCAGGGGCAATTTTACCATTTGTCGCGACGGTGTCGGAGTGGGCCGAAATTTGGCTAGTTTATTGGCAATAGCGCACAAAATTGAACTCGAGGCAAACACCTGGGATCTCGGGATTTTAGCCAAATTCCTTCGTTTAGGCCTCCGAATAATTAATTTCCTTATTAATTATCTCGGGTTGAAGAAGTGTTGGACAGAAAATTAACAATGCAAAGCTGCACCAGGGGCAATTTTGTCATTTGTCGCGATGGTGTCGGAATTGGCCGAAATATGACAGGTTGATTGGAAATGGCTTGAGAAATTGGACTCGGCGTACAGACCCAAGATCACGGGATTTCAGCCAAATTTTTTTTCGTTTAGGCTCCGAATAATTAATTTTCGTATTAATTATGTCAGGTTGAAGAAGTGTTGAATAGAAAATTAACAAAGCAAAACCGCACAGGGGCAATTTTGTCATTTGTCGCTACGGAGTCAGAATGTGCTGAATTTTGGCAGGTTGATTGGAAACGGCCCAAGAAATTGGACTCGGGGCATAGACCTGGGATCACAGGATTCTAGCCAAATTCCTTCGTTCAAGCCTCCGAATAATTAATTTCCGTATTAATTATGTTAGGTTGAAGAAGTGTTGAACAGAAAATTAACAAAGCAAAACCGCACAGGGGCAATTTTGTCATTTGTCGCTACTGTGTCGGAATGGGTGAAAATTTGGCAGGTTAATTGGAAGCGGCCCGAGAAATTGGACTCGGGTCATTGACCCGGGATCACGGGATTTAGCCAAATTCCTTCGTTTAGGCCTCTGAATAATTAATTTTCGTATTAATTATGTGAGGTTGAAGTTGGACAGAAAATTAACGATGAAAAACTGCACCAGGGGCAATTTTGTCATTCGTCGCATGGTGTCGGAATGGGCCGAAATTTGGCAGGTTGATTGAAAATGGCTCGAGAAATTGGACTCGAGGTACGGATCCAGGATCACGTGATTTTAGCCAAATTCCTTCGTCTAGGCCACCGAATAATTAATTTCCGTATTAATTATATCAGGTTGAAGAATTTTTGGACAAATAATTAACAACGAAAAATCGCTCCATGGGCAACTTTGTTATTTGTCACGACGGTGTCGGAATGGGCCGAAATTTGACAGGTTCATTGGAAACGGCTCCAGAAGTTGGACTCGAGTCGTCAACCCGATATCTCGGGTTTTTAGCCAAATTCCTTCGTTTAGGCTTCCGAATAATTAATTTTCGTATTAATTATGTCTGGTTGAAGAAGTGTTGGACAGAAAATTAACAAAGCAAAATCGCACGAGGGGTAATTTTGTAATTTGTCGTGACGGTGTCGGAATCGGCCAAAATTTTGGCACGTTGAGTGGAATTGGCCCGAGAAATTGGACTCGGGGCACCGACATGGGATCACGGGATTTTAGCCAAATTCCTTCGTTTGGGCCTTCGAATAATTAATTTCCTTATTAATTATGTCAGGTTGAAGAAGTATTGGATAGAAAATTAACAAAGAAAAATCACACCAGGGTCAATTTTGCCATTTGTCGTGACGGTGTCGGAATGGGCCGAAATTTGGCAGGTTGATTGGAAACGCCCTCAAAATTGGACTCGAGGCTAAGACCAGAGATCTCAAGAATTTAGCCAAATTCCTTCGTTTAGGCCTCCAAATAATTAATTTTCGTATAAATTATGTCTGGTTGAAGAAGTGTTGGACAGAAAATTAGCAAAGAAAAACTACACTAGGGGCAATTTTGTCATTTGTCGCGACGATGTCGAAATGGGCCGAAATTTGGTAGGTTGATTGGAAATGGCCCGTGAAATTGGACTCGGGGTACTGGCCCATGATCATGGGATTTCAGCCAAATACCTTCATTTTGGCCTCCGAATAATTAATTTCTGTATTAATTATGTCAGGTTGAAGAAGTGTTGGACATAAAATTAACAACGTAAAATCGCACAAGGGGCAATTTCTTCATTTGTCATGACGGTGTCGGACTGGGCTGAAATTTGGCAGGTTGATTGGAAACAGCCCTCGAAATTGGACTTGGGACAAAGACCTGAGATCTCGAGATTTTAGCTTAATTCCTTCGTTTAGGTTTTCGAATAATTAATTTCCTAATTAATTATGTCAGGTTGAAGAAGTAATGGACAGAAAATTAAAAAAGAAAAACCGTACTAGGGGCAATTTTGTCATTTGTCACGACGGTGTCGGAACAGACCGAAATTTGGTAGGTTGATTGGAAACGGCCCGAGAAATTGGACTCGGGGCACAGACCCGCGTTCATGGGATTTTAGCCAAATTCCTTCGTTTAGGCCTCTGAATAATTTATTTTCGTATTAATTATGCCAAGTTGAAGAAGTGTTGGACAGGAAATCAACAAAGAAATACCGCCCCAGGGGAAATTTTGTCATTTGTCGCGACGGTGTCGGAATGGGCCTAAAGTTGGCATGTTGATTGGAATCGGACTGAGAATTTAGACTTGAAGCACCGACCCGGGATCATGGGATTTTAGCCAAATTCCTTCGTTTAGGCCTCTGAATAATTAATTTCCTTATTAATTATGTCAAGTTGAAAAAGTGTTGGACAGAAAATTAACAAAGAAAAACCGCACCAGGGGCAATTTTGACATTTGTCGCGACTGTGTTGGAGTGGGCCAAAATTTGGCAGGTTGATTGGCAACGGCTCGCAAAATTGGACTCGAGGCGTAAACCCGAGATCTTGGGATTTTAGCCAAATTCCTTCGTTTAGGCCTTCAAATAATTAATTTCCTTATTAATTATGTCAGGATGAAGAAGTGTTGGACAGAAAATTAAAAATGAAAAACCGCACCAAGGGCAATTTTATCATTTGTAGGGATGGTGTTGGAATGGGCCGAAATTTGGCAGGTTGATTGGAAATGGCTCGAGAAATTGGACTCGGGGCGCAGACTCGGGATCATGGGATTTTAGCCAAATTCCTTCGTTTAGGCCTCCGAATAATTAATTTCCGTATTAATTATGTCACGTTGAAGAAGTGTAGAACATAAAATTAACAAAGGAAAGCCGCACAGGGGCGATTTTGTCATTTGTCACTAAGGTGTCGAAATGGGCCGGAATTTGGCAGGTTGATTGGAAACGGCCTGAGAAATTGGACTCGGGGCACAGACCTGGGATCACGGGATCTTAGCCAAATTCCCTCGTTTAGGCCTTCGAATAATTAGTTTCCGTATTAATTATATGAGGTTAAAAAAGTGTTGGACAGAAAATTAACAACGCAAAACCGCACTAGGGGTAGCTTTGTCATTTGTTGCGACGGTGTCGGAATGGGCCAAAATTTGATAGGTTGATTGGAAACGGTGCCAGAAGTTGGACTCGGGTCATCAACCCGATATCTCGGGTTTTTAGCCAAATTTCGTCGTTTAGGCCTCCGAATAATTAATTTTCGTATTAATTATGTCAGGTTGAAGAAGTGTTGGACAGAAAATTAACAAAGCAAAACCGCACCAGGGGCAATTTTGTCATTTGTCACGACAGTGTCGAAATGTGCTGAAATTTGGAAGGTTGATTGGAAACGATCGGAGAAATTGGACTCAGGGCACAAACCTAGGATCACGGGATTTTAGCCAAATTCCTTCGTTTCGGCCTCCGAATAATTAATTTCCTTATTAATTATGCCAGGTTGAAGAAGTGTTAGACAAAAAATTAACAAAGAAAAACCGCTCCAGGGGAAATTTTGTCATTTGTCGAGATGGTGTCGGAATAGACCGAAATTTGGCGGGTTGATTGGAATCAGACCGAGAAATTGGACTCGCGGTACCGACCCGGGATCATAGGATTTTAGCAAAATTCCTTTGTTTAGGCCTCCGAATAATTAATTTCCTTGTTAATTATGTCAGGTTGGAGAAGTGTTGGACAGAAAATTAACAAAGAAAAATCACACCAGGGGCAATTTCACCATTTGTCGCAATGCTGTCGGAGTGGGCCAAAATTTGGCAGGTTTACTGGCAACGGCACCCGAAAATGGACTCGAGGTAAACACCCGAGATCTCGAGATTTTAGCTAAATTCCTTTGTTTAGGCCTCCGAATAATTAATTTCCTTATTAATTATGTCGGGTTGAAGAAGTGTAGGACAGAAAATTAACAACGCAAAACCACACCAGGGGCAATTTTGTCATTTGTCGCGATGGTATCGGAATTGGCCGAAATATGGAAGGTTGATTGGAAATGTCTTGAGAAATTAGACTTGGGGCACAGACCCGGGATCACGGGATTTTAGGCAAATTTCTTCGTTTAGGCCTCCGAATAATTAATTTCCATATTAATTATGTCTGGTTGAAGAAGTGTTGAACAAAAAATTAACAAAGCAAAACCGCACAGGGGCAATTTTATCATTTGTCGCTACGATGTCGAAATGGGCAAAATGTTGGCAGGTTGATTGGAAACGGCCCGAGAAATTGGACTCAGGGCATAGACCCGAGATCACGGGATTCTAGCCAAATTCCTCTGTTAAGGCCTCCGAATAATTAATTTCCATATTAATTATGTCATATTGAAGAAGCGTTGAACAGAAAATTAACAAAGCAAAACCACATAGGGGCAATTTTGTCATTTGTCGCTACGGTGTCGGAATCGGCGAAAATTTGGCAGGTTGATTGGAAACGGCCCGAGAAATTGGACCCGGGTCATCGACCCGGGATCATGGGATTTTAGCCAAATTCCTTCGTTTAGGCCTCCGAATAATTAATTTTCGTGTTAATTATGTTAGGTTGAAGAAGTGTTGGACAGAAAATTAACAACGCAAAATCGCACCAGGGGCAATTTTGTTATTTGCCGCGACTGTGTCGGAATGGGTTGAAATTTAGAAAGTTGATTGTAAACGGTCCGTGAAATTGGACACGGGGCAAAGACCCGAGATCTCGAGATTTTAGCCAAATTCCTTCATTTAGGCGTCCGCATAATTAATTTCCTTATTAATTATGTCAGGTTGAAGAAGTGATGGATAGAAAATTAAAAAAGAAAAACCACAACAGGGGCAATTTTGTCATTTATCGCGACGGTGTCGGAATAGATCAAAATTTGGTAGGTTGATTGGTAACGGCCCGAGAAATTGGACTCGGGGCACAGACCCGGGTTCACGGAATTTTAGCCAAATTCCTTCGTTTAGGCCTCCGAATAATTAATTTTCGTGTTAATTATGTCATCTTGAAGAAGCGTTGAACAGAAAATTAACAAAGCAAAACCACATAGGGGCAATTTTGTCATTTGTCACTACGGTGTCGAAATCGGCGAAAATTTGGCAGGTTGATTGGAAACGGCCCAAGAAATCAGACCCCGGTCACTGACCCGGGATCATGGGATTTTAGCCAAATTCCTTCGTTTAGGCCTCCGAATAATTAATTTTCGTGTTAATTATGTTAGGTTGAAGAAGTGTTGGACAGAAAATTAACAATGCAAAATCGCACCAGGGGCAATTTTGTTATTTGCCGCGATGGTGTCGGAGTGGGTTGAAATTTAGAAAGTTGATCGAAAACGGCCATTGAAATTGGACACGGGGCAAAGCCCCCGAGATCTCGAGATTTTAGCCAAATTCCTTCATTTAGGCCTCCGCATAATTAATTTCCTTATTAATTATGTCAGGTTGAAGAAGTGATGGACAGAAAATTAAAAAAGAAAAACCACAACAGGGGCAATTTTGTCATTTATCGCGACGGTGTCGGAATAGATTAAAATTTGGTAGGTTGATTGGTAACGGCCCGAGAAATTGGACTCGGGGCACAGACCTGGGTTCACGGAATTTTAGCCAAATTCCTTCGTTTAGGCCTCCGAATAATTAATTTTCGTGTTAATTATGTCATCTTGAAGAAGTGTTGGACAGAAAATTAACAACGCAAAATCGCATCAGGGGCAATTTTGTCATTTGTCGCTACGGTGTCGGAATGGGCAAAAATTTGGCAGGTTGATTGGTAATGGCCCGAGAAATTTGACTCAGGGCACAGACCCGAGTTCTCGAGATTTTAGCCAAATTCCTTCGTTTAGGCCTGCAAATAATTAATTTCCTTATTAATTATGTCAAGTTGAAGAAGTGATGGATAGAAAATTAAAAAAGAAAAATCGCAACAAGGGCAATTTTGTCATTTGTCACGACGGTGTCGGAACAGATCGAAATTTGGCAGGTTGATTGGCAATGGCCCGCGAAATTGTACTTAGGGCAAACACCCAAGATCTCGGGATTTTAGCCAAATTCCTTCGTTTAGGCCTCCGAATAATTAATTTCCTTATTAATTATGTGAGGCTGAAGAAGTGTTAGACAGAAAATTAATAAAGAAAAACCACACCAGGGTAAATTTTGCCATTTGTCGTGACGGTGTCGGAGCGGGCCAAAATTTGGCAGGTTTATTGGCAACGGTGCGCGAAATTGGACTTGGGGCAAAGACCCGAGATCTCGGGATTTTAGCCAAATTCCTTCATTTAGGCCTCCGAATAATTAATTTTCTTATTAATTATGTCAGGTTGAAGAAGTGTTGGATAGGAAATTAACAAAGAAAAACTGCACCAGGTGCAATTTTGTCATTTATCGCGATGGTGTCGGAATGGGCCGAAATTTGGCAGGTTGATTGGAAATGGCTCGAGAAATTGGACTTGGGGCACAGACCCGGGATCACAGGATTTTAGCCAAATTCCTTCATTTAGGCCATCGAATAATTAATTTTCGTATTAATTATATCAGATTGAAGAAGTGTTGGTCAGAAAATTAACAACGTAAAACCGCTCCAGGGGCAACTTTGTCATTTATCGCGACGGTGTCGGAATGGGCTGAAATTTAACTGGTTGATTGGAAACGGCCCCAAAAGTTGGACTCGAGTCATCAACCTAATATCTCAGGATTTTAGCAAAATTCCTTCGTTTAGGCCTCCGAATAATAAAATTCTGCAATAATTATGTCAGGCTGAAGAAGTGTTGGACAGAAAATTAACAAAAAAAAAAAACCGCACCAGGGGCAATTTTGTCATTTGTCGCGATGGTGTCGGAATGTGCCGAAATTTGGCAGGTGAATTGGAAACGGCCCTAGAAATTGGACTCGGGGCACCGACCCGGGATCACGGGATTTTAGCCAAATTCCTTCGTTTAGGCCTCCGAATAATTAATTTCCTTATTAATTATGTCAGGTTGAAGATGTGCTGGACAGAAAATTAACAAAGCAAAACCGCATTTGGGTCAATTCTGAAATTTGTCGCTACAGTGTCAAAATGTGCCGAAATTTGGCAGGTTAATTGGAAACGGTCCAAGAAATTGGACTCGGGGTAAGGACCCGGGATCATGGGATTTTAGCCTAATTCATTCATTTAGGCCTCCTAATAATTAATTTCCTTAATAATTATGTCAGGTTGAAAATGTGATGGGCACAAAATTAACAAAGAAAAACCACACCAGGGGCAATTATATCATTTGTCGCAACGGTGTCAGAATGGGCCGAAATTTGGCAAGTTGATTGGAAACGACCCGAGAAATTAGACTCGGGACACAGACCTGGGATCACGAGATTTTAGCCAAATTCCTTCGTTTAGGCCTCCGAATAATTAATTTTTGCAATAATAATGTCAGGTTGAAGAAGTGTTGGAAAGAAATCTAACAAATAAAATTCGCACCAGGGCAATTTTGTCATTTGTCACGACGGTTTCGGAATTGGCTGAAATTGGGCATGTTGATTGGAAATGGCTCGAGAAATTGGACTCGGGGCGCAGATCTAGGATCACAGGATTTTAGCCAAATTCCTTCGTTTATGCCTCCGAATAATTAATTTCCTAATTAATAATGTCAGGTTGAAGATGTGTTGGACAGAAAATTAAGAAAGCTAAACCGCGTCTGGGTTAATTTTTTCATTTGTCGATACGGTGTCAGAATGCGCCGAAATTTGGTGGGTTGATTGGAAATGGCCCGAGAAGTTGGACTCGAGGTAAGGACCCAGGATCACGGGATTTTAGCCAAATTCATTCATTTAGGCCTCCGAATAATTAATCCTTATTAATTGTGTCAGGTTGAAGAAGTGTTGGACAAAAAATTAACAAAGAAAAACCGCACTACAGGCAATCTTGTAATTTGTCGCGACGGTGTCGGAATGGGCCGAAATTTGGTAGGCTGATTGTTATCGGGCCGAGAAATTGAATTCGGGGCACCGACCCGGGATCATGGGATTTTTGCCAAAATCCTTCATTTAGGCCTCCGTATAATTAATTTTCCTGTTAATTATGTCAGGTTGAAAAAGTGTTGGACAGAAAATTTAAAAAGCAAAACAGAACCAGGGGCAGTTTTTTCATTTGTCGCGACTGTATCAGAATGGGCCGAAATTTGGCAGGTTGATTGGAAACGGCCCAAAAAATTGGACTCGCGGTACAGACTCGGGATCACGGGATTTTAGCTAAATTCCTTCGTTTAGGCCTCCGAATAATTAATTTTCGTGTTAATTATGTCAGGTTGAAGAAGTGTTGGACAAAAAATTAACAAAACAAAACCGCACCAGGGGCAATTTTGTCATTTGTTGTGACGGTGTCGGAATGGGACGAAATTTAGCTGGTTGATTTGAAGCGACCCGAGAAATTGGACTCGGGGCAAAGACCCGGGATCACGGGGTTTTAGCCAAATTACTTTGTTTAGGGCTCCTAATAATTAATTTACTTATTAATTATGTCAAGTTGAAGAAGTGTTGGACAGAAAATTAACAAAACAAAGCCGCACTTGGGCAATTTTGTCAATTGTTGCGACGACGTTGAAATGGGCTGAAATTTGGCAGGTTGATTGGAAACCGCCCGAGAAATTGGACTGGGGCAAAGTCTCGGGATCTCGAGATTTTAGCCAAATTCCTTCATTTAGACCTTCGAATAATTAATTTTCGTATTAATTATGTCGGCTTGAATAAGTGTTGGACAAAAAATTAACAACGCAAAACCGCACCAGGGGCAATTTTGTCATTTGTCGCGATGGTGTCGGAATGTGCCAAAATTTTGGGAGATTGATTGAAAACTGCATAAGAAATTGTACTCGGGTCAAAGACCCGAGATCTCAGGATTATAACCAAATTCCTTCGTTTAGGCCTCCGAATAATTAATTTTCGTATAAATTTTGTCAGGCTGAAGAAGTGTTGGACAGAAAATTTAAAAAGTAAAATTGCACCAGGGGCAATTTTTCCATTTGTCGCGAAGGTGTCGGAATAGACCAAAATTTGGTTGGTTGATTGGAAACGGCCTGAGAAATTGCACTCGGAGCATAGACCCGGGATCACAGGATTTTAGCCAAATTCCTTAGTTTAGGCCTCCGAATAATTAATTTCCTTATTAATTATGTCAGGTTGAAGATAGGTTGGACTGAAAATTAACAAAGCAAAACCACATCTGGGTCAATTTTGTCATTTGTCGCTACAGTGTCGGAATGTGCCGAATTTTGGCAAGTTGACTGGAAACGGTCCGAGAAATTGGACTCGGGGTAAGGACCCGGGATCATGGGATTTTAGCCTAATTCGTTCATTTAGGCCTCCGAATAATTAATTTCCTTATTAATTATGTCAAGTTGAAGAAGTGTTAGACAGAAAATTAACAAAGAAAAATCGCACGAGGGGCAATTTTGTCATTTGTCGTGACGGTGTCGGAATGGGCCTAAATTTGGCAGGTTGATTGGAAACGGCCCGAGAAAGTGGACTCGGGCTAAAGACCTGGGATCATGGGATTTTAGCCTAATTCCTTCATTTAGGCCTCTGAATAATAAATTTTCTTATTAATTATGTCAGGTTGAAGAAGTGTAGGACAGAAATTTTAAAAAGCAAACTGCACCAGGGAAAATTTTGTCATTTGTCGCGACGGTGTCGAAATGGGCCGAAATTTGGCAAGTTGATTGGAATCGGCCTGAGAAATTGGACTCGGGGCACCGACCCGTGATCACGGAATTTTAGCCAAATTCCTTCGTTTAGGCCTCCAAATAATTAATTTCCTTATTAATTATGTCAGGTTGAAAAAGTGTTGGACAGAAAATTTAAAAAGCAAAATAGCACCAGGGACAATTTTGCCATTTGTTGCGACGGTGTCGGAATAGGCCGAAATTTAGCAGGTTGATTGGAAACGGCCTGAGAAATTAGACTCTGGGCACAGACCCTGGATCACTGGATTTTAGCCAAATTCCTTCGTTTAGGCTTCCGAATAATTAATTTCTGCAATAATTATGTTAGGTTGAAGGAGTGTTGGACATAAAATTAACAATGGAAAACCGCACCAGGGGTAATTTTGTCATTTGTTGCGACGGTGTCGGAATGGGACAAAATTTGGCAGGTTGATTGGAAATGCCTCGGGAAATTGTACTCGAGGCACAGACCTGGGATCACGGAA
This sequence comes from Olea europaea var. sylvestris, assembly GCF_002742605.1. Classification (NCBI taxonomy): domain Eukaryota; kingdom Viridiplantae; phylum Streptophyta; class Magnoliopsida; order Lamiales; family Oleaceae; genus Olea; species Olea europaea. The sequence continues at coordinate 192,941 of NC_036255.1, forward strand.
TTTTAGCCTAATTCCTTCGTTTAGGCCTCCGAATAATTAATTTCCTTATTAATTATGTCAGGTTGAAGATGTGTTGGACAAAAAATTAACAAAGCAAAACCGCACCTAGGTCAATTTTGTCATTTGTTGTGATGGTGTCGGAATGGGCCAAAATTTGACAGGTTGATTGGAAACGGCCTGAGAAATTGGACTCGGGGCACCGACTCAGGATCCGGGATTTTACCCAAAATCCTTCGTTTAGGCTTCCGAATAATTAATTTCTGCAATAATTATGTTAGGTTGAAGGAGTGTTGGACATAAAATTAACAATGGAAAACCGCACCAGGGGTAATTTTGTCATTTGTTGCGACGGTGTCGGAATGGGACAAAATTTGGCAGGTTGATTGGAAATGCCTCGGGAAATTGTACTCGAGGCACAGACCTGGGATCACGGAATTTTAGCCTAATTCCTTCGTTTAGGCCTCCGAATAATTAATTTCCTTATTAATTATGTCAGGTTGAAGATGTGTTGGACAAAAAATTAACAAAGCAAAACCGCACCTAGGTCAATTTTGTCATTTGTTGTGATGGTGTCGGAATGGGCCAAAATTTGACAGGTTGATTGGAAACGGCCTGAGAAATTGGACTCGGGGCACCGACTCAGGATCCGGGATTTTACCCAAAATCCTTCGTTTAGGCCTCCGAGTAATTAATTTCTTTATTAATTATGTTAGGTTGAAGAAGTGTTGGACAGAAAATTTAAAAACCAAAAAAGCACCAGGGGCAATTTTGTCATTTGTCGCGATGGTGTCGAAATGGGTCGAAATTTGGAAGGTTGACTAGAAACAGCCCAAGAAATTAGACTTGGGGTACAAACCCGGGATCACGGGATTTTTGCCAATTTCCTTTGTTTAGGCCTCAGAATAATTAATTTCTACAATAATTATGTCAGGTTGAAGAAGTGTTGGACATAAAATTAACAAAGAAAAAACCGCACCATGGGCAATTTTATCATTTGTTGCAACGGTGTTGGAATGGGCTGAAATTTAGCAGTTTGATTGGAATCGGCCCAAGACATTGGACTCGGGGCACCGACCTGGGATCACGGGATTTTAGCCAAAATCCTTTGTTTAGGCCTCCAAATAATTAATTTCCTTATTAATTACATCAGGTTGAAGAAGTGTTAGAAAGAAAATTAACGAAGCAAAATCGTACCTGGGCAATTTTGTCATTTGTTGCAACGGACGCGGAATGGGCTGAAATTTGGCAAGTTGATTGGAAATGGCCCGAGAAATTGGACTCGGGGCAAAAACCCGTGATCTCAGGATTTTAGCCAAATTCCTTCATTTAGGCCTCCGAATAATTAATTTATGTAATAATTATGTCAGGTTGAAGAAGTGTTGGACAAGAAATTAACAAAGATTAACCGCACCAGGGGTAATTTTGTCATTTGATGCGATGGTGTTGGAATGGGCCGAAATTTGGCAGGTTGATTGGAATCGGCCCGAGAAATCGGACTCGGGGCACCGACCCAGGATCACGGGATTTTGGCCAAAATCCTTTGTTTAGGCCTCCGAATAATTAATTTCTATATTAATTATGTAAGGTTTAAGAAGTGTTGGACATAAAATTAACAAAGAATAATCGTACCAGGGGCGATTTTGTCATTTGTCGCGATGGTTTCAGAATGAGCCGAAATTTGTCAAGTTAATTGGAAATGGCCCGAGAAATTGGACTCAGGGTAAGGACCCAGGATAACGGGGTTTTAGCCAAACTCCTTCATTTATGGCTCCGAATAATCAATTTCCTTATTAATTATGTCATGTTGAAGAAGTATTGGACAGAAAATTAACAAAGAAAAATCGCACCAGGGTAATTTTGTCATTTGTTGCGACGGCGTCGAAATCGGCCGAAATTTGTCAGGTTGATTGGAATCGGCCCGAGAAATTGGACTCGGGGCACCAATCTAGGATCACGGGATTTTTGCCAAAATATTTCATTTAGGCCTCCGAATAATTAATTTCCTTATTAATTTTGTCAGGTTGAAGAAGTGTTGGACAGAAAACTTAAAAAGCAAAGCAGCACTGGGGACAATTTTGTCATTTATCGCGATGGTATCGGAATGGGCCGAAATTTGGCAGGTTGATTGGAAACGGCCGGAGAAATTGAACTCGGGGCACAGACTTGGGATCACGGGATTTTAGCTAAATTCCTTCGTTTAGGCCTCCAAATAATTAATTTCCTTATTAATTATGTCGGGTTGAAGATGGGTTGGATAGAAAATTAACAAAGCAAAACAACACCTGGGTCAATTTCGTCATTTGACGCTACGGTGTCAGAATTTGCCGAAATTTGGCAGGTTGATTGGAAACGGCCCGAGAAATTGGACTCGAGGTAAGGACCCGGGATCACGAGATTTTAGCCAAATTCCTTCATTTAGGCCTCCAAATAATTAATTTCCTTTTTAATTATGTCATGTTGAAAAAGCGTTGGATAGGAAATTAACAAAGAAAGAATGCAGCAGGGGCAATTTTGCCATTTGTCGCAATGGTATCCAAATCGGCCGAAATTTGGCAGGTTGATTGGAATCGGCTGGAGAAATTGGACTCAGGGCATCGACCCGGGAACACGGGATTTTAGCCAAAATCCTTCGTTTAGGCCTCCGAATAATTAATTTCCTTATTAATTATGTCAGGTCGAACAAGTGTTAGACAGAAAATTTAAAAAACAAAACAGCACCATTGGTAATTTTGTCATTTGTCACGACGGTGTCGGAATGGGCTGAAATTTGACAGATTGATTGGAAACAGCTCGAGAAATTGGACTTGGGGTACAAACCCGGGATCACGGGATTTTAGCCAAATTCCTTCGTTTAGGCCTCCGAATAATTAATTTTCGTATTAATTATGTCAGGTTGAAGAAGTGTTGGATAGAAAATTAACAAAACAAAACCGCACCAGGGGCAATTTCATTACTTGTCGCGACGGTGTTGGAATTGGCCGAAATTTAGCAGTTTGATTGGAAACGACCCGAGAAATTAGACTCGGGGTACAAATCCGGAATCACAGGATTTTAGCCAAATTCCTTCATTTAGGCCTCCGAATAATTAATTTTCTTATTAACCATGTCTGTTTGAAGAAGTGTTGGACAAAAAATTAACAAAGAAAAACTGCACTAGGGATAATTTTGTCATTTGTCGTGGCAGTGTCAGAATGGACCAAAATTTGGTAGGTTGATTGGAATCGGCCCGAGAAATCGGACTCGAGGCACCGACCCGGGGTCACGGGATTTTAGCCAAAATCCTTCGTTTAGGCCTCTGAATAATTAATTTCCTTATTAATTATGCCAGGTTGAAGAAGTGTTGGACAGAAAATTTAAAAAGCAAAACGGTACCCGGGGCAATTTTGTAGTTTGTCGTAACGGTGTCAGAATGGGCCAAAATTTGGCAGGTTATTGGAAACGGCTTGAGAAATTAGACTCGGGACATAGACCTGGGATCACGGGATTTCAGACAAATTCCCTCATTTAGGCCTCCGAATAATTAATTTCTGCGATAATTATGTCAGGTAAAAGAAGTGTTGGACATAAAATTAACAAAGAAAAACCACTCCAGGTGCAATTTTATCATTTGTCGCATCGGTGTCGAAATGGGCCGAAATTTGGCAGGTTTATTGGAAACGGCCCGAGAAATTGGACTCGGGGCACAAATCGGAGATCATGGGATTTTAGCCAAATTCCATTGTTTAGGCCTCCGAATAATTAATTTCCTTGTTAATTATGTCAGGTTGAAGATGTGTTGGAAAGAAAATTAACAAGACAAAATCGTACCTAGGTCAATTTCGTCATTTGTCGCTACGGTGTTGAAATGTGCCGAAATTTGGCAGGTCGATTGGAAACGGCCCGAGAAATTGGATTCGGGGATAGGACCCGGGATCACGGGATTTTTACCAAATTCCTTCATTTAGGCCTCCGAATAATTAATTTCCTTATTAATTATGTCATGTTGAAGAAGTGTTGGACAGAAAATTAACAGAGAAAAACCGCACGAGGGGGCCATTTTGTCATTTGTCGCGACGGTGTCGGAATCGGCCAAAATTTGGCAAGCTGATTGGAATCGGCCCGAGAAGCTGGACTTGGGGCACCGACTCGGGATCACGGGATTTTTGCCAAAATCCTTCGTTTAGGCCTCCGAATAATTTATTTCCTTATTAATTATGTCAGGTCGAAAAAGTGTTGGACAAAAAATTTAAAAAGTAAAATAGCACCAGACGTAATTTTGTCATTTGTCGCGACGGTGTCGAAATGGGCCGAAATTTGACAGAATGATTGGAAACGGCCCGAGAAATTGGACTCAGGGTACAAACCCAGGATCACGGGATTTTAGCCAAATTCCTTCGTTTAGGTCTCCGAATAATTAATTTTCGTATTAATTATGTCAGGTTGAAGAAGCGTTGGACAGAAAATTAACAAAACAAAACCGCACCAGGGGCAATTTTATCATTTGTCGCGACGGTGTCGGAATTGGCCGAAATTTAGCAAGTTGATTGGAAACGACCCGAGAAATCGGACTCGGGGCAAAGACCCGGGATCACGAGATTTTAGCAAAATTCCTTCATTTAGGCCTCCGAATAATTAATTTCCTTATTAATTATGTCGGGTTGAAGATGTGTTGAACAGAAAATTAACAAAGCAAAATCGCACCTCGGTCAATTTGGCCATTTGTCGCTAAGGTGTCGGAATGTGCCGAAATTTGGCAGGTTGATTGGAAATGGCCCGAGAAATTGGACTCGGGGTAAGGACCCTGGGTCACGGGATTTTAGTCAAGTTCTTTCGTTTAGGCCTCCGAATAATTAATTTCCTAATTAATTATGTAAGTTTGAAAAAGGGTTGGACAGAAAATTAACAAAGAGAAACCGCACCAGGGACAATTTTGTCATTTGTTGCGATGGTATCGGAATGGGCCGAAATTTGGCAGGTTGATTGGAATCGGCCCGAGAAATCGTACTCGAAGCACCGACCCGAGATCACGGGATTTTGGCCAAAATCCTTCGTTTAGGCCTCCGAATAATTAATTCCCTTATTAATTATGTTAGGTTGAAGAAGTGCTAGACAGACAATTTAAAAATCAAAACCGCATCTGGCTCAATTTGGTCATTTGTTGCTACGGTGTCGGAATGTGCCGAAATTTGGCAGGTTGATTGGAAACGGCCCAAGAAATTGAACTCGGGGCACAGACCTGGGATCACGAGATTTTAGCAAAATTCCTTCATTTAGGCCTCCGAATAATTAATTTCCTCATTAATTATGTCAGGTTGAAGATTTGTTGGACAGAAAATTGACAACGCAAAACCGCACATGGGTCAATTTCGTCATTTGTCGCTACGGTGTCGGAATGTGCCGAAATTTGGCTGGTTGATTGGAAACGGCCCGAGAAATTGGACTCGGGGTAAGGACCCAGGATCACGGGATTTTAGCCAAACTCCTTCATTTAGGCCTCCGAATAATTAATTTCCTTATTAATTATGTCATGTTGAAGAAGTGTTGGATAGAAAATTGACAAAGAAAAACCGCACCAGGGGCAATTTTGTCATTTGTTGCGACGGCGTCGAAATCGACTAAAATTTGTCAGGTTGATTGGAATCGGCCCGAGAAATTGGACTCGGGGCACCAATCCAGGATCACGGGATTTTTGCCAAAATCCTTCGTTTAGGCCTCCGAATAATTAATTTCCTTATTAATTATGTCAAGTTGAAGAAGTGCTGGACACAAAACTTAAAAACCAAAACAGCACGGGGGGCAATTTTGTCATTTATCGAGACAGTGTCGAAATGGGCCGGAATTTGGCAAGTTGATTGGAAACGGCCCGAGAAATTGGACTCGGGGCACAGACTTGGGATCACGGGATTTTAGCTAAATTCCTTCCTTTAGGCCACCAAATAGTTAATTTCATTATTAATTATGTCATGTCTAAGATGCATTGGACAGAAAATTAACAAAGCAAAGCCGCACCTGGGTCAATTTGGTCATTTGACGCTACGGTGTCGGAATGTGCCAAAATTTGGCAGGTTGATTAGAAACGGCTCGAGAAATTGGACTCGAGGTAAAGACCTGGGATCACGGGATTTTAGCCAAATTCCTTCATTTTGGCCTCCGAATAATTAATTTTCTTATTAATTATGTCAGGTCGAACAAGTGTTAGACAGAAAATTTAAAAAGCAAAACAGCACCAGGGGTAATTTTGTCATTTGTCACGACGGTGTCGGAATGGGCTGAAATTTGACAAATTGATTGGAAACAGCCCGAGAAATTGGACTCAGGGCACAGACCTGGGATCATGGGATTTTAGCCAAATTCCTTCATTTAGGCCTCCGAATAATTAATTTCCTCATTAATTATGTCAGGTTGAAGATGTGTTGGACAGAAAATTGACAACGCAAAATCGCATCTGGGTCAATTTCGTCATTTGTCGCTACGGTGTCGGAATGTGCCAAAATTTGGCTGGTTGATTGGAAACGGCTCGAGAAATTGGACTCAGGGTAAGGACCCAGGATCACAGGGTTTTAGCCAAACTCCTTCATTTAGGCCTCCGAATAATTAATTTCCATATTAATTATGTCATGTTGAAGAAGTGTTGGATAGAAAATTAACAAAGAAAAACCGCACTAGGGGCAATTTTGTCATTTGTTGCGACGGTGTAGAAATCGACTGAAATTTGTCGGGTTGATTGGAATCGGCCCGAGAAATTGGACTCGGGGCACCAATCCAAGATCACGGGATTTTTGCTAAAATCCTTTGTTTGGGCCTCCGAATAATTAATTTCCTTATTAATTATGTCTGGTTGAAGAAGTGTTGAACATAAAACTTAAAAAGCAAAACAGCACTAGGGGCAATTTTGTCATTTATCGAGACGGTGTCGAAATGGGCCGAAATTTGGCAGGTTGATTATAAACGGCTCGAGAAATTGGACTCGGGGCACAGACTTGGGATCACGGGATTTTAGCTAAATTCCTTCCTTTAGGCCTCCAAATAGTAAATTTCATTATTAATTATGTCATGTCTAAGATGCGCTGGACAGAAAATTAACAATGGATCAATTTCGTCATTTGACGCTACAGTGTCGGAATGTGTCAAAATTTGGCAGGTTGATTGGAAACGGCTCGAGAAATTGGACTCGGGGTAAAGAGCTGGGATCACGGGATTTTAGCAAAATTCCTTCATTTAGGCCTCCAAATAATTAATTTCCTTATTAATTATGTCAGGTCGAAAAAGTGTTAGACAGAAAATTTAAAAAGCAAAACAGCAACAGGTGTAATTTTGTCATTTGTCACGACGGTGTCGGAATGGGCTGAAATTTGACAGATTGATTGGAAACGGCCCGAGAAATTGGACTCGGGGTACAAACCCAGGATCACGGGATTTTAACTGAATTCCTTCGTTTTGGCCTCCGAATAATTAATTTTCGTATTAATTATGTCAGGTTGAAGAAGTATTGGACAGAAAATTAACAAAACAAAACCGCACCAGGGGCAATTTCATTATTTGTCGCGACGGTGTCGGAATTGGCCGAAATTTTGCAGTTTGTTATGAAACGGCCCGAGAAATTGGACTCGGGATACAGACCCGGGATCACGGGATTTTAGCCAAATTCCCTTGTTTAGCCCTCCGAATAATTAATTTTCGTATTAATTACGTCAGGTTGAAGAAGTGTTGGACATAAAATTAACAAAGAAAAACCACATCAGGGGCAATTTTGTCATTTGTTGCGACGGTGTCGGAATGGGCAGAAATTTAGGAGGTTGATTGGAAACGACCTGAGAAATTGGACTCGGGGCAAAGACCCGGGATCACGGGATTTTTCGCCAAATTACTTCGTTTAGGCCTCCGAATAATTAATTTACATATTAATTAAGTCAGGTTGAAGAAGTGTTGGACAGAAAATTACCAAAGCAAAACCGCACCCGGGCAATTTTGTCATTTGTTGCGAGGGTGTCGGAATCAGCCAAAATTTGGCAGGTTGATTGGAATCGGCCGGAGAAATTGGACTCAGGGCACCGACCCTAGAACGCAGGATTTTAGCCAAAATCCTTCGTTTAGGCCTTCGAATAATTAATTTCCTTATTAATTATGTCAGGTCGAACAAGTGTTAGACAAAAAATTTAAAAAGCAAAACAGCACCAGAGGTAATTTTGTCATTTGTCACGACAGTGTCGGAATGGGCTGAAATTTGACAGATTGATTGAAAACGGCTCGAGAAATTGGACTCAGGGTACAAACCTGGGATCATGGGATTTTAACCAAATTCCTTCGTTTAGGCCTCCGAATTATTAATTTTCGTATTAATTATGTCAGGTTGAAGAAGTGTTGGACAGAAAATTAACAAAACAAAATCGCACTAGGGGTAATTTCATTATTTGTCGCGACGGTGTCAAAATTGGTCGAAATTTAGCAATTTGACATGAAACGGCCCGAGGTATTGGACTTGGGGTACAAACTCGGGATCACAGGATTTTAGCCAAATTCCATCGTTTAAGCCTCCGAATAATTAATTTCCGTATTAATTACGTCAAGTTGAAGAAGTGTTGGACATAAAGTTAACAAAGAAAAACCACACCAGGGGCAATTTTGTCATTTGTTGCGACGGTGTCGGAATGTGCAGAAATGTAGCAGGTTGATTGGGAACGACTCGAGAAATTGGACTCGGGGCACAGACCTGGGATCACGGGATTTTCGCCAAATTACTTCGTTTTAGTTCTCCGAATAATTAATTTACCTATTAATTATGTCAGGTTGAAGAAGTGTTGGATAGAAAATTACCAAAGCAAAACCGCACCTGAGCAATTTTGTCATTTGTTACGAGGGTGTCGAAATGGGCTAAAATTTGATAGGTTGACTGGAAACCGCCCAAGATATTGGACTCAGGGCAAAGACCCGTGATCTTGGGATTTTAGCTAAATACTTTCATTTAGGCCTCCAAATAACTAATTTCTGTATTAATTGTGTCGGGTTGAATGAGTGTGGGACAAAAAATTAATGTAGGACAAAAAATTAAAAACGTAAAACCGCACCAGGGGAAATTTTGTCATTTGTCGTGACGGTGTCGGAATGGGCCGAAATTTGGCAGGTTGATTGGAATCTGCCCAAGAAATTGGACTCGGGGCACCAACACGGGATCACGGGATTTTAGCCAAAATCCTTCGTTTAGGCCTCTGAATAATTAATTTCCTTATTAATTATGTCAAGTTGAAGAAGTGTTGGACGGAAAATTTAAAAAGCAAAACAGCACCAGGGTCAATTTTGTCATTTGTCGCGACGGTGTCAGAATGGGCCGAAATTTGGCAGATTGATTGGAAACGGCTCGAGAAATTGGACTCAAGGTACAGACCCGGGATCACGGGATTTTAGCCAAATTCCTTCGTTTAGGCCTTCGAATAATTAATTTTCGTATTTATTACGTCAGGTTGAAGAAGTGTTGGACATAAAATTAACAAAGAAAATCCACATCAGGGGCAATTTTGTCATTTGTTCTGACGGTGTCGAAATGGGCCGAAATTTAAGAGGTTGACTGGAAACGACCTGAGAAATTGGACTTGGGGCAAAGAACCGGGATCACGGGATTTTCGCCAAATTACTTCATTTAGGCCTCCAAATAATTAATTTACTTATTAATTATGTCAGGTTGAAGAAGTATTGGACAGGAAATTACCAAAGCAAAACCACACCCGGGCAATTTTGTCATTTGTTGCAAGGGTGTCGGAATGGGCCGAAATTTGGCAAGTTGATTGGAATCGGCCAGAGAAATTGGACTCAGGGCATCGACCCGGGAACACAGGATTTTAGCCAAAATCCTTCGTTTAGGCCTCCGAATAATTAATTTCCTTATTAATTATGTCAGGTCGAACAAGTGTTAGACAGAAAATTTAAAAAGCAAAATAGCACCAGGGGGTAATTTTGTCATTTGCCACGACAGTGTCGGAATGGGCCGAAATTTGACAGATTGATTGGAAACGGCCCGAGAAATTGGACTCGGGGTACAAACTCGGGATCACGGGATTTTAACCAAATTCATTCGTTTAGGCCTCCGAATAATTAATTTTCATATTAATTATGTCAGGTTGAAGAAGTGTTGGACAGAAAATTAACAAAACAAAATTGCACCAGGGGTAATTTCATTATTTGTCATGACGGTGTCAGAATTGGCCGAAATTTAGCAGTTTGATATGAAACGGCCCGAGAAATTGGACTAGGGGTACAGACTCGGGATCACAGGATTTTAGCCAAATTCCTTCGTTTAGGTCTCCGAATAATTAATTACCGTATTAATTACGTCAAGTTGAAGAAGTTTTGGACATAAAATTAAAAAAGAAAAACCACACCATGGGCAATTTTGTCATTTGTTGCGACTGTGTTGGAATGGGCCGAAATGTAGCAGGTTGATTGGAAACGACCCGAGAAATTGGACTCGGGGGACAGACCCGGGATCACAGGATTTTCTCCAAATTACTTCGTTTAGGCCTCCGAATAATTAAATTTACTTATTAATTATGTCAGGTTGAAGAAGTGTTGGACAGAAAATTACCAAAGCAAAATCGCACCTGGGCAATTTTGCCATTTGTTGCGAGGGTGTCGGAAGGTGCCGAAATTTGGCACGTTGATTGGAATCGGCCGGAGAAATTGGACTCAGGGCACCGACCCGTGAACCAGGATTTTAGCTAAAATCCTTCGTTTAGGCCTCCGAATAATTAATTTCCTTATTAATTATGTCAGGTCGAACAAGTGTTAGACAGAAAATTTCAAAAGCAAAACAGCACCAGGGGTAATTTTGTCATCTGTCACGATGGTGTCGGAATGGGCCGAAATTTGACAGATTGATTGGAAACGGCCCGAGAAATTGGACTCGAAGTACAAACTCGGGATCACGGGATTTTAACCAAATTCCTTTGTTTAGGCCTCCGAATAATTAATTTTCGTATTAATTGTGTCAGGTTGAAGAAGTGTTGGACAGAAAATTAACAAAACAAAATCGCACCAGGGGCAATTTCATTATTTGTCGCGATGGTGTCAAAATTGGCCGAAATTTAGTAGTTTGATATGAAACGGCCCGAGAAATTGGACTCGGAGTACAGACCCGGAATCACAGGATTTTAACCAAATTCATTCGTTTAGGCCTCCGAATAATTAATTTCCGTATTAATTACGTCAAGTTGAAGAAGTGTTAGACGTAAAATTAACAAAGAAAAACCACACAGGGGGCAATTTTGTCATTTGTTGCGACGATGTCGGAATGGGCCGAAATGTAGCAGGTTGATTGGAAATGACCCGAGAAATTGGACTCGGGGCACAGACCCGGGATCGCGGGATTTTTGCCAAATTACTTCGTTTAGGCCTCCAAATAATTAATTTACTTATTAATTATGTCAGGTTGAAGAAGTGTTGGACAGAAAATTACCAAAGCAAAATCGCACCTGGGCAATTTTGCCATTTGTTGCGAGGGTGTCGGAAGGTGCCGAAATTTGGCACGTTGATTGGAATCGGCCGGAGAAATTGGACTCAGGGCACCGACCCATGAACCAGGATTTTAGCTAAAATCCTTCGTTTAGGCCTCCGAATAATTAATTTCCTTATTAATTATGTCAGGTCGAACAAGTGTTAGACAGAAAATTTCAAAAGCAAAACAGCACCAGGGGTAATTTTGTCATCTGTCACGATGGTGTCGGAATGGGCCGAAATTTGACAGATTGATTGGAAACGGCCCGAGAAATTGGACTCGAAGTACAAACTCGGGATCACGGGATTTTAACCAAATTCCTTTGTTTAGGCCTCCGAATAATTAATTTTCGTATTAATTGTGTCAGGTTGAAGAAGTGTTGGACAGAAAATTAACAAAACAAAATCGCACCAGGGGCAATTTCATTATTTGTCGCGATGGTGTCAAAATTGGCCGAAATTTAGTAGTTTGATATGAAACGGCCCGAGAAATTGGACTCGGAGTACAGACCCGGAATCACAGGATTTTAACCAAATTCATTCGTTTAGGCCTCCGAATAATTAATTTCCGTATTAATTACGTCAAGTTGAAGAAGTGTTAGACGTAAAATTAACAAAGAAAAACCACACAGGGGGCAATTTTGTCATTTGTTGCGACGATGTCGGAATGGGCCGAAATGTAGCAGGTTGATTGGAAATGACCCGAGAAATTGGACTCGGGGCACAGACCCGGGATCGCGGGATTTTTGCCAAATTACTTCGTTTAGGCCTCCAAATAATTAATTTACTTATTAATTATGTCAGGTTGAAGAAGTGTTGGACAAAAAATTACCAAAGCAAAACCGCACCTGAGCAATTTTGTCATTTGTTACGAGGGTGTCGGAATGGGCCGAAATTTGGCAGGTTGATTGGAAACCGCCCAAGATATTGGACTCGGGGCAAAGACCCGCGATCTTGGGATTTTAGCCAAATACCTTCATTTAGGCCTCTGAATAACTAATTTCTGTATTAATTATGTCGCGTTGAATAAGTGTGGGACAAAAAATTAACAACGTAAAATCGCACCAGGGGAAATTTTGTCATTTGTCGTGATGGTGTCGGAATGGGCCGAGATTTGACAGGTTGATTGGAATCTGTCCGAGAAATTGGACTCGGGGCATCGACCCGGGATCACGGGATTTTAGCCAAAATTCTTTGTTTAGGCCTCTGAATAATTAATTTCCTTATTAATTATGTCAAGTTGAAGAAGTTTTCTCCAGAAAATTTAAAAAGCAAAACAGCTCTAGGGTCGATTTTGTCATTTGTCGAGATGGTGTCAGAATGGGCCGAAATTTGGCAAGTTGATTGGAAATGGCCCGAGAAATTGGACTAGAAGTCCAGACCCGAAATTACAGGATTTTAGCCAAATTCCTTCGTTTAGGCCTCCGAATAATTAATTATCTTATTAATTATGTCAGGTTGAAGAAGTGTTGGACAGAAAATTAACGAAGCAAAATCGCACCAGGGGCAATTTTGTCATTTGACGCGACAGTGTCAGAATGGGCCCAAATTAAGCAGGTTGATTGGAAACGCCCCGAAAAATTGGACTCGGGGCGAAGACTTGGGATCACGGGATTTTAGCCAAATTACTTCGTTTAGGCCTCCGATTAATTAATTTACTTATTAATTATGTCAGGTTGAAGAAGTGTCGGACAGAAAATTAACAAAGTAAAATCACACCCGGGCAATTTTGTCATTTGTTACGACGGTGTTAGAATGGGCTGATATCTGGCAGGTTGATTGGAAATGGCCATAGAAATCGTACTCGAGTCATAGACTCGAGATCTCAGGATTATAGCCTAATTCCTTCATTTAGGCCTCAGAATAATCAATTTTCGTATAAATTATGTCAGGTTGAAGAAGTGTTGGACAGAAAGTTTTAAAAGCAAAACAGCACCGGGGGCAATTTTGTCATTTGCCGCGACGGTGTCGGAATGGGCCGAAATTTGGTTGGTTATTGGAAACAGTCCGAGAAATTGGACTCGGGTTCCAGCAAGATCATGGGATTTTGGCCAAATTCCTTCGTTTAGGCCTCCGAATAATTAATTTCTGCAATAATTATATCGGGTTGAAGAAGTGTTGGACATAAAATTAACAAAGAAAAATCGCACCAGGGGCAATTTTGTCATTTGTCGAGACGGTGTCGGAATGGGCAGAAATTTGGCAGGTTGATTGGAAACGGCTCGAGAAATTGCACTCGTGGTAAGAACCCGGGATCACGGGATTTTAGCCAAATTCCTTCATTTAGTCTTCCGAATAATTAATTTCCTTATTAATTATGTCATGTTGAAGAAGTGTTGGGCAGAAAATTAACAAAGAAAAACTGCACCCGCAGTAATTTTGTCATTTGTCGCGACGGTGTCGGTATCGATCGAAATTTGTCAAATTGATTGGAATCGGCCCGAGAAATTGGACTCGGGGCACAGACCTGGGATCACAGGATATTAGCCAAATTCCTTCGTTTAGGCCTCCGAATAATTAGTTTCCTTATTAAATATATCAGGTTGAAGATGTGTTGGGCAGAAAATTAACAAAGCAAAACCGCACCTAGGTCAATTTCGTCATTTGTCGCTGAATGTGCAGAAATTTGGCAGGTTGATTGGAAATGGCTTGAGAAATTGGACTCGGGGTAAGGACCCGGGATCATGGGATTTTAGCCAAATTCCTTCATTTAGTCTTCCGAATAATTAATTTCCTTATTAATTATGTCATGTTCAAGAAGTGTTGGACAGAAAATTAACAAAAAAAAACCGCACCAGGGGCAATTTTTTCATTTGTCGCGACGGTGTCGGTATCGGCCGAAATTTGGCAGATTGATTGGAATCAACCCAAGAAATTGGGCTCGGGGTAGCGATCCGGGATCATGGGTTTTGCCAAAATCCTTCGTTTAGGCCTCCGAATAATTAATTTTCTTATTAATTATGTCAGGTTGAAGAAGTGTTGGACAGAATATTAACAAAGAAAATTCGCAACAGGGGTAATTTTGACATTTGTCACGACGGCGTCGGAATGGGCCGAAATTTAGCAGGTTGATTGGAAATGACCCAAGAAATTGGACTCGGGGTCCAGACCCGAGATCACGGGATTTTAGCCAAATTACTTCATTTAGGCCGCTGAATAATTAATTTACTTATAAATTATGTCAAGTTGAAGAAGTGTTGGATAGAAAATTAAGAAAGCAAAACCGCACCCGAGCAATTTTGTCATTTGTTGTGTGGTGTCGGAATGGGCCGAAATTTGGCAGGTTGATTGGAATCTTCCCGAGAAGTTGGACTCGAGGCACTGACCCGGGATCACGGGATTTTAGTCAAAATCCTTCATTTAGGCCTCCGAATAATTAATTTCTTAAATTATGTCAAGTTGAAGAAGTGTTGGAAAGAAAATTTAAAAAGCAAAACAGGACCAGGGTCAATTTCGTCATTTGTTGCGACGGTGTCGGAATGGGCCAAAATTTGGCAGGTTGATCGGAAACGACTCGAGAAATTGGACTCGTGATATAGACCCGGGATCATTTTAGCCAAATTCCTTCGTTTAGGCCTCCGAATAATTAATTTCCTTATTAATTATATCAGGATGAAGAAGTGTTGGACAAAAATTTAACTAAGAAAAATCGCAGCAGGGGCAATTTTGTCATTTGTCACGACGGTGTCGAAATGGGCTGAAATTTGGCAGGTTGATTAAAAGTGGCCCGAGAAATTAGACTTGGGGCATATACCTGAGATTTCGGGATTTTAGCCAAATTCTTTCTTTTAGGCCTCCGAATAATTAATTTCCGTATTAATTATGTCAGGTTGAAGAAGTGTTCGACAGAAAATTAAAAAAACAAAACCGCACTAGCGGAAATTTTGTCATTTGTCGCGACGATGTCGAAATGGGCTGAAATTTGGTAGGTTGATTAGAATCGGCCCGAGGAGTTTGACTCGAGGCACCGACCTGGGGGATCACGGGATTTTCGCCAATTTCCTTCATTTAGGCCTCTGAATAATTAATTTCCTTATTAATTATGTCAGGTTGAAGAAGTGTTGAACAAAAAATTAATTAAAAAAAAGCGCACCAGGGGCAATTTTGTCATTTGTCGCGACGGTGTCTAAATGGGCAGAAATTTAGTAGGCTTATTTGAAACGGCTCGAGGTATTAGACTCGGGGCAAAGACCCGAGATCTCAGGATTTTAGCCAAATACCTTCATTTAGGCCTCCAGATAGTTAATTTCTATATTAATTATGTCGGGTTGAATAAGTGTTGGACAGAAAATTAACAACGTAAAACCGCAGCAGGGGCAATTTTGTCATTTGTCGTGACGGTGTCGAAATGGGCAGAAATTTGGCAGGTTGATTGGAATCTTCCCGAGAAATTGGACTCGGGGCACTGACCCGGGATCACGGGATTTGAGTCAAAATGCTTTGTTTAGGCCTCCGAATAATTAATTTCCCTAATTATGTCAAGTTGAAGAAGTGTTGGAAAGAAAATTTAAAAAGCAAAAAAGCCCCAGGGTCAATTTTGTCATTTGTCGCGACGGTGTTGGAATGGGCCGAAATTTGGCCGGCTGATAGGAAACGGACCAAGAAATTAGACTCGAGGTACAGACCCGGAATCACGGGATTTTAGCCAAATTCCTTCGTTTAGGCCTCCGAATAATTAATTTCGTATTAATTATGTCAGGTTGAAGAAGTATTGGACAGAAAATTAACAAAGCAAAACCACACCAGGGGCAATTTTGTCATTTGACACGACGGTGTCGGAATGGGCCGAAATTTAGTAGGTTGATTGGAAACGCCCCAAGAAATTGGACTCGGGGCAAAGACCCTGGATCACGGGATTTTAGCCAAAGCACTTTTCCAAATAATTAGTTTACT
This sequence comes from Olea europaea var. sylvestris, assembly GCF_002742605.1. Lineage (NCBI taxonomy): Eukaryota > Viridiplantae > Streptophyta > Magnoliopsida > Lamiales > Oleaceae > Olea > Olea europaea. Next base: position 209,297 of record NC_036255.1, read on the forward strand.
TATTAATTATGTCAGGTTGAAGAAGTGTTGGACAGAAAATTAACAAAGCAAAACCGCACCATGGCAATTTTGTCATTCGTTGCGACGGTGTCAGAATGGGCCGAAATCTGGCAGGTATATTGGAAACAGCCTGAGAAATTGGACTCGGGGTAAGGACCCGGGATCACGGGATTTTAGCCAAATTCCTTCATTTAGGCCTGCGAATAATTAATTTCCTTGTTAATTATGTCAGGTTGAAGAAGTATTGGACAGAAAATTAACAAAGAAAAATTGGACCGGGGGCAATTTTCTTATTTGTCGTGACAGTGTCGGAATCGGCCAAAATTTGGCGGGTTGATTGGAATCGGCCCGAGAAATCGGGCTCGGGGCACCGACCAAGGATCATGGGATTTTAGATAAATCCTTCGTTTAGGCCTCCGAATAATTATGTCAGGTCGAAGAAGTGTTGGACAGAAAATTTAAAAAGAAAAATAGCACCAGAGACAATTTTGTCATTTGTCGCAACGGTGTCGGAATGGGCCGAAATTTGGCAGGTTATTGGAAGCAGCCCGAGAAATTGGACTCGGGGTACAGACCCGGAATCATGGGATTTTAGCCAAATTCCTTCGTTTAGGCCTCCGAATATTTAATTTTTGCAATATTTATGTCAGGTTGAAGAAGTGTTGGACATGAAATTAACAAAGAAAAACCGCACCAGGGGCAATTTTGTCATTTGCCACGACGGTGTCGGAATAGGCCGAAATTTGGCAGGTTGATTGGAAATTGCCCAAGAAATTGGACTTGGGGTAAGGACCCAGGATCACGGGATTTTAGCTAAATTCTTTCATTTAGGCCTCCGAATTAATTAATATCCTTATTAATTATGTCATGTTGAAAAAGTGTTGGACAGAAATTTAACAAATGAAAACCGCACCAGGGGCAATTTTGTCATTTGTCGTGATGGTGTCGGAATTGGCCGAAATTTGGCAGTTGATTGGAATCTGCCCGAGAAATTGGACTCGGGGCACCGATCCGGGATAACGGGATTTTTGCCAAAATCCTCCGTTTAGGCCACCGAATAATTAATTTCCTTATTAATTATGTCAGGTTGAAGAAGTGTTGGACAGAAAATTAACAAAGAAAAATCACAACGGGGGCAATTTTGTCATTTTTCACGACGGTGTCGGAATGGGTCGAAATTTAGCAGGTTGATTGGAAACAACCCGAGAAATTGGACTAGGGGCAAAGACCCGGGATCACAGGATTTTAGCGAAATTACTTTGTTTAGGCCTCCAAATAATTAATTTACTTATTAATTATGTCAGGTTGAAAAATTGTTGGACAAAAAATTAACAAAGCAAAATCGTACCCAGGCAATTTTGTCATTTGTTGCGACGGTGTCGAAATGGGTCGAAATCTGATAGGTTGATTGGAAACGGCCGAAGATATTGGACTCAGGGCAACGACTCGAGATCTCGTGATTTTAGCTAAATGCCTTCATTTAGGCCTCCGAATAATTAATTTCTGTATTAATTATGTCGGGTTGAATAAGTGTTGGATAGAAAAATTAACAACGCAAAACAGCACCAGGGGTAATTTTGTCATTTGTCGCGATGGTGTCGGAATGGGCCGAAATTTGGTAGGTTTATTGGAATAGGCCCGAGAAATCAGACTCGGGGCACCGACCCGGGATCACGAGATTTTAGCCAAAATCCTTCATTTAGGCCTCCGAATAATTAATTTCCTTATTAATTATGTCAGGTTGAAGAAGTGTTGGATAGAAAATTTTAAAAGGAAAACAGCACCAGGGGCAATTTTGTCATTTGTTGCGATGGTGTCGGAATGGGCCGAAATTTAGTAGGTTATTGGAAACAGCCCGAGAAATTGGACTCGGGGTACAGACCCGAGATCACAGGATTTTAGCCAAATTCCTTCGTTTAGGCCTCCGAATAATTAATTTCTGCAATAATTATGTCAGGTTGAAGAAGTGTTGGATAGAAAATTAACAAAGAAAAATCGCACCGGGTGAAATTTCGTCATTTGTCGCGACGGTGTCGAAATGGGCCGAAATTTAGCAGTTTGATTGGAAACGGCCCGAGAAATTGGACTCAGAGCACAGACCCGGGATCTCGGGATTTTGGCAAAATTCCTTCTTTTAGGCCGTCGAATAATTAATTTCCTTATTAAATATGTCAGGTTGAAGAAGTGTTGGACAAAAAATTAATAAAGAAAAATCGCAGCAGGGGCAACTTTGTCATTTGTCGCGACGGTGTCGGAATGAGCCGAAATCTGGCAGGTCGATTGAAAATGGCCTGAGAAATTGGACTCGGTATATACACCTGAGATCTCGGGATTTTAGCCAAATTCCATTGTTTAGGCCTCCGAATAATTAATTTCCGTATTAATTATTTCAAGTTGAAGAAGTGTTGGACAGAAAATTAACAAAGACAAAACCGCACCAGGGGCAATTTTGTCATTTGTTGTGACGGTGTCGGAGTAGGCCAAAATTTGGCAGGTTGATTGGAAATGGCCCGATAAATTGGACTCGGAGCACAGACCCGGGATCACGGGATTTTAGCCAAATTCCTTCGTGTAAGCCTCTGAATAATTAATTTCCTTACTAATTACGTCAGGTTGAAGAAATGTTGGACAGAAAATTAACAAAGAAAAATCGCAACAGGGGCAATTTTGTCATTTGTTGTGACGGTGTCGGAATGGTCCAAAATTTGGCAGGTTGATTGAAAGCGGCCCGAAAAATTGGATTCGGGGCAAAAACCCGAGATGTCGAGATTTTAGCCAAATTCCTTCATTTAGGCCTCTTAATAATTAAATTCCGTATTAATAATGTTAGGTTGAAGAAGGGTTGGACAGAAACATAACAAAGAAAAATCTCACCAGAGGCAATTTTGTCATTTGTCGCGACGGTGTCGGAATGGGCCAAAATTTGGCAGGTTGATTGGAAACGTCCCGAGAAATTGGACTCGGGGCAAAGACCTGGGATCACGGGATTTTAACCTAATTCCTTCATTTAGGTCTCTGAATAATTAATTTTCGTATTAATTATGTCAGGTTGAAGAGGTGTAGGACAGAAAATTTAAAAAGCAAAGCTGCACTAGTGGAAATTTTGTCATTTTGTCGCGACGGTGCCGGAATTGGCCGAAATTTTACAGGTTGATTGGAATCGGCCCGAGGAGTTTGACTTGGGGCACCGACTTGGGATCACGGGATTTTCGTCGAATTCCTTCGTTTAGGCCTCCGAATAATTAATTTCCTTATTAATAATGTCAGATTGAAGAAGTGTTGGACAGAAAATTAACAAAGAAAAATCGAACCAGGGACAATTTTTTCATTTGTCACTACGGTGTCGAAATGGGCCGAAATTTAGCAGGTTTATTCGAAATGGCCCGAGAAATTTGACTTAAAGCACAGACCCGGGATCACAGGATTTTAGCCAAATTCCTTCGTTTAGGCCTCCGAATAATTAATTTCCTCATTAATTATGTCAGGTTGAAGAATTGTTGGACAGAAAATTAATAAAGAAAAAGCGTAACAGGGGCAACTTTTTCATTTGTCGCGACGGTGTCGGAATGGGCTAAAATTTGGCAGGTCGATTGAAAATGGCTCGAGAAATTGGACTCAGTATATAACCCGAGATTTCGAGATTTTAGCCAAATTCCATCGTTTAGGCCTCCTAATAATTAATTTCCGTTTTAATTATTTCAGGTTGAAGAAGTGTTGGATAGAAAATTAACAAAGATAAAACCGCACAAGGGGCAATTTTGTCATTTGTTGCGACGATGTCAGAATGGGCCGAAATTTGCTACGTTGATTGGAATCAGCCCAAGAAATAGGACTCAAGGCACTGACCTAGGATTACAGGATTTTAGCCAAATTCCCTTCATTTAGGCATCCGAATAATTAATTTCCTTATTAATTATGTCAGGTTGAAGAAGTGTTGGACAGAAAATTAACAAAGGAAAATCGCAGCAGGGGCAATTTTGTCATTTGTTACGACGGTTTCGGAATGGGCCGAAATTTAGCAGGTTGATTGGAAATGACAAGAGAAATTGGACTCAAGACTAAGACCCAGGATCACGAGATTTTAGCCAAAATCCTTCGTTTAGCCCTCCGAATAATTAATTTCCTTATAAATTATGTCAGGTTGAAGAAGTGTTGGACAGAAAATTTTAAAAGCAAAACAGCACCTGGGGTAAATTTGTTATTTGTCGCGACGGTGTCGGAATGGGCCGAAATTTGGCAAGTTATTGGAAACAGTCCGAGAAATTTGACCCGAGGTACAAACCTAGGATCACGGGATTTTAGCCAAATTCCTTCGTTTAGGCCTCCGAATAATTAATTTCTGAAATAATTATGTCTGGTTGAAGAAATGTTGGATATAAAGTTAACAAAGTAAAACCGCACCAGCGGCAATTTTGTCATTTGTCGTGACGGTGTCGAAATGCGCCGAAATTTGGCAGGTTGATTGGAAACGGCCGGAGAAATTGGACTCGAGGCACAGACCTGGGATCATAGGATTTTAACCAAATTCCTTCGTTTAGGCCTCCGAATAATTAATTTCCTTATTAAATATATCAGGTTGAAGATGTGTCGGACAGAAAATTAACAAAGCAAAACTGCACCTGGGTCAATTTCGTCATTTGTTGCTACGGCGTCGGAATGTGACGAAATTCGGCGGGTTGATTGGAAACGGCTCGAGAAATTGGACTCGGGGTAAGGACCCGGGATCACGGGATTTTAGCAAAATTCCTTCGTTTAGGCCTCCGAATAATTAATTTCCTTATTAAATATATCAGGTTGAAGATGTGTCGGACAGAAAATTAACAAAGAAAAATTGCACCTGGGGCAATTTTGTCATTTGTCGCGACGGTGTCGGAATGGGCAGAAATTTAGTAGGTTGATTGAAATCGGCCCGAGACATCGGACTCAGAGCACCGACTCGGGATCACAGGATTTTAGCCAAAATCCTTCGTTTAGGGCGCCGAATAATTAATTTCCTTATAAACTATGTCAGATTGAAGAAGTGTTGGACAAAAAATTTTAAAAGCAAAACAGCACCTGGGGCAATTTTGTCATTTGTCGCGATGGTGTCGTAATGGGCCGAAATTTGGCAGGTTATTGGAAATAGTCTGAGAAATTGGACTCGGGGTACAAACTCGGGATCATGGGATTTTAGCCATATTCCTTCGTTTAGGCTGAATAATTAATTTCTGCAATAATTATGTCTGCTTGAAGAAGTGTTGGACATAAAATTAACAAAGAAAAATCGCACCAGGGGCAATTTTGTTATTTGTCGCGACGCTGTCGGAATGGGCTGAAATTTGGCAGGTTGATTGGAAATGGCCCGAGAAATTGGACTTCGGGCACAGACCTAGGATCACGGGATTTTAGCGAAATTCCTTCGTTTAGGCCTCCGAATAATTAATTTCCTTATTAAATATATCAGGTTGAAGATGTGTTGGACAGAAAATGGACAAAGCAAAACCGCATCTGGGTCAATTTCGTCATTTGTCGCTACGGTGTCGGAATGTGCCGAAATTTGGTAGGTTGATTCGAAATGGCTCGACAAAATGGACTCGGGGTAAGGACCTGAGATCACGGGATTTTAGCCAAATTCCTTTACTTAGGCCTCTGAATAATTAATTTCCTTATTAATTATGTCATGTTGAAGAAGCGTTGGACAGAAAATTAACAAAGAAAAATCGCACCAGGGGCAATTTTATCATTTGTCGCAACGGTGTCGGAATTGGTCGAAGTTTGGCAGGTTGATTGGAATCGGCCCAAGAAATTGGGCTCGGGGCACCGATCCGGGATCACGAGATTTTTGCCAAAATCCTTCGTTTAGGCCTCCAAATAATTAATTTCCTTATTAGTTATGTCAGGTTGAAGAAGTGTTGGACAGAAAATTTGCAAAAAAAATTCGCAGTAGGGGTAATTTTGAAATTTGTCGTGACGTGGTCGAAATGGGTTGAAATTTAGCAGGTTATTTGGAAACGACCCGAGAAATTGGACTCGGGGTACAAACTGTGGATCATAGGATTTTGGCCAAATTCCTTCGTTTAGGCCTCCGAATAATTAATTTCTGTAATAATTATGTCTGGTTGAAGAAGTGTTGAACATAAAATTAACAAAGAATAACCGCACCAGGGGCATTTTTGTCATTTGTCGCGACAGTATCGGAATGGGCCGAAATTTGGCAGGTTGATTGGAAACTGCCCGAGAAATTGGACTCGGGGCACAGACCTGGGATCATGGGATTTTAGCCAAATTCCTTCGTTTAGGCCTCCGAATAATTAATTTCCTTATTAAATATATCAGGTTGAAGATGTGTTGGACAGAAAATTAACCAAGCATAGCCGTACCTGGGTCAATTTCGTCATTTGTCACTACGGTGTCGGAATGTGCCGAAATTTGGCAGGTTGATTGGAAACGGCTTGAGAAATTGGACTCGAGGTAACGACCTGGGATCACGGGATTTTAGCCAAATTCCTTCCTTCAGGCCTCCGAGTAATTTATTTCCTTGTTAATTATGTCAGGTTGAAGAAATGTTGGACAGAAAATTAACAAAGAAAAATCGCACCTGGGGCAATTTTGTCATTTGTCGCGATGGTGTCGGAATGGGCTGAAATTTGGTAGGTTGATTGAAATCGGACTGGGTGCACCGACCCAGGATCACGGGATTTTAGCCAAAATCCTTCGTTTAGGCCTCCGAATAATTAATTTCCTTATAAATTATGTTAGATTGAAGAAGTATTGGATAGAAAATTTTAAAAGAAAAACAGCACCTGGGGCAATTTTGTCATTTGTAGCGACGATGTTAGAATGGGCCGAAATTTGGCTGGTTATTGGAAACAGTCCGAGAAATTGGACTCAAGGTACAAACCCAAGATCACGAGATTTTAGCCAAATTCCTTCGTTTATGCCTCAGAATAATTAATTTCTGCGATAATTATGTCTGGTTGAAGAAGTGTTAGACATAAAATTAACAAAGAAAAACCGCTCCAGGGGCAATTTTGTCATTTGTCGCGACGGTGTCGGAATGGCCTGAAATTTGGCAGGTTGATTGGATACGGCCCGAGAAATTGGACTCGGGGCATAGCCCAGGGATCACAGGATTTTAGCCAAATTCCTTCGTTTAGGCCTCCAAATAATTAATTCCTTGTTAAATATATCAGGTTGAAGATGTGTTGGACAGAAAATTAACAAAGCAATGCCGCATCTGGGTCAATTTCGTCATTTGTCGTTGCGGTGTCGGAATGTACCAAAATTTGGTAGGTTGATTGGAAATGGCTCGAGAAATTGGACTTGAGGTAAGGACCCGGGATCACGGGATTTTAGCTAAATTCCTTCATTTAGGCCTCCGAATAATTAATTTCCTTATTAATTATGTCATGTTGAAGAAGTGTTGGACAGAAAATTAACAAAAAAAACCGTACCAGGGGCAATTTCGTTATTTGTCATGACGGTGTCGGAATGGGCTAAAATTTGGCAGGTTGATTGGAATCAGCCCGAGAAATTGGGCTCGGGGCTCCGATCCGGGATCACGGGATTTTTGCCAAAATCCTTTGTTTAGGCCTCCGAATAATTAATTTCCTTATTAATTATGTCAGGTTGAAGAAGTGTTGGACAAAAATTAACAAAGCAAAACCGCACCCGGGCAATTTTGTCATTTGTTGCGACGGTGTCGGAATGGTCCAAAATTTGATAGGTTGATTGGAAACGGCCCGAGAAATTGGACTCGGGGTAAGGACCCGGGATCATAGGATTTTAGCCAAATTCCTTCATTCAGGCCTCCGAATAATTAATTTCCGTATTAATTATGTTAGGTTGAAGAAGTATTAGACAGAAAATTAACAAAGACAAAACTGCACTAGGGGCAATTTTGTCATTTGTCATGACGGTGTCGGAATGCGCCAAAATTTGGCAGGTTGATTGAAAGTGGCCCGAGAAATTGGACTCGGGGCATAAACCTGAGATTTCGGAATTTTAGCCAAATTTCATCGTTTAGGCCTCCGAATTATTAATTTCCGTATTAATTATGTCAGGTTGAAGAAGTGTCGGACAGAAAATTAACAAAGAAAAATCACACCAGGGGCAATTTTGTCATTTGTCGTGACGGTGTTGTAATGGGTCGAAATTTGGCAGGTTGATTGGAAAAGTCTCGAGAAATTGGACTCAGTGCAAAGAGCTGGGATCACGGGATTTTAGCCAAATTCCTTCGTTTAGGCCTCTGAATAATTAATTTCCTTATTAATTAAGTTAGGTTGAAGAAGTGTTGGACAGAAAATTGATAAAGGAAAATCGCAGCATGGGCAATTTTGTCATTTGTCGCCACGGTGTCGGAATGGGCCGAAATTTAGCAGGTTGATTGGAAATGACCTAAGAAATTTGACTCGGGGAAAAGACCTAGGATCATTGGATTTTAGCCAAATAACTTCGTTTAGGCCTCCGAATAATTAATTTACTTATTAATTATGTCAGGTTGAAGAAGTGTTGGACAAAAAATTAGCAAAGCATGACCGCACCCGGGTAATTTTGTCATTTGTTGCGACGGTGTCGGAATGGGCCGAAATTTGGCAAGTTTATTGGAAACAGCCCAAGAAATTGGACTAGGGGTAAAGACCCGGGATCACGGGATTTTAGCCAAATTCCTTCATTTAGGCCTCTCAATAATTAATTTCCTTATTAATTATTCAGATTGAAGAAGTGTCGGACAGAAAGTTAACAAAGAAAAATCGGACCAGGGGCAATGTTGTCATTTGTCGCGACGGTGTCGCAATGGGCCTAAATTTGACAGGTTGGTTGGAATCGACCTGAGAAATTGGACTCGGGCCACCGACCCAGGATCATGGGATTTTTGCCAAAACCTTTCGTTTAGGCCTCCGAATAATTAATTTCCTTATTAATTATGTCGGGTTGAAGAAGTGTTGGACAGAAAATTTAAAGAGAAAAATAGCACCAGAAGCAATTTTGTCATTTGTCGTGACGGTGTCAAAATGGGCCGAAATTTGGTAGGTTATTGAAAACAGCCCGAGAAATTGGACTCAGGGTACAGACCCAAGATCACGGGATTCTAGCCAAATTCCTTCGTTTAGGCCTCCGAATATTTAATTTCTGCAATAATTATGTCAAGTTGAAGAAGTGTTGGACATGAAATTAACAAAGAAAAATCGCACCAGGGGTAATTTTGTCATTTGTCGCGACGGTGTCGGAATGAGCCAAAATTTGGTAGGTTGAATTGAAACGGCCCAAGAAATTGAACTCGGGGTTACGACCCGTGATCACGGGATTTTAGCCAAATTCGTTCATTTAAGCCTCCAAATAATTAATTTCCTCATTAATTATGTCATGTTGACGAAGTGTTGGACAAAAAATTAACAAAGAAAAACCGCACCAGGGGCAATTTTGTCATTTGTCGCGACGGTGTCGGAATGGGCCGAAATTTGACAGGTTGATTGGAATTGGCCCGAAAAATTAGTCTCGGGGCACTGATCCGGGATCACGGGATTTTTGCCAAAATCCTTCGATTCGGCCTCCGAATAATTAATATCCTTATTAATTATGTCAGGTTGAAGAAGTGTTGGACAGAAAATTTAAAAAGAAAAACGGAACTAGAGGCAATTTTGTCATTTGTCACGACAGTGCCGAGATGGGCCGAAATTTGGCAGGTTATCGGAAACAGCCCGAGAAATTGGACTCAGGGTACAGACCCGAGATCACGGGATTTTAACCAAATTCCTTCGTTCAGGCCTCCGAATAATTAATTTCTGCAATAATTCTGTCCAGGTTGAAGAAGTGTTGGACATGAAATTAACAAAGAAAAATCGCACCAGGAGCAATTTTGTCATTTGTCGCGATGGTGTCAAAATGGGTCGAAATTTGGTAGGTTGATTTGAAACGGCCCGAGAAGTTGAACTCGGGGTAAGGACCCGGGATCACGAGATTTTAGCCAAATTCCTTCATTTAGGCCTCCGAATAATTAATTTCCTCATTAATTATGTCATGTTGAAGAAGTGTTGGACAGAAAATTAACAAAGAAAAATCGCACCTGTGGCACTTTTGTCATTTGTCGCGATGGTGTGTAAATGAGCCGAAATTTGGCTGGTTGATTGGAATCAGCACAAGAAATTAGTCTTGGGGCACCGATCCGGGATCGCGGGATTTTTGCCAAAATCCTTCGTTTAGGCCTCCAAATAATTAATTTCCTTATTAATTATGTCAGGTTGAAGAAGTGTTGAACAGAAAATTAACAAAGCAAATTTGCAGCAGGGGTAATTTTGACATTTGTCGCGACGGGGTCGGAATGGGCCGAAATTTAGCAGGTTGATTGGAAACGACCCGAGAAATTGGACTCGGGGCAAAGACCCGGGATCACGGGATTTTAGCCTAATTACTTCGGTAAGGCCTCTGAATAATTAATTTACTTATAAATTATGTCAAGTTAAAGAAGTGTTGGATAGAAAATTATCAAAGCAAAATCGCACCCGGGCAATTTTGTCATTGTTTTGTCGGTGTTGAAATGGGCCGAAATTTGGCAGGTTGATTGGAAACGGCCCGAGATGTTAGACTCGAGACAAAGACCCAAGATCTCGGAATTTTATCCAAATACCTTCATTTAGGCCTCCGAATAGTTAATTTCTATATTAATTATGTCAGGTTGAATAAGTCAACGATAGAAAATTAACAATGCAAAACCGCACTAGAGGCAATTTTGTCATTTGTCGTGATGATGTCGGAATGGGCCGAAATTCGGCAGGTTGATTGGAATCTGCCCGAGAAATTGGACTCTTAGCACTGACCTGGGATCACGGGATTTTAGTCAAAATCCTTCGTTCAGGCCCCCGAATAATTAATTTCCCTAATTATGTCAAGTTGAAGAAATGTTGGAAAGAAAATTTAAAAAGAAAAACAGCACCAGGGTTAATTTTGTCATTTGTTGCGACGGTGTCGGAATGGGCCGAAATTTGGCCGGTTGATAGGAAATGGCCCGAGAATTTGGACTCGTGGTACAGACTCAGGATCACGGGATTTTAGCTAAATTCCTTAAATAGGCCTCCGAATAATTAATTTTCGTATTAATTATGTCAGGTTGAAGAAGTGTTGGACATAAAATTAACAAAGCAAAACTGCATCAGGGGCAATTTTGTCATATGACGCGACGGTGTCGGAATGGGCCGAATTTAGCAGGTTGATTGGAAATGACCCGAGAAATTGGACTCGGGGCAAAGACCCTGGATCACAGGATTTTAGCCAAATCAGTTCGTTTAGGCTTCCGAATAATTAATTTACTTATTAATTATGTCAGGTTGAAGAAGTGTTGGACAGAGAATTAACAAAGCAAAATCGCACCCGGGCAATTTTTTCATTTGTTGCGACGGTGTCAGAATGGGCCGAAATCTGGCAGGTTCATTGGAAACGGCCTGAGAAATTGGACTCGAGCCACAGACCCGAGATCTCGGGATTATAGCCAAATTCCTTCGTTTAGGCCTTCGAATAATTAATTTTCGTATTAATTTTGTCAAGCTGAATAAACGTAGGACAGAAAATTTAGAAAGTAAAACTGCACCAGGGGCAATTTTGACATTTGTCTCGACAGTGTCGGAATAGGCCGAAATTTGGTAGGATGATTGGAAACGGCTCGAGAGATTGGACTCGAAGCACAGATCCGGGATCATGGGATTTTAGCCAAATTCCTTCGTTTAGGCCTCCGAATAATTAATTTCCTTCTTAATTATGCCAGGTTGAAGAAGTGTTGGACAGAAAATTAACAAATAAAAATCGTAGCAACGGAAATTTTGTCGTTTGTCGCGACGGTGTCGGAATGGGCCGAAATTTGGCAGGTTGATTGAAAGCAGGCCGAGAAATTGGCCTCGGGGCATAAACCTGAGATTTCGGGATTTTAGCCAAATTCCTTCATTTTGGCCTTCGAATAATTAATTTCCGTATTAATTATGTCAGGTTGAAGAAGTGTTGGACAGAAAATTAATGAAGAAAAATCACACCAGGGGCGATTTTGTCATCTGTCTCGACGGTGTCGAAATGGGCCGAATTTTGGCAGGTTGATTGGAAACGTCCCGAGAAATTGGACTATGGGCAAAGACCTGGGATCACGGGATTTTACCCAAATTCCTTCGTTTAGGCCTCCGAATAATTAATTTTCTCATTAATTATGTCATGTTGAAGAAGTGTTGGATAGAAAATTAACAAAGAAAAATCGTACCAGTGGCAATTTTGTCATTTGTCGCGACGATGTGTGAATGGGCCGAAATTTGGCAGGTTGATTGGAATCGGCCCGAGAAATTAGTCTCGGGGCACCGATTCGGGATCACGGGATTTTTGCCAAAATCCTTCGTTTAGGCTCCGAACAATTAATTTCCTTATTAATTATGTCAGGTTGAAGAAGTGTTGGACAGAAAATTAACAAAGAAAATTTGCAGCAGGGGTAATTTTGACATTTGTCACGACGGGGTCGGGATGGGCCGAAATTTAGCAGGTTGATTGGAAACGACCCGAGAAATTGGACTCGGGGCAAAGACCCGGGATCACGAGATTTTAGCCTAATTACTTAGGTAAGGCCTTTGAATAATTGATTTACTTATAAATTATGTCAAGTTAAAGAAGTGTTGGACAGAAGATTATCGAAGCAAAATTGCACCCGGGCAATTTTGTCATTTGTTGCGACGGTGTTGGAATGGGCCGAAATTTGGCAGGTTGATTGGAAATGGCCCGAGATGTTAGACTCGGGACAAAGACCTAAGATCTCGGGATTTTATCCAAATACCTTCATTTAGGCCTCTGAATAGTTAATTTCTATATTAATTATGTCAGGTTGAATAAGTGTTGGACAGAAAATTAACAATGCAAAACCGTACTAGAGGCAATTTTGTCATTTGTCGCGACGATGTCGGAATGGGCCAAAATTCGACAGGTTGATTGGTATCTGCCCGAGAAATTGGATTCTTGGCACCGACCTGGGATCACGGGATTTTAGTCAAAATCCTTCGTTCAGGCCTCCGAATAATTAATTTCCTTAATTATGTCAAGTTGAAGAAGTGTTGGAAAGAAAATTTAAAAAGCAAAACAGCACCAGGGTTAATTTTGTCATTTGTTGCGACGGTGTAGGAATGGGCCAAATTTTGGCCGGTTGATAGGAAACGGCCCGAGAATTTGGACTCGTGGTACAGACCCGGGATCACGGGATTTTAGCTAAATTCCTTCGTTTAGGCCTCCGAATAATTAATTTTCGTATTAATTATGTCAGGTTGAAGAAGTGTTGGACATAAAATTATCAAAGCAAAACCGCATCGGGGCAATTTTGTCATTTGACGCGACGGTGTTGGAATGGGCCGAATTTAGCAGGTTGATTGGAAATGACCCGAGAAATTGGACTTGGGGCAAAGACCCTGGATCATGGGATTTTAGCCAAATCAGTTCATTTAGGCTTCCGAATAATTAATTTACTTATTAATTATGTCAAGTTGAAGAAATGTTGGATATAAAATTTACAAAGCAAAATCGCACCCGGGCAATTTTGTCATTTGTTGCGACGGTGTCAGAATGGGTCGAAATCTGGCAGGTTCATTGGAAACGGCCTGAGAAATTGGACTCGAGCCACAGACCCGAGATCTTAAGATTATAGCCAAATTCCTTCGTTTAGGCCTCCTAATAATTAATTTTCGTATTAATTTTGTCTGGCTGAAGAAATGTAGGACAGAAAATTTAGAAAGCAAAACTACACCAGGGGTAATTTTGACATTTGTCTCGACGGTGTCAGAACAGGCCAAAATTTGGTAGGTTGATTGGAAACGGCTCGAGAAATTGGACTCGAAGCACAGACCCGGTATCATGGGATTTTAGCCAAATTCCTTTGTGTAGGCCTCTGAATAATTAATTTCCTTATTAATTATGTCAGGTTGAAGAAGTGTTGGATAGAAAATTAACAAAGAAATATCGTAGCAGGGGCAATTTTGTCATTTGTTGTGACGGTGTCAGAATGGGCCGAAATTTGGCAGGTTGATTGAAAGCAGGCCGAGAAATTGGCCTCGGGGATTGTTCGCTAAAATCCTACACCGCACGTGCACGAGTCGCGTTCTAGTAATAAAGTGGACCTTTTGAGTCCAAGTATCATCCCACAAAGATTGTATTAGTTTAAATTTAAATTATCTACGCCTTAACCGAAACAATTGAAATTTTTGATATTTTCGCCAAATAAATTATAATTTAATAACCTACTTATAAATATAAAGCCTAAATTAACTAAATTAAATGCGTGATTATAACTAAATGCAAGTTTTATAAAAATATGATAACGAAATGCATACTAGGATCCCAAATCCCCTTATATCAATCCCCTTTAATCCGAATTTTATAAAATTGACAACACGATTCAATTATGAAGACCAATATTCCTAATTTATTTAACAATCTCTCTTGAGTAGAATTAAACCTATTTTCACATGCGATCTGACTATATTTCTATGACGGATGCGAACATATAAAAATGTATTAAAGATTTATGAATACATAAAGATCAGTTAAAGCATAGCGGTATATTTCTATCCCCTATCGGACTTTACGACAATTAACGTAATGTCTAGCTTATTTTCTACCTCTCGAGAGTAAAACAAGCCACAAATCTCATACAAATATTGGGCCTATAATTGTAGAGAAAATAAAATCCATGCCAATCATTCAATAATTAAAAACATGTTGTAACGTCAAATAAATAAAATACAAGATTAAGGGTTCGTAATATAAGGTTCATCGCAAATCCTAGCATGAAAAGATCTAGCCTAACATAATGGCAAAATTAAATAAATAAAAGTGGAACGAGATCACCAATAATTGAGAAACATGATCGACATCCAAATTCCTTCCAAAAGTAATTTGAAATTATCCCTCAACAGCTTGCTGTCCATCTTTGTCTCTGCCGTCTGCATGTATATATTTCTCTATTTTTCTCCAACAGCTGCCCACTTTTATTGCCAATGAAAGAGTCCAATTCTAGCCTTCTTTCTGTTCCTTTTAATTCCTTCAGCTACTTCAATCTGCCGTTTTCTGTGCATCCTATAATATAAATTCAGCCCCCGGCACTCCCTTCAACCTGCCATTTTCTTTTGTATTTAATATATTCAACTCAGCCCCGGCTTCCTCTCAATTTGCCGCCGGCTTGAATAATCCCAAAAGGGATTCTAATTTCCTCCCATGGCTGCCTCCTCCTCGCCGTTTTCTATCTATGTGTTTATGAATTTTGTCTACTCCGCCCAGCTTTTCTCGACTACAAGTGTACATATACCTCAACAATAAAGCCCTTATTCTATATACAAATTAGAAGCCCAAGCCCAATAAGTTTTGTATACTCAATTCTTTCGTGTAATGCAAGTTAGTCCTTCTCTTTACTTTCTCCTCAATTTTGATCCTCCATCTTTTATTCCGCGAAATTTTGTCCACAAACTCAATGTAATAGCCAATTGATTATTTTCTTTTCCAATTGCTTCAAAATAGGTCCATAACTAAAAAAAAAAAAAAGAAAATTAACACAATTTGGGTAAAAATTGATAATTTGACGACATAAAAACCTAATTATGCAGTCCGAATAAGTGCATAAAATGCACTTATCAGGGCATAAACCCGAGATGTCAGGATTTTAGCCAAATTCCTTAGTTTCGGCCTCCGAGTAATTAATTTTCGCATTAATTATGTCAGGTTGAAGAAGTGTTGGATAGAAAATTAACAAAAAAAAACTGCACCAGGGCAATTTTGTCATTTGTCATGACGGTGTCGGAATGGGCCGAAATTTGGAAGGTTGATTGGAATCGGCCCGAGAAATTAGTCTCGGGGCACCGATCCGGGATCACTAGATTTTTACCAAAATCCTTCGTTTAGGCCTCTGAATAATTAATTTCCTTATTAATTATGTCAGGTTGAAGAAGTATTGGACAGAAAATTAACAAAGAAAAGTCGCAGCAGGGGCAATTTTGCCATTTGTCACGATGGTGTCGAAATGGGCCGAAATTTAGCAGGTTGATTGGAAATGACTCGAGAAATTGGACTCGGGGCAAAGAATCGGGATCACGGGATTTTAGCCAAATTACTTCGTTTAGGCCTTCGAATAATTAATTTACTTATTAATTATGTCAGGTTGAAGAATTGTTGGTCAGAAAATTAACAAAGCAAAATCGCACCCGGGCAATTTTGTCATTTGTTGTGACGATGTCGAAATGGGCCGAAATCAGGCAGGTTGATTGGAAATGGCCCAAGATATTGGGCTCGGGGCAAAGACCCGAGATCTCGGGATTTTAGCCAAATACCTTCATTTAGGCCTCCAAATAATTAATTTCTGTATTAATTATGTCGAGTTGAATAATTGTTGGACAGAAATTAACAACGCAAAACCGCACCAGGGGCACTTTTTTCATTTGTCGCGACGGTGTCGGAATGAGCCAAAATTTGGCAGGTTGATTGGAATTTGCCTGAGAAATTGGACTCGGGGCACCAACTCGGGATCACGAGATTTTAGCCAAAATCCTTCGTTTAGGCCTCTGAATAATTAATTTCCTTATTAATTATGTCAAGTTGAAGAAGTATTGGACAAAAAATTTAAAAAGTAAAACAACACCAGGGTCAATCTTGTTATTTGTCGCGACGGTGTCGGAATGGGCTGAAATTTGGTAGGTTGATTGGAAATGGCTCGAGAAATTGGACTCGAGGTACAGTCTCGGGATCTCGGAATTTTAGCCAAATTCCTTTGTTAAGGCCTCCGAATAATTAATTTTTGTATTAATTATGTCGGGTTGAATAAGTGTTGGACAGAAAATTAACAACGTAAAATCGCACCAGGGGTAATTTTGTCATTTGTCGCGACGGTGTCGAAATGGGACGAAATTCGGCAGGTTGATTAGAATCTGCCCGAGAAATTAGACTCGGAGCAAACACCTGGGATCACGGGATTTTAGCCAAATTACTTCGTTTAGGACTCCGAATAATTAATTTACTTATTAATTATGTTAGGTTGAAGAAATGTTGGACAAAAAATTAACAAAGCAAAACCGCACACGGGCAATTTTGTCATTTGTTGCTAGGGTGTCGGAATGGGCCGAAATCTGGCAGGTCGACGGCCCAAGAAATTGTACTCGAGTCTTATACTCGAGATCTCGGGATTATAGCCAAATTCCATCGTTTAGGCCTCCGAATAATTTATTTTCTTATTAATTTTGTAAGGCTGAAGAAATGTAGGGTAGAAAATTTAAAAAGTAAAACTATACCAGGGGCAATTTTGTCATTTGTCGCGACGGTGTCGGAATAGTCCGCAATTTGGCAGGTCGATCGGAAACGACCCGAGAAATTGGACTCGTAGCGTAGACTCGGGATAATGGGATTTTAACCAAATTCCTTCATGTAGGCCTCGGAATAATTAATTTCCTTATTAATTATGTCAGGTTGAAGAAGTGTTGGACAGAAATTTAACAAAGAAATATCGCAGCAGGGGCAATTTTGTCATTTATCGCGATGGTGTCAGAATGGGCCGAAATTCGGCAGGTTGATTGAAAGGGGCTCGAGAAATTGGACTCGGGGCATAAACCCGAGATGTCGGGATTTTAGCCAAATTCCTTCATTTAGGCCTCCGAATAATTAATTCTCGTATTAATTATGTCAGGTTGAAGAAGTGTTGGACAGAAAATTAACAACGAAAAATCACACCAGAGGCAATTTTTTCATTTGTCGCGACGGTGTCGGAATGGGCCGAAATTTAGCAGGTTGATTGGAAACGTCCCGAGAAATTGGACTCGGGCAAAGACCTGGGATCATGGGATTTTAGCATAATTCCTTCGTTTAGGCCTTCGAATAATTAATTTTCGTATTTATTATGTTAGGTTAAAGAGGTGTAGGATAGAAAATTTAAAAAGAAAAACTGCACTAAGGGAAATTTTGTCATTTGTCGCAACGGTGTCGGAATGGGTCGAATTTTGGCAGGTTGATCGGAATCAGCCCGAGGAGTTTGACTCGGGGCACCGACCAGGGATCATTGGATTTTAGCCAAATTCCTTCATTTAGGCCTCCGAATAATTAATTTCCTTATTAATTATGTGAGGTCGAAGAAGTGTTGGACAGAAAATTAACAAAGAAAAACCTCACCGAGGGCAATTTTTTCATTTGTCGTGAGGGTGTCGAAACGGGCCGAAATATAGAAGGTTTATTCGAAACGGCCCGAGAAATTGGACTCGAAACACAGCCTCGAGATCACGGGATTTTAGCCAAATTCCTTCGTTTAGGCCTCCGAATAATTAATTTCGTTATTAATTATGTCAAGTTGAAGAAATGTTGGACAGAAATTGACAAAGAAAAATCACAGCAGGGGCAATTTCGTCATTTGTCGCGACGGTGTCAGAATGGGCCGAAATTTGGTAGGTTAATTTAAAACGGCCCGAGAAATTGGACTCAAGGCAATGACCCGAGATCATGAGATTTTAGCCAAATAACTTCATTTAGGCCTTCGAATAATTAATTTACTTATTAATTATGTCAGGTTGAAGAAGTGTTGGACAGAAAATTAACAAAGCAAAACGGCACCCGGGCAATTTTGTCATGTGTTACGACGGTGTCGGAATAGGCCGAAATCTGGCAAGTTGATTGGAAATGGCCCAGGATATTAGACTCGGGGCAAAGACCCGAGATCTCGGGATTTTAACCAAAAATACCTTCATTTTGGCCTCCGAATAATTAATTTCTGTATTAATTATGTCGGGTTGAATAAGTGTTGGAAAGAAAATTAACAACGCAAAATCGCACCAGGGGTAATTTTACCATTTGTCGCGACGGTGTCGAAATGGGACGAAATTCGGCAGGTTGATTGGAATCTGCCCGAGAAATTAGACTCGGAGCAAACACCTGGGATCACGGGATTTTAGCCAAATTACTTCGTTTAGGCCTGTGAATAATTAATTTACTTATTAATTATGTCAGGTTGAAGAAATGTTGGACAAAAAATTAACAAAGCAAAACCGCACACGGGCAATTTTGTCATTTGTTGCGAGGGTGTCGGAATGGGCTGAAATCTAGTAGGTCGATTGGAAACGGCCCAAGAAATTGTACTCGAGTCATTGACTCGAGATCTCGGGATTATAGCCAAATTCCATCGTTTAGGCCTTCGAATAATTTATTTTCGTATTAATTTTGTAAGGCTGAAGAAATGTAAGGTAGAAAATTTAAAACGCAAAACTATACCAGGGGCAATTTTGTCATTTGTCGCGACGGTGTCGGAATAGTCCGCAATTTGGCAGGTTCATTGGAAACGTCCCGAGAAATTGGACTCGTAGCGTAGACCCGGGATAACGGGATTTTAACCAAATTCCTTCGTGTAGGCCTCGGAATAATTAATTTCCTTATTAATTATGTCAGGTTGAAGAAGTGTTGGACAGAAAATTAACAAAGAAATATCGCAGCAGGGGCAATTTCGTCATTTGTCGCGACGTTGTCGGAATGGGCAGAAATTTGGCAGGTTGATTGAAATGGGCTCGAGAAATTGGACTCGGGGCATAAACCCGAGATGTCAGGATTTTAGCCAAATTCCTTCGTTTAGGCCTCCGAATAATTAATTCTCGTATTAATTATGTCAGGTTGAAGAAGTGTTGGACAGAGAATTAACAAAGAAAAATCACACCAGAGGCAATTTTGTCATTTGTCACGACGGTGTCGGAATGGGCCGAAATTTGGCAGGTTGATTGGAAACGTCCCGAGAAATTGGACTCGGGCAAAGACCTGGGATCACGGGATTTTAGCCTAATTCCTTCGTTTAGACCTTCGAATAATTAATTTTTGTATTTATTATGTTAGGTTAAAGATGTGTAGGATAGAAAATTTAAAAAGAAAAACTGCACTAGGGGAAATTTTGTCATTTGTCGCGACGGTGTCGGAATGGGTCGAAATTTGGCAGGTTCATTGGAATCGACCCGAGGAGTTTGACTCGGGGCACCGACCAGGGATCACGGGATTTTAGCTAAATTTCTTCGTTTAGGCCTCCGAATAATTAATTTCCTTATTAATTATGTCAGGTCGAAGAAGGGTTGGACAGAAAATTAACAAAGAAAAACCGCACCATGGGCAATTTTTTCATTTGTCGCGACGCTGTCGGAATGGGCCGAAATTTGGTAGGTTGATTGAAAATGGCCCGAGATTTTAGCCAAATTACTTCGTTTAGGCCTCTGAATAATTAATTTACTTATTAATTATGTCAGGTTGAAGAAGTGTTGGATAGAAAATTAACAAAGCAAAATCGCACCCGGGCAATTTTGTCATTTGTTGCAACGGTATTGGAATGGGCCGAAATCTGGCAGGTTGATTGGAAACGGTCCAAGATATTGGACTCGGGGCAAAGACCTGAGATCTCGGGATTTTTACCAGATACCTTCATTTAGGCCTCCGAATAATTAATTATGAATTAATTATGTCGGGTTGAATAAGTGTCGGACAGAAAATTTACAACGCAAAATCGCACCAGGGGTAATTTTGTCATTTGTCGCGACGGTGTCGGAATGGGCCTAAATTTGGCAGGTTGATTGGAATCTGCTCGAGAAATTGGACTCGGAGCAAAGACCCGGGATCACGAGATTTTTGCCAAATTACTTCGTTTAGGCCTCCGAATAATTAATTTACTTATTAATTATGTCAGGTTGAAGAAGTGTTGGACAAAAAATTAACAAAACAAAATCGCTCCTGGGCAATTTTTTCATTTGTTGCAGCGGTGTCGGAATGGGTTGAAATTAAGCTGGTTGATTGGAAACGGCCCGGGAAATTGGACTCGGGTCATAAACCCGAGATCTAGGGATTATAGCCAAGTTCCTTCGTTTAGACCTTCGAATAATTTATTTTCGTATTAATTTTGTAAGGCTGAAGAAATGTAGGACAGAAAATTTAAAAAGCAGAACTGCACCAGGGGAAATTTCATAATTTGTCGCGACGGCGTCGGAATGGGTCGAAATTTGGGAGGTCGATTGGAAACAGCCCGAGAAATTGGACTCGAAGCACAGACCCAGGATCACGGGATTTTAGCCAAATTCCTTCGTGTAGGCCTCTGAATAATTATTTTCCTTATTAATTATGTCAAGTTAAAGAAGTGTTGGAGAGAAAATTAACAAGGAGATATCGCAGTGAGGGCACTTTTTTCAGTTGTCGTGATGGTGTCAGAATGGGCCGAAATTTGGCAGGTTGATTGAAAGCGGCCCGCGAAATTGGACTCGGAGCATAAACCCAAGATTTAAGGATTTTAGCCAAATTCTTTCATTTAGATCTCCGAATAATTAATTTCCCTATTAATTATGTCAGGTTGAAAAAGTGATAGGATAGAAAATTAACAAAAAAAAAATCGCACCAGGGGCAATTTTGTTATTTGTCGCGACAGTGTCGGAATGGGTCGAAATTTGGCAGGTTGATTGAAAACGGTACGAGAAATTGGACTCGGGGCATAAACTCGAGATTTCGGGACTTTAGCCAAATTCCTTCGTTTAGGCCTCCGAATAATTCATTTCCGTATTAATTATGTGAGGTTGAAGAAGTGTTGGACAGAAAATTAACAAAGAAAAATTACAGAACGGGCAATTTTGTCATTTGTCACGATGGTGTCAAAATGGGCCGAATTTTGGCAGGTTGATTGGAAACGTCCCGAGAAATTGGACTCGGGGCAAAGTCCTGGGATCACGAGATTCTAGCCTAATTCCTTCCTTTAGGCTTCAAAATAATTAATTTTCGTATTAATTATGTCAGGTTGAAGAAGTGTAGGACAGAAAATTTAAAAAGCAAAACTGCACTAGCAGAAATTTTTACATTTGTCGCGACGGTGTCAGAATGGGCCGAAATTTGGCAGGTGGATTGGAATCGGCCCGAGGAGTTGGACTCGGGGCACCGACCTAGGATCACTGGATTTTAGCCAAATTCCTACAGTTATGCCTCTGAATAATTAACTTCCTTATTAATTATGTCAGGTTGAAGAAGTGTTGGACAGAAAATTAACAATGAAAAATCGTACCGGGGGCAATTTTGTCATTTGTTGCGACGATGTCGAAATGGGCTGAAATTTGGCAGGTTGAATGGAAACGGCTCGAGAAATTGTACTCGGAGCACAGACCCGAGATCACGGGATTTTAGATAAATTCCTTCGTTTGGGCCTCAAAATAATTATTTTCCTTATTAATTATGTCAGGTTGAAGAAATGTTGGACAGAAATTAACAAAGAAAAATCGCAGCAGGGGCAATTTTGTAATTTGTCGTGACGGTGTCGAAATGGGCCGAAATTTGGCGGGTTGATTGAAATCGGCCCGAGAACTTGGACTCGAGGCATAAAATTAGATGTCGGGATTTTAGCCAAATTCCATCGTTTAGGCCTCTAAATAACTAATTTCCGTATTAATTACGTCAGGTTGAAGAAGTGTTGGACAGAAAATTAACAAAGATAAAACCGCACCAAGGGTAATTTCATCATTTGTCGCGACGGTGTCGGAATGGGCCAAAATTTGCTAGGTTGATTGGAATCGGCCCATGAAATTTGACTTGAGGCACCGACCCGGGATCATGGGATTTTAGCCAAATTCCTTCGTTTAAGCCTCTGAATAATTAATTTCCTAGTTAATTATGTCAAGTTGAAGAAGTGTTGGACAGAAAATTAACAAAGAAAAATCGCAGTAGGGGCAATTTTGCCATTTGTCGCGACGGTGTTGGAATTGGCCCAAATTGATCAGGTTGATTGGAAACGACCCGAGAAATTGGACTCGGGGCAAAGACTCGAGATCACTGAATTTTAGCTAAATTACTTCGTTTAGGCCTCCGAATAATTAATTTACTTATTAATTATGCCAGGTTGAAGAAGCGTTGGACAGAAAATTAACAAAGCAAAATCGAACCTGGGCAATTTTGTCATTTGTTGTGGCGGTGTCGGAATGGGTCGAAATTTGGCACGTTGATTGGAAATGACCCGAGATATTGGACTCAGGGCAACGACCCGAGATCTCGGGATTTTAGGCAAATACCTTCATTTAGGCCTCCGAATAATTAATTTCCGTAATAATTATGTCGGGTTGAAGAAGTGTTGGACAGAAGATTAACAACGCAAAACCGCACTAGGGGCAATTTCGTCATTAGTCGCGACGGTGTCGAAATGGGCTGAAATATGGTAGGTTGATAAGAATCTGCCCGAGAAATTGGACTTGGGACACCGACCAGAGATCACGGGATTTTGGCCAAAATCCTTCATTTAGGCCTCCAAATAATTAATTTCCTTATTAATTATGTCAAGTTGAAGAAGAGTTGGACAGAAAATTTTAAAAGTAAAATGGAACCAGGGGTAATTTTGTCATTTGTCGCGACGGTGTCGGAATGGGCCAAAATTTGGCAGGTTGATTGGAAACGGCCCGAGAAATTGGCCTCGGGGTGCAAACCTGAGATCACTGCATTTTAGCCAAATTCCTTCGTTTTGGCCTCCGAATAATTAATTTCTGCAATAATTATGTCAGGTTGAAGAAGTGTTGGACATAAAATTAACAAAGAAAAACCGCACCAGGGGCAATTTTGTCATTTGTCGCGACGGTGTCGGAAAGGGCCGAAATTTGGCAGGTTGATTGGAAATGGCCCGAGAAATTGAACTCTGGGCACAGACCTGGGATCATGGGATTTTAGCCAAATTCCATCATTTAGGCCTCCGAATAATTAATTTCCTTATTAATTATGTCAGGTTGAAGATGTGTTGGACAGAAAATTAACAAAGCAAACCCGTACTTGGGTCAATTTCGTCATTTGTCGCTACGGTGTCGGAATGTGCCGAAATTTGGCAGGTTGATTGGAAACGGCCCGAAAAATTGGACTCGGGGTAAGTACCCGGGATCACGGGATTTTAGCCAAATTCCTTCATTTAGGCCTCCGAATAATTAGTTTCTTAATTAATTATGTCATGTTGAAGAAGTGCTTGACAGAAAATTAACAAAGAAAAATCGCACCAGGGGCAATTTTGTCATTTGTCGTGACGGTGTCGGAATCGGCCGAAATTTGGCAGGTTGATTAGAATCGGCCCAAGAAATTGGGCTCGAGGCACCGATTTGGGATCATGGGATTTTTGCCAAAATCCTTTGTTTAGGCCTCCGAATAATTAATTTCCTTATTAATTATGTCAGGTTGAAGAAGTGTCGGAAAGAAAATTAACAAAGGAAAATCGCACCAGGGGGTATTTTGTCATTTGCTCGACGGTGTTGGAATGGGCCGAAATTTAGCAGGTTGATTGGAAACGACTAGAAAAATTAGACTCAGGGCAAAGACCCGAGATCACGGTATTTTAGCGAAATTACTTCGTTTAGGCCTCCAAATAATTAATTTACTTATGAATTATGTCAAGTTGAAGAAGTGTTGTCAGAAAATTAACAAAGCAAAATCGCACCCGGGCAATTTTGTCATTTGTTGCGACGGTGTCGGAATGGGTCGAAATCTGGCAGGTTGATTGGAAACGGCCTAAGAAATTGGACTTGGAGCACAAACCCGGGATCACGGGATTTTAGCCAAATTTCGTCGCTTAGGCCTCCGAATAATTAATTTCCTTATTAATTATGTCAAGTTGAAGAATTGTTGGACAGAAAATTAACAAAGAAAAATCACAGTAGGGGCAATTTTGTCATTTGTCGCGACGGTGTCGGAATGGGCCGAAATTTGGTAGGTTGATTGAAACTGGCCCGAGAAATTGGACTCGGGGCATAAACCCGAGATTTCGGGATTTTAGCCAAATTCCTTCATTTAGGCCTCCGAATAATTAATTTCCTTATTAATTATGTCTGGGTGAAGAAGTGATAGGACAGAAAATTAACAAAGAAAAATCGCAGCAGGGGCAATTTTGTCATTTGTCACGACGGTATCGGAATGGGCCAAAAATTGGTAGGTTGATTGAAAACGGCCCGAGAAATTGGACTCGGGGCTTAAACCCGAGAATTCGGGACTTTAGCCAAATTCCGTCGTTTAGGCCTCCGAATAATTAATTACTGTATTAATTATGTCAGGTTGAAAATGTGTTGGATAGAAAATTAACAAAGAAAAATCACACCAGGTGCAATTTTGTCATTTGTCGCGATGGTGTCGGAATGGGCCGGAATTTGGCAGCTTGAATGAAAACGGCCCGAGAAATTGGACTCGGGGCACAAACCCGAGATCTCGTGATTTTAGCCAAATTCCTTCATTTAGGCCTCCGAATAATTAATTTCCTTATGAATTATGTCAAGTTAAAGATGTGTTGGACAGAAAATTAACAAAGAAAAATCGCAAGACGGGCAATTTTGTCATTTGTCGCAACGGTGTCGGAATGGGCCGAAATTTTGCAGGTTGATTGAAATCGGCCCGATAAATTGGACTCAGGGCATAAAACTGAGATGTCGGGATTTTAGCCAAATTCCTTCGTTTAGGCATCCAAATAATTAATTTTTGTATTAATTATGTAAGGATGAAGAAGTGTTGGACAGAAAATTAACAAAGACAAAGCCGCACCGGGGGCAATTTCGTCATTTGTTGCGACGGTGTCGGAGTGGGCCGAAATTTGCCAGGTTGATTGGAATCGGCCCAAGAAATTGGACTCGAGGCACCGACCTGAGATCACGGGATTTTAGCCAAATTCCTTCATTTAAGCCTCCGAATAATTAATTTCCTTATTAATTATGTCAGTTTGAAGAAGTGTTGGACAGAAAATTAACAAAGAAAAATCGCAGTAGGGGCAATTTTGTCATTTGTCGTGACGGTGTCGGAATGGGCCGAAATTGAGTAGGTTGATTGGAAACGACTCGAGAAATTGGACTCGGGCAAAGACTCGAGATCACTGGATTTTAGCCAAATTACTTCGTTTAGGCCTCCGAATAATTAATTTACTTATTAATTATGTCAAGTTGAAGAAGTGTTGGACAAAAAATTAACAAAGCAAAATCGCACCCAGGAAATTTTGTCATTTGTTGCGACGGTGTCGGAATGGGCCAAAATTTGGCAGGTTGATTGGAAACGGCCAGAGATATTGGACTCGGGGTAAAGACCCGAGATCTCGGGATTTTACTAAATACCTTCATTTAGGCCCCCAAATAATTAATTTTCGTATTAATTTTGTCGGGTTGAAGAAGTGTTGGACAAAAAATTAGCAACGCAAAACCGCACTAGGGGCAATTTTGTTATTAGTCGCGACGGTGTCGGAATGGCCGAAATTTGGCAGGTTGATTGGAATCTGCCAAAGAAATTGGACTCCGAGCACCGACCCGAGATCACTGGATTTCGGCCAAAATCCTTCGTTTAGGCCTCCGAATAATTAATTTCCTTATTAATTATGTCAAGTTGAAGAAGTGTTGGACAGAAAATTTAAAAAGCAAAATGGAACCAGGGGCAATTTTGTCATTTGTCGCGACAGTGTCGGAATGGGCCGAAATTTGGCAGGTTGATTGGGAAGGGCCCGAGAAATTGGACTCGGGTTACAGACACGAGATCACGAAATTTTAGCCAAATTCCTTCGTTTAGGCCTCCGAATAATTAATTTTTGCAGTAAAAACCGCACCAGGGGCAGTTTTGTCATTTGTCGTGACGATGACGGATTGGGCTGAAATTTGGCAAGTTGATTGGAAATGGCGCAAGAAATTGGATTCGAGGTAAGGACCCGGGATCACGGGATTTTTGTCAAATTCCTTCGTTTAGGCCTCCGAATAATTAATTTTCTTATTCATTAAGACATGTTGAAGAAGTGTTGGACAGAAAATTAAAAAGAAAAATGGCACCAGGGGCAATTTTGTCATTTGTCACGACGGTGATGGAACCGGCCGAAAATTTATAGGTTGATTGGAATCGGCCCGAGAAATTAGACTCGTGGCACCAATCCGGGATCACGGGCTTTTTGCCAAAATCCTTCGTTTAGGCCTCCGAATAATTAATTTCCTTATTAATTATGTCAGGTTGAAGAAGTGTTGGACAGAAAATTAACAAAGCAAAATCGCACCTGGGGCAATTTTGCCATTTGCGCGACGGTGTCGGAATGAGCCAAAATTTAGCAGGTTGATTGGAAACAACCCGAGAAATTGGACTCGGGGCGAAGACCCAGGATCACGGGATTTTAGCCAAATTACTTCGTTTAGGCCTCTAAATAATTAATTTACTTATTAATTATGTCAGGTTGAATAAGTGTTGGACAGAAAATTAACAAAGCAAAAACGCACCAAGGGCAATTTTGTCATTCGTCGCGACGGTGTCGGAATGGGCCGAAATTTGGCAGGTTGATTGGAAATGGTACGAGAAATTGGACGCGGGGCATTGGCCTGGGATCACGGGATTTTAGCCAAATTCCTTCTTTTAGGCCTCCGAATAATTATTTTCCTTATTAAATATGTCAGGTTGAAGATGTGTTGGACAGAAAATTAACAAAGCAAAATCGTACCTGGGTCAATTTCGTCATTTGTCGCTACGGTGTTGGAATGTGCCGAAATTTGACAGGTTGATTGGATACGGTCCGAGAAATTGGACTCGAAGCACAGACCCGGGATCACTTGATTTTAGCCAAATTCCTTCGTTTAGGCCTCCGAATAATTAATTTCCTCATTAATTACGTCAGGTTGAAGAAATGTTGGACAGAAATTAACAAAGTAAAATCGTAGCAGGGTCAATTTTGTCATTTGTCGCAACGGTGTGGGAATTGGCCAAAATTTGGCAGGTTGATTAAAAAGGGCCCGAAAAATTGGACTTGAGGTACCGATCCGGGATCACGGGGTTTTTGCCAAATTTCTTCGTTTAGGCCTCTGAATAATTAATTTCCTTATTAATTATGTCAGGTTGAAGAAGTGTTGGATAGAAAATTAACAAAGCAAAAACCCGACCAGGGGCAATTTTGTCATTTGATGCAGCGATGTCGGAATGGGCCGACATATGGCAGGTTGATTGGAAATGGCCTGAGAAATCGGACTCGGGGTACAGACCCGGGATCACGGGATTTTAGCCAAATTCCTTCGTTTAGGCCTCCGAATAATTAATTTTTGTATTAATTATGTCAGGTTGAAGAAGTGCTGGACAGAAAATTCACAAAGCAAAACCACACCCGTGGCAATTTTGTAATTTGTCGCGACCGTGTCGGAATGGGCCGAAATTTTGCAAGTTGATTGGAAAAGACCCAAGAAATTGGACTCGGGCAGAGACCTGGGATAACCGGATCTTGGCCAAATTACTTCGATTAGGCCTCTGAATAATTAATTTACTTATTAATTATGTCAGGTTGAAGAAGTGTTGGACAGAAAATTAACAAAGCAAAACCGCACCGGGACAATTTTGTCATTTCCTGCGACGATGTCGGAATGAGCCGAAATTTGGCAAGTTGATTGGAAATGGCCCTAGAAATCGGACTCGGGGTATGGACCCGGATCACGGGATTTTTACCAAAGTCCTTCGTTTGGGCCTCCGAATAATTAATTTCCTTATTAATTATGTCAGGTTGAAGAAGTGTTGGACAGAAAATTAACATAGCAAAACCGCACCAGGGGCAATTTTTTCATTTGACACGACGGTGTCGGAGTGGGCTGAAATCTGGCAGGTTGACTGGAAATGGCCTAGAAATTGGACTCGGGGCACAGACCCTGGATCACAGGATTTTAGCCAAATTCCTTCGTCTAGGCCTCCAAATAATTAATTTTCGTATTTATTATGTCAAGTTGAAGAAGTGTTGGACAGAAAATTAACAAAGCAAAACCGCACCCGGGGCAATTTTATCATTTGCAGTGACGGTGTCGGAATGGGCCGAAATTTTGCAGGTTAATTGGAAACAACCCGAGAAATTGGACTCAGGGCAAAGAACCGGGATCACGGGATTTTGGCGAAATTACTTCGTTTAGACCTCCGAATAATTAATTTACTTATTAACTATGTCAGATTGAAAAAGTGTTGGACAGAAAATTAACGAAACAAAACCGTACCCGGGCAATTTTATCATTTGCAGCGACGGTGTCGGATTGGGCCGAAATTTGGCAGGTTGATTGGAAACTACCCTAGAAAGTGGACTCGGGGTACAGACCCGGGATCACAGGATTTTGGCCAAATTCCTTCGTTTAGGCCTCTGAATAATTAATTTTTGTATTAATTATGTCTGGTTGAAGAAATGTTGGACAGAAAATTAACAAAGTAAAAACCGCATCAGGGGCAATTTTGTCATTTGCCGCGACGGTGTCGGAAAGGACCGAAATTCACCAGGTTGATTGGAATCGGCCCGAGAAATTGGACACTAGGCACCAACCCGGGATCACGGGATTTTTGCCAAATTCCTTCGTTTAGGCCTCCGAATAATTAATTTACTTATTAATTATGTCAGGTTGAAGAAGTGTAGGATAGAAAATTAACAAAGCAAAACTGCATCCGGGCAATTTTGTCATTTGTTGCGACGGTGTCGGAATGGGCCGAAATTTGACAGGTTGATTGGAAACGTCCTGAGATATTGGACGTGGGGCAAAGACCCGGGATCACGGGATTTGGCTAAATTACTTCGTTTAGGCCTCCGAATAATTTATTTACTTTTTGACTATGTTAGATTGAAGAAGTGTTGGACAGAAAATTAACAAAGCAAAACCGCACTCGAGCAATTTTGTTATTTGCTGGGATGGTGTCAGATTGGGCCGAAATTTGGCAGGTTGATTGGAAACGGCCCTAGAAATTGGACTCGGGGTATAGACCTGGGATCACAGGATTTTAGCCAAATTCCTTCGTTTAGGCCTCCGAATAATTAATTTTCGTATTAATTATGTCTGGTTGAAGAAGTGTTGGACGGAAAATTAACAAAGTAAAAACCGCACCAGGGGCAATTTTGTCATTTGCCGCGATGGTGTCGGAATGGGCCAAAATTCGCAAGGTTGATTGGAATCGGCCCGAGAAATTGGACTCGAGGCACCGACCCGGGATCACAGGATTTTTGCCAAATTCCTTCGTTTAGGGCTCTGAAAATTTAATTTACTTATTAATTATGTTAGGTTGAAGAAGTGTTGGATAGAAAATTAACAACGCAAAACCGCACCAGGGTTAATTTTGTCATTTATCCCGATGGTGTCGGAATGGGCCGAAATTTGCAAGGTTGATTGGAATCTGCTGGAGAAATTGGACTCGGGGCACCAACTCGGGATCACGGGATTTTAGCCAAAATCCTTCCGTTTAGGCCTCCGAATAATTAATTTCCTTATTAATTATGTCAAGTTGAAGAAGTGCTGGACAGAAAACTTAAAAAGTAAAACAGCACCAGGGTCAATTTTGTCATTTGTCGCGATGGTGTCGGAATGGGTCGAAATTTGGTAGGTTGATTGGAAACGACCCAATAAATTGGACTCGGATTACAGACCCAAGATCTTGGAATTTTAGCCAAATTCCTTCGTTTAAGCGTCCAAATAATTAATTTTCGTATTAATTATGTAGGGATGAAGAAGTGTTGGACAGAAAATTAACAAAGCAAAACCGCACCAGGGGCAATTTTGTCATTTGACGCGACGATGTCGGAATGGGCCGAAATTTAGCAGGTTCATTGGAATCGACCCGAGAAATTGGACACGGGGCAACGACCCGGGATCACGGGATTTTAGCCAAATTACTTCGTTTAGGCCTCCGAATAATTAATTTACTTACTAATTATATTCGGTTGAAGAAGTGTTGGACAAAAAATTGACAAAACAAAGCCGCACCCCGGCAATTTTGTCATTTGTTGCTACGGTGTTGTAATGGGTCAAAATCTGGCAGGTTGATTGGAAACGGCCCGAGAAATTGTACTCGATTCACAGACCCAAGATCTCGGGATTATAGCCAAATTCCTTGGTTTAGGACTCCGAATAATTAATTTTCCTATTAATTTTGTCAGGCTGAAGAGGTGTAGGGCAGAAAATTTAAAAGGCAAAACTGCACCGAGGGCAATTTTTTCATTTGTCGCAACGGTGTCGGAATAGGCAGAAATTTGGCATGTTGATTGGAAACTCCCCAGGAAATTGGACTCCGAGCACAGACCCGGGATCACGGGATTTTAGCAAAATTCTTTCGTTTAGGCCTACGAATAATTAATTTCCTTATTAATTATGTCAGGTTGCAGAAGTATTGGACAGAAAATTAACAAAGAAAAATCGTAGCAGGGGCAATTTTGTCATTTGTCGCGACGGTGTCGGAATGGCTCGAAATTTGGCAGGTTGATTGGAAACGTCCCGAGAAATTGGACTCGGGGCAAAGACCTGGGATCACGGGATTTTAGCCTAATTCCTTCATTTAGGCCTCCGAATAATTAATTTTCGTATTAATTATGTCAGGTTGAAGAAGTGTAGGACAGAAAATTTTAAATGCAAAACTGCACTAGTGGAAATTTTGTCATTTATCGCGACGGTGTCGGAATGGGCCAAAATTTGGTAGGTTGATTGGAATCGGCCCGAGGAGTTGGACTCAGGGCACCGACCCGGGATCACCAGATTTTAGCCAAATTCCTTCGTTTAGGCCTCCGAATAATTAATTTCCTTATTAATTATATCAGGTTTAAGAAGTGTTGGACTGAAAATTAACAAAAAAAACCGCAACGGGGGCAATTTTGTCATTTGTTGCGACGGTCTCGAAATGGGTAGAAATTTGGCCGATTGATTGGAAACGGCCCTAGAAATTGGACTCGGAACGCAGTCCCGGGATCACGAGATTTTAGCCAAATTCCTTCATTTAGGCCTCCGAATAATTAATTTCCATATCAATTACGTTAGGTTTAAGAAGTGTTGAACAGAAAATTAACAAAGAAAAATCACAGCAGGGGCAATTTTGTCATTTGTTGCGACGGTGTCGGAATGGGCCGAAATTTGGCAAGTTGATTGAAAACGACCCGAGAAATTGGACTCGGGGCTTAATCCCGAGATTTCGGAATTTTAGCCGAATTCCATCATTTAGGCCTCCGAATAATTAATTTCCATATTAATTATGTCAGGTTGAAGAAGTGTTGGACAGAAAATTAACAAAGACAAAACCGCACCAGGGGTAGTTTTGTCATTTGTCACTATGATGTCGGAATGGGTCAAAATTTGCCAGGTTGATTGGAATCGGCCCAAGAAATTAGACTCGAGGCACCGACCCGGGATCCCGGGATTTTAGCCAAATTCCTTCATTTAGGCCTTCGAATAATTAATTTCCTTAGTAATTATGTCAAGTTGAAGAAGTGTTGAACAGAAAATTAACAAAGAAAAATAACATCAGGGGCAATTTTGTCATTTATCGCGACAGTGTCGGAATGGGTCGAAATTTAGCCGGTTGATTGGAATCGACCCGAGAAATTGGACTCGGGGAACCAATTCGAGATCACGAGATTTTTGCCAAAGTCCTTCATTTAGGCCTCTGAATAATTATTTCCTTATTAATTACATCAGGTTGAAGAAGTGTTGGACAGAAAATTAACAAAGCAAAACCGCACCACGGGCAATTTTGTCATTTAACGCGACGGTGTCGGAATAAGTCGAAATTTGGCAGGTTGATTGGAAACAGCCCGAGAAATTGGACTCGGGGTACAGACTGGGGATCATGGGATTTTGGCCAAACTCCTTCGTTTAGGCCTCCGAATAATTAATTTTCGTATTAATTATGTCAGGTTGAAGAAGTGTTGCACAGAAAATTAACAAAGCAAAATCGCACTCGGGGCAATTTTATCATTTGTTGTGACGGTGTCGGAATGGGCCGAAATTTAGCTGGTTGATTGGAAACGACCCGAGAAATTGGACGCGGGGCAAAGACCCGAGATCACGGGATTTTTGCTAAATTACTTCATTTAGGCCTCCGAATAATTAATTTGATTACTAATTAAGTCAGGTTGAAGAAGTGTTGGACAGAAAACTAACTGAGCAAAATCGCACCCGGGCAGTTTTGTCATTTGTTACGACGGCGTCGTAATGGGCCGAAATCTGGCAGGTTGATTGGAAAAGGGCCCGAGAAATTGTACTCGAGTCACAGACCCGAGATCTCAAGATTATAGCCAAATTCCTTTGTTTTGGGTTCCGAATAATTAATTTTCGTATTAATTTTGTCAGGCTGAAGAAGTATCAGACATAAAATTTAAAAAGCAAAACTGCACCAAGGATAATTTTGTCATTTGTCGCGACGGTGTCGAAATAGGCCGAAATTTGGCATGTTGATTGGAAACGGCCCAGGAAATTGGACTCGGAGCGTAGACCCGGGATCACGGGATTTTAGCTAAATTCTTTTGTTTAGGCCTCCGAATAATCAATTTCCTTATAAATTATGTCAGGTTGAAGAAGTGTTGGACAGAAAATTAACGAAGAAAAATCGAAGCATGGGCAATTTTGTCATTTGTCGCGATGATGTTGGAATGAGCCCAAATTTGGCAAGTTGATTGAAAGCGGCTCGAGAAATTGGACTCGGGGCATAAACCCGAGATTTCGGGATTTTAGCCAAATTCCTTCGTTTGGGCCTCCGAATAATTAATTTTCGTATTAATTATGTCAGGTGAAGAAGTGTTGGACAGAAAATTAACAAAGAAAAATCACACCATGTGCAATTTTGTCATTTGTCGCGACGGTGTCGGAATGGGCCGAAATTTGGCAGGTTGATTGGAAACGTCCCAAGAAATTGGACTCGGGGCAAAGACCTGGGATCATGGGATTTTAGCCTAATTCCTTCATTTAGGCCTCCGAATAATTAATTTTCATATTAATTATGTCAGGTCGAAGAAGTGATGGACAAAAATTTAAAAAGCAAAACTGGACTAGCGAAAATTTTGTCATTTATCACGACGTTGTCGGAATGGGCCAAAATTTGCTAGGTTGATTGGAATCGGCCCGAGGATTTGGACTCAGGGCACCAACCCGAGATCACGGGATTTTAGCCAAATTCCTTCGTTTAGGCCTCTGAATAATTAATTTCCTTATTAATTATGTCAGGTTGAAGAAGTGTTGGACTGAAACAATGAAAAACCGCACCGGGGAAATTTTGTCATTTGTCGCGATGGTGTCGAAATGGGCTGAAATGGCAGGTTGATTGGAAACGGCCCGAGAAATTGAACTCGGAGCACAGACCAGGGATCACGGGATTTTAGCTAAATTCCTTCATTAAGGCCTCCGAATAATTAATTTCCATATCAATTATGTTAGGTTTAAGAAGTGTTGGACAGAAAATTAACAAAAAAAAAAATCGCAGCAGGGGCAATTTGGTCATTTGCCGCGATGGTGTCGGAATGGGCCGAAATTTGGCAAGTTGATTGAAAACAGCCCGAGAAATTGGACTCGGGGCTTCATCCCGAGATCTCGAGATTTTAGCCAAATTCCATCGTTTAGGCCTCCAAATAATTAATTTCCGTATTCTTTATGTCAGGTTGAAGAAGTGTTGGACAAAAAATTAACAAAGACAAAACCGCACTAGGGGCAATTTTGTCATTTGTCGCGACGGTGTCGGAATGGGTTGAAATTTGCTTGGTTGATTGGAATCGACCCAATAAATTAGACTCGAGGCACCGACCCGGGATCACTGCATTTTAGCCAAATTCCTTCATTTAGGCCTCCGAATAATTAACTTCCTTATTAATTATGTCAGGTTGAAGAAGTGTTGGACAGAAAATTAACAAAGAAAAATAGCAGCATGGGCAATTTTGTCATTTGTCGCGACAGTGCCGGAATGGGCCGAAATTTAGCCGGTTGATTGGAATCGGCCCGAGAAATTGGACTCGGGGCATCGATACGAGATCACCGAATTTTTACCAAAGTCCTTCGTTTAGGCCTCTGAATAATTATTTCCTTATTAATTACATCAGGTTGAAGAAGTGTTGGACAGAAAATTAACAAAGCAAAACCGCACCAGGGGCAATTTTGTCTTTTAACGCGACGGTGTCGGAATGGGCCGAAATTTAACATGTTGATTGGAAACGACTCGAGAAATTGGACGCGGGGCAAAGTCCTGGGATCACGAGATTTTTGCCAAATTACTTTATTTAGGTCTCCGAATAATTAATTTACTTATTAATTATGTTAGGTTGAAGAAGTATTGGACAGAAAATTAACAGAGTAAAATCGCACCCGGGCAATTTTGTCATTTGTTGCGATAGTGTCGTAATGGGCTGAATCTAGCAGGTTGATTGGAAACAGCCCGAGAAATTATACTCGAATCACAGACCCGAGATCTCGAGATAATAGCCAAATTCCTTTGTTTAGGATTCCAAATATTTAGTTTTCGTATTAATTTTGTCCGGCTGAAAAAGTGTAGGACAGAAAATTAAAAAGGAAAACTGCACCAAGGACAATTTTATCATTTGTCGCAACGGTGTCGGAATAGGCCAAAATTTGGCATGTTGATTGGAAACGGCACGAGATATTGGAGTCGGGGTAAAGACCCGAGATCTCGGGATTTTAGCCAAATACCTTCATTTAGGCCTTCGAATAATTAATTTCTATTTTAATTATGTCGGGTTGAATAAGTGTTGGATAGAAAATTAACAAAGCAAAACCGCACCAGGGGCAATTTTGTCATATGTCGCGACGGTGTCAGAATGGGGTGAAATTTGGCTGGTTGATTGGAATCTGTCGGAGAAATTGGAATCGGGGCACCGACCCGAGATCACCGGATTTTAGCCAAAATCCTTCGTTTAGGCCTCTGAATAATTAATTTCCTTATTAATTATGTCAAGTTGAAGAAACGTTGGACAGAAAATTTAAAAAGCAAAACAGCAATAGGGTCAATTTTGTCATTTTTCACGACGGTGTCGGAATGGGCCGAAATTTGGCAGGTTTATTGAAAACGACCCGATAAATTGGACTCGGGGTACAGACTCGGGGTCATGAGATTTTAGCCAAATTCCGTCATTTAGGCCTCTAAATAATTAATTTTTGTATTAATTATGTCAGATTGAAGAAGTGTTGGACAGAAAATTAACAAAACAAAACCGCACCAGGGGCAATTTATTCATTTGACACGACGGTGTCGTAATGGGTCGAAATTTAGTAGGTTGATTGGAAATGACCCGAGAAATTGGACTCGGGGCAAGGACCTGGGATCATGAGATTTTAGCCAAATTACTTCGTTTAGGCCTCCAAATAATTAATTTACTTATTAATTATCTCAGGTGGAAGAAATGTTGGACAGAAAATTAAAAAAGCAAGACCGCACTCGGGCAATTTTGTCATTTGTCGCGACGGTGTCGGAATGGGCCGAAATTTGGCAGGTTAATTGGAAATGGTGCGAGAAATTGGACTCGGGGCACAAACTTGGGGTCACGGGATTTTAGCCAAATTCCTTCATTTAGGCCTCCAAATAATTAATTTCCTTATTAATTATGTCAGGTTGAATATGTGTTGGACAGAAAATTAACAAAGAAAAATCGCACCTGGGTCAATTTCGTCATTTGTCGCTACAGTGTCGAAATTGGCAGGTTGACTGGAAACAGCATGAGAAATTGAACCCAAAGCACAGACCTGATATCACGGGCTTTTAGCCAAATTCCTTCGTTTAGGCGTTCGAATAATTAATTTCCTTATTAATTATGTCAAGTTGAAGAAATGTTGGATAGAAATTAACAAAGAAAAATCGCAGCAGGGCCAATTTTGTCATTTGTCACGATGGTGTCGGAATGGACAGAAATTTGGGAAGTCGATTGAAAATGGCCCGAGAAATTGGACTCGGGGCACTGATCCGAGATCACGAGATTTTTTCCAAAGTCTTTTGTTTAGGCGTCCGAATAATTAATTTCCTTATTAATTATGTCAGGTTGAAGAAGTGTTGGACAGAAAATTAACAAAGCAAAACCGCAACAAGGGCAATTTTATCATTTGACGCGACGGTGTCGGAATGGGCCGAAATCTGGCAGGTTGATTGGAAATAGCCCAAGAAATTGGACTCGGGGTACAGACTCGGGATCACATGATTTTTGCCAAATTCTTTCGTTTAGGCCTCCGAATAATTAATTTTTGTATTAATTATGTCAAGTTGAAGAAGTGTTGGACATAAAATTAACAAAGCAAAACCGCACCAGGGGTAATTTTATCATTTGATGCGACGGTGTCGGAATGGGCCGAAATTTAGCAGGTTGACTGGAAACAACCCGAGAAATTGGACGCTGGGCAAAGACTAAGGATCATGGTATTTTAGCCAAATTACTTCATTTAGGCCTCCGAATAATTAATTTCCTTATTAATTATGTCAGGTTGAAGAAGTGTTGGACAGAAAATTTAAAAAGCAAACCAGCACCAGGGGCAATTTTGTCATTTGTCGCGACGGTGTCGGAATGGGTCGAAATTTGGCAGGTTGATTGGAAACGATCCGAGAAATAGGACTCGGAGCACAGACCTGGGATCACGGGATTTTAGCCATATTCCTTCGTTTAGTCCTCCGAATAATTAATTTTCATATTAATTATGTTGGGTTGAATAAGTGTTGGACAAAAAATTAACAAAGCAAAATCGTACCAGGGGCAATTTCTTCATTTGACGCGACAGTGTCGAAATGGGCCAAAATTTAGCAGGTTGATTGGAAACGACCCGAGAAATTGGACGCAGGGCAAAGACCCGGGATCACGGGATTTTAGCCAAATTACATCGTTTAGGCCTTAGGCCTCCGAATAATTAATTTACTTATTAATTATGTCAGGTCGAAGAAATGTTGGACAGAAAATTAACAAAGCAAAACCGCACCCAGGCAATTTTGTTCTTTTTTGCGACGGTGTCGTAATAGGCTGAAATCTGGCTGGTTGATTGGAAGCAGCCCGAGAAATTGTAGTCGGGGCATAAACCCAAGACTTCGGGATTTTAGCTAAATTCCTTCATTTAGGCCTCCGAAAAATTCATTTTTGTATTAATTATGTCAGGTTGAAGAAGTGTTGGACAAAAAATTAACAAAGAAAAATCACTCCAGGTGCAATTTTGTCATTTGTCGCGACGGTGTCGGAAGTGGCTGAAATTTGGTAGGTTGATTGGAAACGTCTCAAGAAATTGGATTCGGGGCAAAGACCTGGGATCAC
This sequence comes from Olea europaea var. sylvestris, assembly GCF_002742605.1. NCBI lineage: Eukaryota > Viridiplantae > Streptophyta > Magnoliopsida > Lamiales > Oleaceae > Olea > Olea europaea. The sequence goes on from NC_036255.1 coordinate 247,260, forward strand.
GGGATTTTAGCCTAATTCCTTCGGTTAGGCCTCCAAATAATTAATTTTCATGTTAATTATGTCAGGTTGAAGAAGTGTGGGACAGAAAATTTGAAAAGCAAAACTGCACTAGCAAAAATTTTGTCGTTTGTCGTAACGGTGTCGGAATGGGCCAAAGTTTGGCAGGTTGATTGGAATCGGCCCGAGGAGTTGGACTCAGGTCGCTGACTCGGAATCACGGGATTTTCGCCAAATTACTTCGTTTAGGCCTCCGAGTAATTAATTTCCTTATTAGTTATGTCAGGTTGAAGAAGTGTGGGACAGAAAATTTGGAAAGAAAAGCCGCACCGGGGGCAAATTTGTCATTTGCCGCGACGCTATCGAAATGGGCTGAAATTTGGCAGGTTGATTGGAAACGGCCTGAGAATTTGGACTCAGAGCACAGACCCGAGATCACGGGATTTTAGCCAAATTCCTTCGTATAGGCCTACGAATAATTAATTTCCTTATCAATTATGTTAGGTTGAGGAAGTGTTGGGCAGAAAATTAACCAAGAAAAATCGCAGCAGGGGCAATTCTGTCATTTGTCGTGACAATGTCGGAATGGGTCGAAATTTTGAAGGTTGATTGAAAACGGCCCGTGAAATTGGACTCGAGGCTTAAACCCGAGATCTCGGGATTTTAGCCAAATTCTCGTTTAGGCCTCCAAATAATTAATTTCCATATTAATTATGTCAGGTTGAAAAAGTGTTGGACAGAAAATTAACAAAGACAAAACCGCACCATGGGCAATTTTGTCATTTGTTGCGATGGTGTCGGAATGGGCCGAAATTTGCCAGGTTGATTGGCATCGGCCCAAGAAATTGGACTCGAGGCACCGACCCGGGATCACGGGATTTTTGCCAAATTCCTTCATTTAGGACTCTGAGTAATTAATTTCCTTATTAATTGTGTCAGGTTGAGGAAGTGTTGGACAGAAAATTAACAAAGAAAAATCGCAGCAGGGGCAATTTTATCATTTGTCGTGACGGTGTCGGAATCGATCGAAATTTAGCCGGTTGATTGGAAACGACCCGAGAAATTGGACTTGGGGTAAAGACCCGGGATCCCTGGATTTTAGCCAGATTACTTCGTTTAGGCCTCCGAATAATTAATTTACTTATTGATTATGTCAGGTTGAAGAATTGTTGGACCGAAAATTAACAAAGCAAAATCGTACCCGGGCAATTTTATCATTTGTTGCGACGGTGTCGGAATGGGCCGAAATTTGGTAGGTTGATTGGAAACGACCAGAGATATCTATTGGACTCGGCGCAAAGACCCAAGATCTCCAAATTTTAGCCAAATACCTTCATTTAGGGCTCCGAATAATTAATTTCCGTATTAATTATGTTGGGTTGAATAAGTGTTGGACAAAAAATTAACAACGCAAAACCGCGCCAGGGGCAATTTTGTCATTTTTCACGATGGTGTTGGAATGGGCCGAAATTTGGCTGGTTGATTGGAATCTACTCGAGAAATTGGACTCGGGGCACCGGCCCAGGATCACGGGATTTTGGCCACAATCCTTCGTTTAGGCCTTCAAATAATTAATTTCCTTGTTAATTATGTCAAGTTAAAGAAGTGTTGGACAGAAAATTTAAATAGCAAAACAGCACCAGGGGCAATTTTGTCATTTGTCGCGTCGGTGTCGGATTGGTCTGAAATTCGACAGGTTGATTGGAAATGGCCCGAGAAATTGGACTCGGGGTACAAACCTGGGATCACGGGGTTTTAGCCAAATTCCTTCGTTTAGGCCTCTGAATAATTATTTTTCGTATTAGTTATGTCAAGTTGAAGAAGTGTTGGACATAAAATTAACAAAGCAAAACTGCACCAAGGGCAATTTTGTCATTTGATGCGACGGTGTCTGAATGGGCCTAAATTTAGCATGTTGATTGGAAACGATCCGAGAAATCGGGGCGCGGGGCAATGACCCAGGATCACGGTATTTTAGCCAAATTACTTCGTTTAGGCCTCCGAATAATTAATTTACTCATTAATTATGTCAGGTTGAAGAACTGTTGGACAGAAAATTAACAAAGTAAAACCGCTCCCGACCAATTTTATCATTTGTTGCAACGGTGTCGGAATGGACCGAAATTTTGCAAGTTGGTTGGAAACGGCCTGAGAAATTGGACTCAGGGCAAAGACCTGGGATAACAGGATTGTAGCCTAATTCCTTCGTTTAGGCCTCCGAATAATTAATTATTGTATTGATTATGTTAGGTTAAAGAAGTGTTGGATAGAAAATTTAAAAAGCAAAATTGCACCAGGGGAAATTTTGTCATTTGTCGCGACGGTGTCGGAATGGGTCTAAATTTGGCGAATTGATTGGAATCGGCCCGAGAAATTGGGCTCGGGGCACCAACCCTTGATCACGGGATTTTAACCAAATTCCTTTTGTTTAGGCCTCCGAATAATTAATTTCCTTACTAATTATGTCTCGTTGAAGAAGTGTCGGACAGAAAATTTAAAAAGCGAAACAGCACAAGGGGCAATTTCTTCATTTGACGCGACGGTGTCGGAATGGGCCGAAATTTAGTAGGTTGATTGGAAACAACCCGAGAAATTGGATGTGGGGCAAAGACCCGGGATCATGAGATTTTAGCCAAATTACTTCGTTTAGGCCTCCGAATAACTAATTTACTTATTAATTATGTCAGGTCGAATAAGTGTTGGACAGAATATTAAGAAGGCAAAACCGCACCCGGGCAATTTTGTCATTTGTTGCGACGATGTCGTAATGGGCCAAAATCTGGCAGGTTGATTGGAAACAGCCTGAGAAATTGTACTCGAGTCAAAGACACGAGATCTCGGGATTATAGCCAAATTCCTTCATTTAGGCCTTCGAATAATTAATTTTCGTATTAATTTTGTCAGCATGAAGAAGTGTAGGATAGAAAATTTGAAAAGCAAAGCTGCACCAAGGGCAATTTTGTTATTTGTCGCGACGGTGTCGGAATAGGCCTAAATTTGGCAGGTTAATTAGAAACGGCCCGAGAAATTGGACTCGGAGCACTGACCCGAGATCATGGGATTTTAGCCAAATTCCGTCGGTTAGGCCTCTGAATAATTAATTTCCTTATTGATTATGTCAGGGTGAAGATGTGTTGGACAGAAAATTAACAAAGAAAAATCGCAGCAGTGGCAATTTTGTCATTTGTCGCGACGGTGTCGAAATGGCCCAAAATTTGGTAGGTTGATTGAAACTGGCCCGAGAAATTGGTCTCGGGGCATAAACCCATGATTTCGGGATTTTATCCAAATTCCTTCATTTAGGCCTCCGAATAATTAATTTTCGTATTAATCATGTCAGGTTGAAGAAGAGTTGGACAAAAAATTCACAAAGAATTTGTTGCGACGGTGTCGGAAGTGGCCGAAATTTTGCAGGTTAATTGGAAACGTCCCGAGAAATTGGACTCGGGGCAAAGACCTGGGATCACGGGATTTTAGCCTAATTCCTTCGTTTAGGCCTCCGAATAATTAATTTTCGTATTAATTATGTCAGGCTGAAGAAGTGTAGGACAGAAAATTTAAAAAGCAAAACTGCAATAGCGAAAATTTTGTCATTTGTCGCAACGGTGTCAGAATGGGCCAAAATTTGGCAGGTTGATTGGAATTGGCCCGAGGAGTTGGACTCGGGGCACCGACCCAGGATCACGGGATTTTAGCCAAATTCCTTCGTTTAGGCCTCCGAATAATTAATTTCCTTATTAATTATGTCAGGTTGAAGAAGTGTTGGACAGAAAATTAGGAAAGAAAAACCGCACCAGGGGCATTTTGGTCATTTGCCGCGACGCTATCAAAATGTGCCGAAATTTAGCAGGTTGATTGGAAACAGCTAGAGAAATTGGACTCAGAGCACGGACCCGAGATCACAGGATTTTAGCCAAATTCCTTCGTTTAGGCCTCCGAATAGTTAATTTCCTTATCAATTATGTGAGGTTGATAAAGTGTAGGACAGAAAATTAACCAAGAAAAATCGCAGCAGGGGCAATTTTATCATTTGTCGCGACGGTGTCGGAATGAGCCGAAATTCGCCCGGTTGATTGGAATCGACTCAAGAAATTGGACTCTAGGCACCGACCCGGGATCACGGGATTTCTGCCAAATTCCTTCATTCAGGCCTCCGAGTAATTAATTTCCTTATTAATTGTGTCAGGTTCAAGAAGTGTTGGACAGAAAATTAACAAAGAAAAATCGCAGCACAAGCAATTTTGTAATTTGTCGCAACGGTGTCAGAATAGGCTGATCTTTAGCCCGTCGATTTGAAACGACCCAAGAAATTGGACTCGGGGTAAAGACCCGGGATCACTTGATTTTAGCCAGATTACTTCGTTTAGGCCTCCGAATAATTAATTTACTTATTAATTATGTCAGGTTGAAGAATTGTTGGACAGAAAATTAACAAAGTAAAATCGCACCCGGGCAATTTTGTCATTTGTTGCGACGGTCTCGGTATGGGCCGAAATTTGGTGGGTTGATTGGAAGGCCTGAGATATTGGACTCGGGGCAAAGACCTATGATCTCAGGATTTTAGCCAAATACCATCATTTAGGCCTCTGAATAATTAATTTTCGTATTAATTATGTTGGGTTGAATAAGTGTTGGACAGAAAATTAACAACGCAAAATCGCACCAGGGGCAATTTTGTCATTTTTCACGACGGTGTCGGAATGAGCCGAAATTTGGTAGGTTGATTGGAATCTACTCGAGAAATTGGACTCGGGGCACCGACCCGGGATCACGGGATTTTGGCCAAAATCCTTCGTTTAGGCCTTCGAATAATTAATTTCCTTATTAATTATGTCAAGTTGAAGAAATGTTAGACAGAAAATTTAAAAAGCAAAACAGCACCAGGGGCAATTTTGTCATTTGTTGTGACGGTCTCGGAATGGGCTGAAATTTGGCAGGCTGATTGGAAACGGCTCGAGAAATTGGACTCGGGGTATAGACCCGGGATCACGAGGTTTTAGCTAAATTCCTTTGTTAAGGCCTCCGAATAATTAATTTTCGTATTAATTATGTCAGGTTGAAGAAGTGTTGGACATAAAATTAACAAAGCAAAACCGCACCAGGGGCAATTTTGTCATTTGATGCGACGGTGTCGGAATGGGCTGAAATTTAGCAGGTTGATTGGAAACGACCCGAGAAATTGGACGCGGGGCAAAGACCCGGGATCAAGGTATTTTAGCCAAATTACTTCGTTTAGGTCTCCAAATAATTAATTTACTTATTAATTATGTCAAGTTGAAGAAGTGTTGGACAAAAAATTAACAAAGCAAAACCGATCCCGGCCAATATTGTCATTTGTTGCGATGGTTTCGGAATGGGCCGAAATTTGGCTTGTTGACTGGAAACGACCCGAGAAATTGGACTCAAGTCAAAGACTTGAGATCTTGGGATTATAGCCAAATTCCTTCGTTTAGGCCTCCGAATAATTAATTTTCATATTAATTTTGTCAGGCTGAAGAAGTGCAGGATAGAAAATTTAAAAAGTAAAACTGAACCGGGGGCAATTTTTTCATTTGTCGTGACGGCGTCCGAATAGGCCGAAATTCTGCAAGTTGATTGGAAACAGCCCGAGAAATTGGACTCAGAGCACAAACCCGAGATCACGAGATTTTAGCCAAATTACTTCGTTTAGGTTTCCGAATAATTAATTTCCTTATTAATTATGTCAGGTTGAAGAAGTGTTGGATAGAAAATTAACTAAGAAAAATCGCAATAGGAGCAATTTTATCATTTGTCGTGACAGTGTCGGAATGGGCCAAAATTTGGCAGGTTGATTGAAAGTGGCCCGAGAAATTGGATTCGGGCCATAAACCCGAGATTTCGGGATTTTAACCAAATTCCATTGTTTAAGCTTCCGAATAATTAATTTCCACATTAATTATGTTAGGTTGAAGAAGTGTTGGACAGAAAATTAACAAGGAAAAATCACACCAGGGGCAATTTTATCATTTGTCGTGACAGTGTCGGAATGGACCGAAATTATGCAAGTTGATTGGAAACGGCCCGAGAAATTGGACTCGGGGCAAAGACCTGGGATCAAGAGATTTTAGCCTAATTCCATCATTTAGGCCTCTGAATAATTAATTTTCGTATCGATTATGTCAGGTGGAAGAAGTGTAGGATAGAAAAACTGCACCAGGGGAGATTTTGTCATTTGTCGCGACGGTGTCGGAATGGGTCGAAATTTGACGAATTGATTGGAATCGGCCCGAGAAATTGGACTCGAGGCACCGACCCGTGATTACGGGATTTTAGCCAAATTCCTTCGTTTGGGCCTCTGAATAATTAATTTCCTTCATAATTATGTTAGGTTGAAGAAGTGCTGGACAGAAAATTTAAAAACTAAAACAGCACCAGGGGTAATTTTGTCATTTGTCGCGATGGTGTTGGAATGGACCGAAATTTGGCAGGTTGATTGGAAACGGCCCCAGAAATTGGACTCGGGGGACAGACCCGAGATCACATGCTTTTAGCCATATTCCTTCATTTAGGCTGCTGAATAATTAATTTCCATATTAATTATGTCAGGTCGAAGAAGTTTTGGACAGAAAATTAACAAAGCGAAACCGCACCAGGAGCAATTTTGTCATTTGTCACGACGGTGTCGGAATGGATCGAAATCTGGCAGGTTGATTGAAAACGGCCCAAAAAATTGGACTCAGGGCTTAGACCCGAGATCTCGGGATTTTAGCTAAATTCCTTCATTTAGGACTCCGAATAATTAATTTCTACAATAATTATGTCAGGTTGAAGAAGTGTTGGACAGAAAATTAACTAAGAAAAATCGCACCTGGGGCAATTTTGTCATTTGTCACGACGGTGTCAGAATGGGCTAAAATTTGGTAGGTTGATCGAAAACGGCCCGAGAAATTGGACTCGGGGCACAGACCTGGGATCACGAGATTTTAGCCAAATTCCTTCCTTTAGGCCTCCGAATAATTAATTTCCTTATTAATTATGTCAGGTTGAAGATGTGTTGGACAGAAAATTAACAAAGCAAAACCACACCATGGGCAATTTTGTCATTTGTCGCGACAGTGTCGAAATGGGCCGAAATATGGTAGGTTGATTGGGAACGGCCCGAGAAGTTGGACTCGGGGCACGGACCCGGGATCATGGGATTTTAACCATATTCCTTTGTTTTAGCCCCCAAATAATTAATTACCATATTAATTATGTCAAGTCGATGAAGTGTTGGACAGAAAATTAACAAAGCAAAATCGCAGCAGGTCCAATTTTGTCATTTGTCGCGACGGTGTCGAAATGGGTCGAAATTTGGTAGGTTGATTGAAAACGGCCCGAGAAATTGGACTCAGGGCGTAGGCTCAAGATCTCGGGATTTTATCCAAATTCCTTCATTTAGGCCACCGAATAATTAATTTCCTTATTAATTATGTCAGGTTGAAGAAGGGTTGGACAGAAAATTAACAAAGAAAAACCGCACAAGAGGCAATTTTGTCGTTTGTCGCGATGGTGTCGGAATGGGCCGAAATTTGGTAGGTTGATTGGAATCGGCTCGAGAAACTGGGCTCGGGGCACCGACTCGGGATCACGGGATTTTAGCCAAAATCCTTCATTTAGGCCTTCGAATTATTAATTTCCTTATTAATTATGTCGGGTTGAAGATGCGTTGGACAGAAAATTAACAAAGCAAAATTGCACCAAGGGCAATTTTGCCATTTTTCGCGACGGTGTCGGAATGAGCAGAAATTTGGCAGGTTGATTGGAAACGGCCCGAGAAATTGGACTCGGGGCACAGACCCAGGATAATGGGATTTTTGCCATATTCTTTCATTTAGGCCTCCGAATAATTAATTTCCATATTTATTATGTCAGGTCGAAGAAGTGTTGGACAAAAGATTAACAAAGCAAACCGCACCAGGAGCAATTTTGTCATTAGTCACGACGGTGTTGGAATGGGTTGAAATTTGGAAAGTTGATTGAAAACAGCCCGAGAAATTGGACTCAGGGTGTAGACCCGAGATCTCGGGATTTTAGCCAAATTCCTTCATTTAGGCCTTCGAATAATTAATTTCCTTATTAATTAGGACAGGTTGAAGAACGGTTGGATAGAAAATTAACAAAGAAAAACCGCACAAGGGGCAATTTTGTCATTTGTCGCGACGACGTCAGAATGGGCCGATATTTGGTAGGTTGATTGGAATCGGCTTGAGAAATTGGACTCGGGGCACCGACTCTGGATCACGAGATTTTAGCCAACATCCTTCGTTTAGGCCTCCGAATTATTAATTTCCTTATTAATTATGTCAGGTTGAAGTGTTGGATAGAAAATAAAAAAAAAATTGCAGCAAGGGCAATTTTGTCATTTGTCACGACGGTGTTGGAATGGTCTGAAATTTGGCAGGTTGATTGTAAGCGGCCCGAGAAATTGGACTCGGGGCATAAACCCGAGATCTCGGGATTTTAGCCAAATTCCTTCGTTTAGGCCTCCGAATAATTAATTTTCATATTAATTATGTCAGGTTGAACAAATGTAGGATAGAAAATTTAAAAAGCAAAACTGCACCGGGGAAAATTTTGTCATTTGTCGCGACGGTGTCGAAATGGACCAACATTGGGCGAATTGATTGGAATTGACCCGAGAAATTAGGCTCGGGGCACTGACCCGTGACCACGGGATTTTAGCCATATTCCTTCGTTTAGACCTCCGAATATTTAATTTCCTTATTAATTATATCAGGTTGAAGAAGTGTTGAACAGAAAATTAACAAAGCAAAACCGCACAGGGGCAATTTTATCATTTGTCGCGACGGTGTCGGAATGGGTCGAAATTTGGCAGGTTGATTGAAAACGGCCCGAGAAATTGGACTTAGGGCATGGACCCGAGATCTCGAGATTTTAGCCAAATTCCTTCGTTTAGGCCTCCGAATAATTCATTTTCGTATTAATTATGTCAGGTTGAAGAAGTGTAGGACAGAAAATTTAAAAATTAAAACTACACCGGGGGAAATTTTGTTATTTGTCGTGATGGTGTCGGAATGGGCCAAAATTTGGCGAATTGATTGGAATTGGCTCGAGAAATTGGACTCAGGGCATAGACCTGGGATCATGGGATTTTAGCCAAATTTCTTCGTTTAGGCCTCTGAATAATTAATTTCCTTATTAATTATGTCAGGTTGAAGATGTGTTGGACTGAAAATTAACAAAGAAAAACCGCACCTGGGTCAATTTTGTCATTTGTCGCGATGGTGTGGGAATGGCCCGAAATTTGGCAGGTGGATTGGAAACGGCCTGAGATATTAGACTCGGGACACATACCATGGATCACGGGATTTTAGCCAAAATCCTTCGTTTAGGCCTCCGAATAATTAATTTTTTCAATAATTATGTCAGGTTGAAGAAGTGTTGGACATAAAATTAACAAAGAAAATCGCACTAGGGGAAATTTTGTCATTTGTCGCGACGGTGTCGGAATGGGCCGAAATTTGGGGAATTGATTGGAATAAGCCCAAGAAATTGGACTCGAGGCACTGACCCGGATCACGGGATTTTAGCCAAAATCCTTCGTTTTGGCCTCCGAATAATTAATTTCCTTATTAATCATGTCAGGTTGAAAAAGTTTTTGACAGAAAATTTAAAAATCAAAACAGCACCAGAGGCAATTTTGTCATTTGTCGCGACGGCGTCGGAATGGGCTGAAATTTGACAGGTTATTCGAAACAGCCCAAGAAATTGGACTCGGGGTACAGACCCGAGATCACGGGATTTCAGCCAAATTCCTTCGTTTTGGCCTCCGAATAATTATCTCAGGTTGAAGAAGTGTTGGACATAAAATTAACAAAGAAAAATCGCACCAATGGCAATTTTGTCATTTGTCGCGAAGGTATCGGAATGGGCCGAAATTTGGCAGGTTGATTGAAAACAACCCGAGAAATTGGACTCGGGGAACAGATCTGGGATCACGGGATTTTAGCCAAATTTCTTCGTCTAAGCCTCCGAATAATTAATTTTCGTATTAATTATGTCAGGTTGAACAAGTGTCGGACAGAAAATTAACAATGCAAAACCGTACCAGGGCAATTATGTCATTTGTCACGACGGTGTCGGAATGGGCCGAAATTTGGCAGATTGATTGGAAACGGCCCGAGAAATTAGACTCGTGGTACAGACCCAGGATCACGTGATTTTAGCCAAATTCCTTCGTTTAGGCCTCCGAATAATTAATTTTCGTATTAATTATGTCAGGTTGAAGAAGCGTAGGATAGAAAATTAATAAAGCAAAACCGCACCCTGGCAATTTTGCATTTGCTGCGATGGCATCGGAATGGGCCGAAATTTGGCAGGTTGATTGGAAATGGCCCTAGAAATTGGACTCAGGGCAAAGACCTGGGATCTCGGGATTTTAGCCAAATTCCTTCGTTTAGGCCTCCGGATAATTAATTTACTTATTAATTATGTCAGGTTGAAGAAGTGTTGGACATAAAATTAACAAAGCGAAACCACACCTGAGCAATTTTGTCATTTGTTGCGACGGTGTCGGAATGGGCCGAAATTTGGTGGGTTGATTGGAAACGGCCCGAGATATTGGACTCGGGGCATAGACCCAAGATCTCGGGATTTTAGCCAAATACCTTCATTTAGGCTTTCGAATAATTAATTTCTGTATTAATTAAGTCGGGCTGAATAAGTGTTTGATAGAAAATTAACAACGCAAAATCGCATCAGGGGCAATTTTGTCATTTTTCGCAACGGTGTCGGAATGGGCCGAAATTTGGCTGGTTGAATGGAATCTGCTCAAGAAATTGGACATGGGATCACGGGATTTTGGCCAAATTCCTTCGTTTAGGCCTCTGACTAATTAATTCTCTTATTAATTATGTCAGGTTGAAGAAGTGTTTGACAAAAAATTAACAAAGCAAAATTGCACCAGGGGCAATTTAGTCATTTGTCGCGACAGTGTCGGAATGGGCCGAAATTTAGCAAGTTGATTGGAAACGACCCGAGAAATTAGACTCGGGCAAAGACCCGAGATCATGGGATTTTGGCCAAATTACTTCGTTTAGGCCTCCGAATAATTAATTTAATTATTAATTATGTCAGGTTGCAGAAGTGTTGGATAGAAAATTAACAAAGCAAAACCGCACCAGGGCAATTTTGTCATTTGCAGTGACGGTGTTGGAGTGGGCCGAAATTTGGCACGTCGATTGGAAACAGCCCTAGAAATTGGACTCGGGGCAAACACCCGAGATCTAGGGATTTTAGCCAAATTCCTTCGTTTAGACCTCTGAATAATTAATTTCCATATTAATTATGTGAAGTTGAATAAGTGTTGGACAGAAAATTAAGAACACAAAATCGTACCAGGGGCAATTATGTCATTTGACGCGACGGTGTTGGAATGGGCCGAAATTTGGCAGATTGATTGGAAACGGCCTGATAAATTAGACTCGGGGTACAGGCACAGGCTCACGGGATTTTAGCCAAATTCCTACGTTTAGGCCTCCGAATAATTAATTTTCGTATTAATTATGTCAGGTAGAAGAATTGTTGGAAAGAAAAATAACAAAGCAAAACAGCACCAGAGGCAATTTTGTCATTTGTTGCGACGGTGTCGGAATGGGCCGAAATTTGACAGGTCAATTGGAAACGGCCCAAGACATTGGACTCGGGGTATAGGCTCGAGATCACGGGATTTAAGCCAAATTCCTTTGTTTAGGCCTCCGAATAACTAGATTACCTATTAATTATGTCAGGTTGAAGAAGTGTCGGACAGAAAATTAACAAAGCAAAATAGCATAAGGGGTAGTTTTATCATTTGTTGCGACGGTGTCGAAATGGGCTGAAATTTGGCAGGTCGATTGGAAACGGCCCGAAAAATTGAACTTGGGGTACAGACCCGGGATCACGGGATTTTAGCCAAATTCCTTAATTTAGGCCTCAGAATAATTAATTTTCGTATTAATTATGTCAGGTTGAAGATGTATTGGGCATAAAATTGACAAAGCAAAACCGCACCAGGGACAATTTTGTAATTTGACGCGACGGTGTTGGAATGGGCCAAAATTTAACGGGTTGATTGGAAACGAACCAAGAAATTGGATGCGTGGGAAAGACCCGCAATCATGGGATTTTAGCCAAATTATTCACCTAGGCCTCGAAATAATTAATTTACTTGTTAATTATGTCACGTTGAAAAAGTGTTGGACAGAAAATTAACAAAGCAAAACCGCTCCCGGGGAATTTTGTCATTTTTTGCGTCGGTGTCGGAATGGGCCGAAATTTGGCCGGTTGATTGGAATCTGCTCGAGAAATTGGACTTGAAGCACTGACCCGGGATCACGGGATTTTGGCCAATTCCTTAGTTTAGGCCTCCGAATAATTAATTTCCTTACTAATTATGTCAGGTTGAAGAAGTGTTCGACAGAAATTAACAAAGTAATTCCACACCAGGGGTAATTTAGTCATTTATCGTGACAGTGTCGGAATGGGCCGAAATTTAGCAAGTTGATTGGAAACGACCCGAGAAATTGGACTCGGGGCAGAGACCCGGGATCATGAGATTTTGGCCAAATTACTTCGTTTAGGCCTCCGAATAATTTATTTACTTATTAATTATGTCAGGTTGCAGAAGTGTTGGACAAAAAATTAACAAAGCAAAATCACACCAGGGCAATTTTGTCATTTGCAGCGACGGTGTCGGAGTGGGCAGAAATTTGGCACGTCGATTGGAAACGGCCCCAGAAATTGGACTCGGGGCAAAGACTCGAGATCTCGGGATTTTAGCCAAATTCCTTCGTTTAGGCCTCCGGATAATTAATTTCCGTATTAATTATGTCAAGTTGAATAAGTGTTGGACAGAAAATTGAGAACGCAAAACTGTACCAGGGGCAATTATGTCATTTATCGCGACGGTGTCGAAATGGGCCGAAATTTTACAGATTGATTGGAAACGGCCCGAGAAATTAGACTCGGGGTACAGGCACAGGCTCATGGGATTTTAGCCAAATTCCTTCGTTTACGCCTCCAAATAATTAATTTTCGTATTAATTAAGTCAGGTTGAAGAAGTATTGGACAGAAAATTAACAAAGACAAACAGCACCAAGGGCAATTTTGACATTTGTCGCGACGGTGTCGGAATTGGCCGAAATTTGGCAGGTCGATTGGAAATGACCTGAGAAATTGGACTAGGGGTACAGACTTGGGATCAGGAGATTTTAGCCAAATTCCTTCATTTAGGCCTCCGAACAATTAATTTTCGTATTAATTATGTCATGTTGAAGAAGTGTTGGACAGAAAATTAACAAAGCAAAACAGCATCAGGGGTAGTTTTATCATTTGTTGCGACGGTGTCGAAATGGGCCGAAATTTGGCGGGTCGATTGGAAACGGCCCGAGAAATTGAACTCGGGGTATAGACCCGGGATCACGGGATTTTAGCTAAATTCCTTAATTTAGGCCTTCGAATAATTAATTTTCGTATTAATTATGTCAGGTTGAAGATGTATTGGGCATAAAATTGACAAAGCAAAACCGCACTAGGGGCAATTTTGTAATTTGACGCGACGGTGTCGGAATGGGCCAAAATTTAACAGGTTGATTGGAAACGACCCAAGAAATTGGATGCGTGGGAAAGACCCGCAATCATGGGATTTTAGCCAAATTATTCCCCTAGGCCTCCGAATAATTAATTTACTTGTTAATTATGTCAAGTTGAAAAAGTGTTGGACAGAAAATTAACAAAGCAAAACCGCTCCCGGGCAATTTTGTCATTTGTTGCGATGGTGTTGGAATGGGCCGAAATTTGGCAGATTGATTGGAAATGGCCCGAGAAATTGGACTCGAGTCAGCGACCCGAGATCTCAGGATTATAGCTAAATTCTTTCGTTGAGGCCTCCGAATAATTAATTTTCATATTAATTTTGTCAGGCTGAAGAAGTGTAGGACAAAATTTAAAAAGCAAAACAGCACCAAGGGCAATTTTGTCATTTGTCGCGACGGTGTTGGAATAGGCCGAAATTTGGTAGGTTGATTGGAAACGGCCCGAGAAATTGGACTCGGGGCACATACCCGGGATCACGGGATTTTAGCCAAATTCCTTCGTTTAGGCCTTCATATAATCAATTTCCTTATTAATTATGTCAGGTTGAAGAAGTGTTGGACAGAAAATTAACAAAGAAAAATCGCAGTAGGGGTAATTTTGTCATTCGTCGCAATGGTGTCGGAATGGGCCAAAATTTGGTAGGTTGATTGAAAGAGACCCGAAAAATTGGACTCGCGGCATAAATCTGAGATTTCGGGATTTTAGCCAAAGTCCTTTGTTGAGTCCTCCGAATAATTAATTTCTGTATTAATTATGTTAGGTTGAAGAAGTGTTGGGCAGAAAATTAACAAAGAAAAATCACACTAGGGGCAATTTTGTCATTTAACGCGACGTTGTCGGAATGGGCCGAAATTTGGCAGTTTGATTGGAAACGGCCCGAGAAATTGAACTCGGGGCAAAGACCTGGGATCATGGGATTTTAGCCTAATTCCTTCGTTTATGCCTCTGAATAATAAATGTTCGTATTAATTATGTCAGGTTGAAGTAGGATAGGACAGAAAATTTAAGAAACAAAACTGCACCAAGGAAAATTTTGTCATTTGTCGTGACGGTGTAGGAATCGGCCAAAATTTGGCAGGTTGATTGGAATTGACCTGAGAAATTGGACTCGTGGCACCGATCTGGGATCACGGGATTTTTTCCAAAATCATTCGTTTAGGTCTCCGAATAATTAATTTCCTTATTAATTATGTCAGGTTGAAGAAGTGTTGGATAGAAAATTTAAAAAGCTAAACAGCACTAGGGGTAATTTTGTCATTGTCGCTATGGTGTCGGAATGGGCCGAAATTTGGCAGGTTGATTGGAAACGACCCGAGAAATTAGACGCGGGGTACAGACCCGGGATCATGGGGTTTTAGCCAAATTCCATCGTTTAGGCCTCCAAATAAATAATTTTCGTATTAATTATGTCAGGTTGAAGAAGTGTTGGACAGAAAATTAACAAAGCAAAACCGAACCAGAGGCAATTTTGACATTTGTCGCGACGGTGTCGGAATGGGCCAAAATTTAGCAGGTTGATTGGAAACGACCCGAGAAATTGGACTCGGGGCAAAGACCCGGGATCACAGGATTTTGACTAAATTACTTCGTTTAGGCCTCCGAATAATTAATTTACTTATTAATTACGTCAGGTTGAAGAAGTGTTGGACAGATAATTAACAAAGCAAAATCGCACCCGAGCAATTTTGTCATTTGCTGCGACGGTGTCGGAATGGGCCAAAATTTGCCAGGTTGATTGAAAACGGCCCTAGAAATTAGACTCGGGGCTAAGACCCGAGATCTCAGGATTTTAGCCAAATTCCTTCGTTTAGACCTTCGAATAATTAATTTCCGTATTAATTATGTCAGGTTGAATAAGTGTTGGACAGAAAATTAAGAACGCATAATCGTACCTGGGGCAATTATGTCATTTGTCGCGACGGTGTCGGAATGGGCCGAAATTTGGCATATTGATTGGAAACGGCCCAAGAAATTGGACTCGGGGCATAGACCCGGGATCACAGGATTTTAGCCAAATTCCTTCGTTTAGGCCTCTGAATGATTAATTTTCGTATTAATAATGTCAGGTTGAAGAAGTATTGGATAAAAAATTTAAAAGCTAAATAGCACCAGGGGTAATTTTGTCATTTGTCGCTACCGTGTCGGAATGGGCTGAAATTTGGCAGATTGATTGGAAACGGCCCGAGAAATTGGACTCGGGGTACAGACCCAGGATCACGGGGTTTTAGCCAAATTCCTTTGTTTAGGCCTCCGAATAATTAATTTTTGTATTAAATATGTCAGGTTGAAAATGTGTTGTACATAAAATTAACAAACCAAAACCGCACCAGGGGCATTTTTGTCATTTGACACGACGGTGTTGGAACGGGCCAAAATTTAGTAGGTTGATTGGAAACGACCCGAGAAATTGGACGTAGGGCAAAGACCCGAGATCACAGGATTTTAGCCAAATTACTTCGTTTAGGCCTCCGAATAATTAATTTACTTTTTAATTATGTCAAGTTGAAGAAGTGTTGGACAAAAAATTGACAAAGCAAAATCGCTCCCGGGGAATTTTGTCATTTGTTACGACGGTGTCGGAATGGGCTGAAATTTGGCAGGTTGATTGGAAACGGCTCGAAAAATTGGACTTGGGTTGTAGACCCTAGATCTCGGGATTATAGCCAAATTACTTCGTTTAGGCCTCCGAATAAATAATTTTTGTATTAATTATGTCATGTTGAAGAAGTGTTGAGACAGAAAATTCACAAAGCAAAACTGCACCAGGGGCAATTTCGGCATTGGTCTCAACGATGTCGGAATGGGCCGAAATTTAGCAAGTTGACTGGAAACGACCCGAGAAATTTAACTCGGGGCAAAGACCCGGGATCACGGGATTTTGACAAAATTACTTCGTTTAGGCCTCCGAATAATTAATTTATTTATTAATTACGTCAGGTTGAAGAAGTGTTGGACAGAAAATTAACAAAGCAAAACCGCTCCCAGGGAATTTTGTCATTTGTTACAATGGTGTCGGAATGGGCCGAAATTTGGCAGGTTGATTGGAAACGGCCCGAGAAATTGGACTCAGGTTAAAGACCTGAGATCTCGTGTTTATAGCCAAATTCCTTCGTTTAGGCCGCCGAATAATTAATTTTCATATTAATTTTGTCAGGCTGAAGAAGTGTACGACAGAAAATTTAAAAAGCAAAACAGCACCCGGGGCAATTTTGTCATTTGTCGCGACGGTCTCGGAATAAGCCGAAATTTGGCAGGTTGATTGGAAACGGTTCGAGAAATTGGACTCGGAGCACAGACCTGGGTTCACGAGAATTTAGTCTAATTCCTTCCTTTAGGCCTCTAAATTATTAATTTCCTTATTAGTTATGTTAGGTTGAAGAAGTGTTG
The DNA here is from genome assembly GCF_002742605.1 of Olea europaea var. sylvestris. NCBI lineage: Eukaryota > Viridiplantae > Streptophyta > Magnoliopsida > Lamiales > Oleaceae > Olea > Olea europaea. The sequence goes on from NC_036255.1 coordinate 264,244, forward strand.
GACAGAAAATTAACAAAGCAAACCCGCTCCCGGGCAATTTTGACATTTGCTGTGACGGTGTCGGAGTGGGCCGAAATTTGGCAGGTTGATTGGAAACAGCCCAAGAAATTTGACTTGGGGCTAGGACCCGAGATCTCTCCGAATTTTAGCCAAATTCCTTCGTTTAGGCCTCCGGATAATTACTTTCCATATTAATCATGTTAGGTTGAATAAGTGTTGGATAAAAAATTAAGAACGCAAAACCGTACCAGGGGCAATTATGTCATTTGTCATGACAGTGTCGAAATGGGCCGAAATTTGGCAGATTGACTGGAAACGACCTGAGAAATTGGACTCGGGGCACAGGCTCGGGATCACGGGATTTAAGCCAAATTCCTTCGTTTAGGCCACTGAATAATTAATTTTCGTATTAATTATATCAGGTTGAAGACGTGTTGGATAAAAAATAAACAAAGCAAAACACCACCAGGGGCAAATTTGTTATTTATCGTGACGGTGTCGGAATGGGCCAAAATTTGGCAAGTTGATTAGAAACAGCCCGAGAAATTGGACTCCGGGTACAGACCCGGGATCACGGGATTTTAGCCAAATTCCACCGTTTAGGCCACTGTATAATTAATTTTCGTATTAATTATTTCAGGTTGAAGATGTATTGGACATAAAATTAACAAAGAAAAACCGAACCATGGGCATTTTTGTCATTTGACGCAACGGTGTCGGAATGGGCCGAAATTTAGCAGGTTGATTGGAAACGACCCGAGAAATTGGACACGGGGCAAAGACCCGGGATCATGGGATTTTAGCCAAATTACTTCGTTTAGGCCTCCGAATAATTAATCTACTTTTTAATTATGCGAGGTTGAAGAAGTGTTGGATAGAAAATTAACAAAGCAAAACCGCTCCCGGGGAATTTTGTCATTTGTTGCGACGGTGTCGGAATGGGCCGAAATTGGACTCGGGTCAAAGACCCGAGATCTCAGGATTATAGCCAAATTCCTTCATTTAGGCCTCCGAATAATTAATTTTCATATTAATTTTGTTAGGCTAAAGAAGTGTAGGACAGAAAATTTAAAAATTAAAATAGCACCAGGGGCAATTTTGTCATTTGTCGCGACGGTGTCCGAATAGGTCGAAATTTGGCAGGTTGATTGGAAACGTCCTGAGAAATTGGACTTGGAGCACAAACCTGGGATCACGAGATTTTAGCCAAATTCCTTCGTTTAGGCCTCCGAATAATTAATTTCCTTATTAATAATGTCAGGTTGAAGAAGTGCTGGACAGAAAATTAACAAAGAAAAATTGCAGAAGGGACAATTTTGTCATTTGTCGCGACGGTGTCGGAATGGGCCGAAATTTGGAAGGTTGGTTGAATGCGGCCCGAGAAATTGGACTCGCGACATAAACCCAAGATTTCGGGATTTTAGCCATATTCCTTCATTTAGGCCTCTAACTAATTAATTTCCATATTAATTAGGTCGGGTTAAAGAAGTGTTGGACAGAAAATTAACAAAGAAAAATCGCACCAGGGGCAGTTTTGTCATTTGTCGCGACGGTGTCAGAATGGGCCGAAATTTGGTAGGTTGATTGGAAACGGCCCGAGAAATTGGACTCGGGGCACAGACCTGGGATCACGGGATTTTAGCCGAATTCCTTCGTTTAGGCCTCTGAATAATTAGTTTCCTTATTAATTATGTCAGGTCGAAGAAGTGTTGGACAAAAAATTAACAAAGCAAAACCGCACTAAGAGCAATTTTGTCATTTGTCGCGACGGTGTCCGAATTGGTCGAAATTTGGCAGGTTGAATGAAAATGGCCCGAGAAATTGGACTCAAGGCATAGACCCGAGATCTCTTGATTTTAGCCAAATTCGTTCGTTTAGTCCTCCGAATAATTAATTTCTGCAATAATTATGTCAGCTTGAAGAAGTGTTGGAAAGAAAATTAACAAAGAAAAATCGCACTAGGGACAATTTTATCATTTGTCGCAACGGTGTCAGAATTGGCCGAAATTTGGCAGGTTGATTGGAAGCGGCCCGAGTAATTGGACTCGGGGCACAGACCTGGGATCACGAGATTTTAGCCAAATTCATTCGTTTAGGCCTCTGAATAATTAATTTCCTTATTAATTATGTCAAGTTGAAGATGTGTTGGATAGAAAATTATCAAAGCAAAATCGCACAACGGGCAATTTTGTCATTTGTCGCGATGGTGTCGGAATGGGCTGAAATTTGGCAGGTTGATTGGAAACCGCCCGAGAAATTGGACTCGGGGCACAGACCCGGGATCCCAAGATTTTCACCATATTCCTTCATTTAGGCCAACGAATAATTAATTTCCATATTAATTATGTCAGGACGAAGAAGTGTTGGACAGAAAATTAACAAAGCAAAATTGCACAAGGAGCAATTTTGTCATTTGTCGAGACGGTGTCGGAATGGGTCGAAATTTGGCAAGTTGATTGAAAATGGCCCGAAAAATTGGACTCAGGGTGTAGACCCGAGATCTCGAGATTTTAGCCAAATTCCTTCATTTAGGCCTCCGAATGATTAATTTCCTTATTAATTATGTTAGGTTAAAGAAGGGTTCGACAGAAAATTAACAAAAAAATCGCACCAGGGACAATTTTGTCATTTATCGCGACGGCGTCGGAATGGGCCAAAATTTGGTAAGTTGATTGGAATCGGCTCGAGAAATTATACTCGAGGCACCGACCCGGGATCACGGGATTTTAGCCAAAATCCTTTGTTTAGGCCTCCGAATTATTAATTTCCTTATTAATTATGTCAGGTTGAAGAAGTGTTGGACAGAAAATTAACAATGAAAAATTGCAGCAAGGGCAATTTTGTCATTCGTCGCGACGGTGTCGGAATGGGCCGAAATTTGGCAGGTTGATTGAAAGCAGCCCGAGAAATTGGACTCGGGACATAAACCTGAGATCTTGGGGTTTTAGCCAAATTACTTCGTTTAGGCCTCGAAAAAATTAATTTTCGTATTAATTATGTCTGGTTGAATAAGTATTGGACAGAAAATTAATAGCAAAAAATCACATCGGGGCCAATTTTGTGCTTTGTCGTGACAGTGTCGGAATTGGCCGAAATTTGGCTGGTTGATTGGAAACGGCCCGAGTAATTGGAATCGGGGCAAAGACCTGGGATCCTGGGATTTTAGCCTAATTCCTTCGTTTAGGCCTCCGAATAATTAATTTTTGTATTAATTATGTCAGGTTGAAGAAGTGTAGGATAGAAAATTTAAAAAGCAAAACTGCACCAGGGGAAATTTTGTCATTTGTCGCGACGTTGTCGGAATGGGCAAAAATTTGGCGAATTGATTGGAATCGACCCGAGAAATTGGACTCGGGGCACTGACCCGTAATCATGGGATTTTTACCATATTCCTTTATTTAGGCCTCCGAATAATTAATTTCTTTATTAATTATGTCAGTTGAAGAAGTGTTGGACAAAAAATTAACAAATTTTGTTATTTTTCGAGATGGTTTCGGAATGGGCCGAAATTTGGCAGGTCAATTGAGAACGGCCCGAGAAATTGGACTCAGGGTGTATACCCGAGATCCCAAGATTTTAGCCAAATTCCTTCATTTTGGCCTCTGAATAACTGATTTATGTAATAATTATGTCAGGTTGAAGAAGTGTTGGACGGAAAATTAACAAAGAAAAACCGCACCAGGGGCAATTTTGTCATTTGTCGCGACGGTGTTGAAATAGGTCGAAATTTGGCAGGTTGATTGGGAACGGCCTGAAAAATTAGACTCGGGACAATGGATCACTAGATTTTAGCCAAATTCCTTTGTTTAGGCCTCTGAATAATTAATTTATGCAATAATTATGTCAGGTTGAAGAAGTGTTGGACATAAAATTAACAAAGAAAAATCGTACCAGGGGAAATTTTGTCATTTGTCGCGACGGTGTCGGAATGGGCCGAAATTTAGCAGGCTGATTGGAAACAGCCCGAGAAATTGGACTCGAGGCAAAGACCCGGGATCACAGGATTTTGGCCAAATTACTTCGTTTAGGCCTCCGAATAATTAATTTACTTATTAATTATTTAAGGTTGAAGAAGTGTTGGACAAAAAATTAACACCGTAACTGGGTAATTTTGTCATTTGCTGTGACGCAGTCGGAAAGGGCCGAAATTTGGCAGATTGATTGGAACGGCCCGAGAAATTGGACTCGGGACAAAGACCCAAGATCTCGGGATTATAGCGAAATTCCTTCGTTTAGGCCTCCGAATAATTAATTTTCATATTAATTTTGTCAGGCTGAAGAAGTGTAGGACAGAAAATTTAAAAAGTGAAACTGCACCAGGGGTAATTTTGTCATTTGTCGCGACGGTGTCGAAAAGGGCCTAAATTTGGCAAGTTGATTGGAAATGGCCTGAGAAATTGGACTCGGGCTATAGACCCAGGATCGCGGGATTTATCAAAATTCTTTCGTTTAGACCTCCGAATAATTAATTTTTGTATTAATTATTTCAGGTTGTAGAAGTGTTGGACAGAAAATTATCAAAGCAAAACCGCACCAGGGACAATTTTGTCATTTGTCGCGATGGTGTCGAAATGGAGCAAAATATAGCAGGTTGATTGGAAACGACCCGAGAAATTAGACTCGGGACACAGACCTGGGATCACGGGATTTTAGCCAAATTCCTTCGTTTTAGGCCTCCGAATAATTTATTTCTGAAAAATTATGTCAGGTTGAAGAAGTATTTGATAGAAAATGAAAAAAAAATACCGCATTAGGGATAATTTTGTCATTTGTTGCAACGGGCCGAAATTTGGCAGGCTGATTCGAAACGGCTCGAGAAATTGGACTCGGGGCACAGACCTGGGATCACGGGATTTTAGCCAAATTCCTTCGTTTAGGCCTTCGAATAACTAATTTCCTTATTAATTATATCAGGTTGGAGATGTGTTGGAAAGAAAATTAATAAAGCCAAACCGCACCACAGGCAATTTTGTTATTTGCCGCTACGGTGTCAAAATGTGCCGAAATTTGGCCTGTTGATTGGAAATGGCCCGAGAAATTGGACTCATGGCAAGGACCCGAGATCACGGGATTTTAGCAAAATTCCTTCGTTTAGGCCTCCGAATAATTAATTTACTAATCAATTATGTTTGGTTGAAGAAGTGTTGGACAGAAAATTAACAAAGAAAAAACGCACCAGGGGTAATTTTCTCATTTACCACATCGGTGTCAAAATGGGCCGAAATTTGCCAGGTTGATTGGAATCAGCCCGAAAAATTTGACTCGGGGCATCGACTTGGGATCACGGGAGTTTAGCCAAATTCCTTCGCTTAGGCCTCCGTATAATTAATTTCCTTATTAATTATGTCAGGTTGAAGAAGTGTTGGACAGAAAATTAACAAAGAAAAATCGTAGCAAGGGCAATTTTGTAATTTGTCGCGACGGTGTCCGGATGGACCGAAATTTGGAAGGTTGATTGAAAACGACCCAAGAAATTGGACTCAGGCCATAAACCCGAGCTCTCGGGATTTTAGCCAAATTCCTTCATTTAGGCCTTCGATTAATTAGTTTTCGTATTAATTATGTCAGGCTGAAGAAGTGTTGGACAGAAAATTAACAAAGACAAAATTGCACTAGGGGTAATTTTGTCATTTATCGCGACGGTGTTGGAATGGGCCCAAATTTGGCTAGTTGATTGAAAACAGCCCGAGAAATTGGACTCGGGGCATGGACCCGAGATCTTGGGATTTTTGCAAAATTCCTTCGTTTAGGCCTCCGAATAATCAATTTCCGTATTAATTATGTCAGGTTGAAGAAGTGGTGGACAGAAAATTAACAAAGAAAAACCGCACTAGGGGCAATTTTGTTGTTTGTTGCGACAGTGTCGGAATGGGCCGAAATTTGCCAGGTTGATTGGAATCGGCCTGGGAAATTGAACTCGAGGCCTCGACCCGAGATCACGGGATTTTAGCCAAATACCTTCGTTTAGGCCTCCGAATAATTAATTTCCTTATTAATTATGTCAGGTTGAAGAAGTGTTGGACAGAAAATTAACAAAGAAAAATCGTAGCAGGGGTAATTTTGTTATTTGTCGCGACGGTGTCGGAATGGGCCGAAATTTGGCAGGTTGATTGAAAACGGCCCGAGAAATTGGACTCGGGCCATAAACCCGAGATCTAGGGATTTTAGCCAAATTCCTTCGTGTAGTCCTCCGATTAATTAATTTTCGTATTAATTATGTCAAGTTGAAGAAGTGTTGGACAGAAAATTAACAAAGAAAAACCGCGCCAGGGGTAATTTTGTCATTTGTCGCAATGTTGTCGGAATGGGCAAAAATTTGTCAGGTTGATTGGAATCGGCCCGAAAAATTTGACTCGGGGCACCGACCCGGAATCACGGGATTTTAGCCAAATACCTTCGTTTAGGCCTCCGAGTAATTAATTTCCTTATTAATTATGTCAAGTTGAAGAAGTGTTGGATAGAAAATTAACAAAGAAAAATCTTAGCAGGGGCAATTTTGTCATTTGTCTCGACGGTGTCGGAATGGGCCAAAATTTGGCAAGTTGATTGAAAACGGTCCAAGAAATTGGACTCGGGCCATAAATCCGAGATCTCGAGATTTTAGCCAAATTCCTTCGTTTAGGCCTCCGATTAATTAATTTTCGTATTAATTATGTCTGGTTGAAGAAGTGCTGGACAGAAAATTAACAAAGAAAAATCGTAGCAGGGGCAATTTTGTTATCTGTCACGACGGTGTCGGAATGGGCCGAAATTTGGCAGGTTGATTGAAAACGGCCCGAGAAATTGGACTCGGGCCATAAACCTGAGATCTAGGGATTTTAGCCAAATTCCTTCGTGTAGGCCTCCGATTAATTAATTTTCGTATTAATTATGTCAGGTTGAAGAAGTGTTAGATAGAAAATTAACAAAGAAAAATCGCGCCAGGGGCAATTTTGTCGTTTGTCGCAACGTTGTCGGAATGGGCTGAAATTTGTCAGGTTATTGGAATCGGCCCGAAAAATTTGACTCGGGGCACCGACGCGGGATCACGGGATTTTAGCCAAATACCTTCGTTTAGGCCTCCGAGTAATTAATTTCCTTATTAATTATTTCAGGTTGAAGAAGTGTTGGACAGAAAATTAACAAAGAAAAATCATAGCAGGGGCAATTTTGTCATTTGGCGCGATAGGGTCGGAATGGCCAAAATTTAGCAGGTTGATTGAAAACGGCCCAAGAAATTGGACTCGCGCCATAAACCCGAGATCTCGGGATTTTAGCCAAATTCCTTCGTTTAGGCCTCCGAATAATTAATTTTCATATTAATTATGTCAGGTTGAAGAAGTGTTGGGAAGAAAATTAATAAAGACAAAACCGCACCAGGGGTAATTTTGTCATTTATCGCGACGATGTCGGAATCGGCTGAAATTTGGCAGGTTGATTGAAAACAGCCGGAGAAATTGGCTCAGGCCATAAACTTGGGATCTCGGGATTTTAGCCAAATTCCTTCGTTTAGGCATCCGATTAATTAATTTTCGTATTAATTATGTCAGGTTGAGGAAGTGTTGGACAAAAAATTAACAAGGCAAAATCGCACCAGGGGCAATTTTACCCTTTGTCGCGACGGTGTCGGAATGGCCCGACGTTTGGTGGGTTGATCGGAATCGACCCGAGAAAGTGGACTCGGGGCACCGACCTGGGATCACGGGATTTTAGCCAAATTCCTTCGTTTAGGCCTCCGGATAATTAATTTCTATATTAATTATGTCAGGTTGAAGAAGTGTTGGACAAAAAATTTAAAAACCAGAACGACACCAGGGGCAATTTTGCCATTTGTCGCGACGGCGTCGAAACGGGCCGAAATGTGGCAGGTCGATTGGAAACAACCCGAGAAATTGGACCCAGAGCAAAGACCCGGGATCACAGGATTTTAGCTAAATTCCTTCGTTTAGCCCTCTGAATAATTAATTTCCTTATTAATTATGTCAGGTTGAAAAAGTGTTGGACAGAAAATTAACAAAGAAAAATCGCAGCCGGGGCAATTTTGTCATTTGTTGCGACGGTGTCGGAATGGGGCGAAATTCGGCAGGTCGATTGAAAACGGCTCGAGAAATTGGACTCGGGGCATAAACCCGAGATCTCGAGATTTTAGCCAAATTTCATCGTTTAGGCCTCCGAATAATTAATTTCTGTCTTAAATATGTCAGGTTGAAGAAGTGTTGGACAAAAAATTAACAAAGACAAAACCGCACTAGTGGCGATTTTGTCATTTGTCGCGACGGTACTGGAATGGGCCTAAATTTGGCAGGTTGATTGAAAGTGGCCCGAGAAATTGGACTCGGGGCATGGACCTGAGATCTCGGGATTTTAGTAAAATTCCATCGTTTATGCCTCCGAATAATTAATTTTCGTATTAATTATATCAGGTTGAAAAAGTGTTGGACAGAAAATTAACAAAGAAAAACCGCACCGCTGAAAATTTTGTCATTTGTCGCGACGGTGTCAGAATGGGCCGAAATTTGGCAAGTTGATTGGAATCGACTCGAGAAATTGGACTCGGGTCACCAACCTGTGATCACGGGATTTTAGCCAAATTCCTTTGTTTAGGTCTCCGAATAATTAATTTCCTTATTAATTATGTCAGGTTGAGGAAGTGCTGTACAGAAAATTTAAAAAGCAAAACAGCACCGGTGGCAATTTTGACATTTGTAGCGACGGTGTCGGAATGGGCCGAAATTTGGCAGGTCAATTGGCCCGAGAAATTGGACTCGGGGCACAGACTCGGGATCACGGGATTTTGGCCATGTTCCTTCGTTTAGGCCTCCGAATAATTAATTTTCGTGTTAATTATGTCAGGTTGAAGAAGTGTTGGACAGAAAATTAACAAAGCAAAACCGCACCCAGGACAATTTTGTCATTTGTCGCGACGGTGTCGGAATGGGTCAAAATTTACCAGGTTGATCAAAAATGGCCCGAGAAATTGGACTCAGGGCGTAGACCCAAGATCTCAGGATTTTAGCCAAATTCCTTCGTTCAGGCCTCTGAATAATTAATTTCTGTATTAATTATGTTAGGTTGAAGAAGTGGTGGACTAAAAATTAACAAAGAAAAATCGCACCAGGGGCAATTTTGTCATTTGTCGCGACGGTGTCGGAATGGGCCGAAATTTGGCAGGTTGATTGGAAACGGCCCGAGAAATTGGACTCGGGACATAGACCTGGGATCACGGGATTTTAGCCAAATTCTTTCGTTTAGGCCTCTGAATTGTTCATTTTCTTATTAATTATGTCACGTTGAAGAAGTGTAGGACAGAAAGTTTAAAAAGTGAAATTGCACCAGGGGTAATTTTGTCATTTGTCGCGACGGTGTCGGAACGGGCAGAAATTTGGCAGGTTGATTGGAAACGGCCCGAGAAATTTGACTCAAAGCAAAGACCCGGGATCACGGGATTTTAGCCAAATTCCTTCGCTTAGCCCTCTGAATAATTAATTTCCTTATTAATTATGTCAGGTTGAAAAAGTCTTTGACAGAAAATTAATAAAGAAAAATCGCAGCAGGGGCAATTTTGTCTTTGTCGCGACGGTGTTGGAATGGGGCAAAATTCGGCAGGTTGATTGAAAACGGCTCAAGAAATTGGACTCGGGGCATAAACCCGAGATCTCTGGATTTTAGCCAAATTCCATCGTTTAGGCCTCCGAATAATTAATTTTCGTCTTAATTATGTCAGGTTGAAGAAGTGTTGGACAAAAAATTAACAAAGACAAAACTGCACCAGTGGCGATTTTGTCATTTGTCGCGACGGTGTCGGAATGGGCCGAAACTTGGCAAGTTGATTGGAATCGGCCCAAGAAATTGGACTCGAGGCACCGACCCGTGATCACTGGATTTTAGCCAAATTCCTTCATTTAGGCCTCTGAATAATTAATTTCTGATAAATTATGTCAAGTTGAAGAAGTGTTGGAAAGAAAATTAACAAAGAAAAATCGTACCAGGGGCAACTTTGTCATTTGCCGCGACGGCGTCGAAATTGGCTGAAATTTGGCAGGTTGATTCGAAACGGCCCGAGAAATTGTACTCGGGGCAGAAACCTGGGATAACGAGATTTTAGCCAAATTCCTTCGTTTAGACCTCCGAATAATTAATTTCCTTATTAATTATGTTAGGTTGAAGATGTGTTGGAAAGAAAATTAATAAAGCAAAACCGCACAAGGTGAAATTTTATCATTTGTCGCTAAGCTGTCGAGGTGTGCCTAAACTTGGCAGGTTGATTGGAAATGGCCTAAAAAATTCGACTCAGGGCAAGGACCCAAGATCACGGGATTTTAGCCAAATTCCTTCGTTTAGGCCTCCGAATAATTAATTTCCTTATTAATTATATTAGGTTGAAGAAGTGTCGGCCAAAAAATTAACAAAGAAAAACCGCACCAAGGGCAATTTTGTCATTTGTAGCGACGGTGTCGGAATGGGTCGAAATTCGCCAAGTTGATTGGAATCGGCCAGAGAAATTGGACTCGGGGCACCGACCTAAAAACAAGGGATTTTAGCCATATTCCTTCATTTAGGCCTCCGAATAATTAATTTCTGCAATAATTATGTCAGGTTGAAGAAGTGTTGGACAGAAAATTAAGAAAGAGAAACCGCACTAGGGGCAATTTTGTCTTTTCTCGCGATGGAGTCGGAATGGGCTGAAATTTGGCAAGTTGAATGGAAACGACCCGAATAATAGGACACGAGACACGGACCTGAGATCACGGGATTTTAGCCAAATTCCTTCATTTAGGCCGCCGAATAATTAATTTCCTTATTAATTATGTCAGGTTGAAGATGTGGTGGACAGAAAATGAACAAAGTAAATCCGCCCGAGGGGCAATTTTGTCATTTGTCGCGACGATGTCGGAATGGGCCGAAGTTTGGCAGGTTGATTGGAATCGGCCCGAGAAATTGGACTCAGGGCATCGACCTGAGATCACGGGATTCTAGCCAAATTCCTTCATTTAGGCCTCTGAATAATAAATTTCCATATTAATTATGTCAAGCTGAAGAAGTGTTGGACAAAAAATTTAAAAGCAAAACAGCACCAGGGGCAATTTTGTCATTTGTCACGACGGTGTTGGAATGGGCCGAAATTTAGTAGGTTATTTGGAAACGGCAAGACAAGTTGGACTCGGGACACAGACCCGGGATAACGGGATTTTAGCCTTATTCCTTCATTTAGGCCTCTGAATAATTAATTTTCGTATTAATTATGTCAGGTTGAAGAAGTGTTGGACAGAAAATTAACAAAGCAAAACCGCACCAGGGGCAATTTTGTCATTTGTCGCGACAGTGTCGGTTTAGCCGAAATTTGGCAGGTTGATTGAAAACTGCCCGAGAAATTGGACTTAGGGCATAGACATGAGATCTCGGTATTTTAGCCAAATTCCTTCGTTTAGGCCTCTGAATAATTAATTTCTGTAATAATTATGTCAGGTTGAAGAAGTGTTGGATAGAAAATTAACAAAGAAAAATCGCACTAGGGGCAATTTTGTCATTTGTCGCGACGGTGTCGGAATGGGTCGAAATTTGGCAGGTTGATTGGTAACGGCCCGAGAAGTTAGTCTCGGGACACAGACCTAGGATCACGAAAATTTAGCCAAATTCATTCGTTTACGCCTCCGAATTATTAATTTTCGAATTAATTATGTCAGGATGAAGAAGTGTAGGATAGAAAATTTAAAAAGTAAAACTGCACCAAGGGCAATTTTGTAATTTGTCGCGACGGTGTCGGAATGGGCCGAAATTCATCGGGTTGATTGGAAACACCTGAGAAATTGAGCTCGGGCAATGACCCGGGATCATGGGATTTTAGCCAAATTGCTTCATTTAGGCCTTCGAATAATTAATTTCCTTATTAATTATGTCAGGTTGAAGAAGTGTTGGACAGAAAATTAACAAAGCAAACCCGCACCTGGGGCAATTTTGTCATTTGTCGCGACGGTGTCGGAATGGGCTGAAATTTGACAGGTTGATTGAAAACGGCCCGAGAAATTGGACTCAGGGCGTAGACCCAAGATCTCGGGACTTTATCCATATTCCTTGGTTTAGGCCTCCGAATAATTTATTTCTGTAATAATTATTTTCAGGTTGAAGAAGTGCTGGATAGAAAATTAACAAAGAAAAATCGCACCAGGGGCAATTTTGTCATTTGTTGTGACGATGTTAGAATGGGCCGAAATTTGCCAGGTTGATTGGAAATGGCTCGAGAAATTAGAGTCGGGACAAAGACCTAGGATCACGTGATTTTAGCCAAATTCCTTCGTTTAGGCCTCCGAATAATTAATTTCTAAAAAATTATGTCATGTTGAAGAATGTTGGATGGAAGATTAACAAAGAAAAACTGAACCAGGGGCGATTTTGTCATTTGTCACGGTGGTGTCGGAATGGGCCGAAATTTGGTAGGTTGATTCGAAATAGCCCGAGAAATTGGACTTGGGGTGCAGACCTGGGATCACAGGATTAGCCAAATTCCTTCGTTTAGGCCTTCAAATAATTAATTTCCTTATTAATTATGTCAAGTTCAAGATGTGTTGGAAAGAAAAATAATAAAGCAAAACTGCACATGGGGCAATTTCGTCATTTGTCGCTACGGTGTCGGAATGTGCCGAAATTTGGCAGATTGATTGGAAATGGCCCGAGAAATTGGACTCGGGGCAAGGACCCGGGATCACGGGATTTTAGCTAAATTCCATCGTTTAGGCCTCTGAATAATTAATTTCCTTATTCCTTATGTTAGGTTAAAGAAGTGTTGGACAGAAAATTAACAAAGAAAAACCGCATCAGGGGCAATTTTGTCATTTGTCGCGAAGGTGTCGGAATGGGCCGAAATTTGCGTGGTTGATTGGAATTGGCCCGAGAAATTGGACTCTAAGCATGGACCCGAGATTACGGGATTTTAGCCAAATACCTTCGTTTAGGCCTCCGAATAATTAATTTCCTTATTAATTACGTCAGGTTGAAAAAGTGTTGGATAGAAAATTAACAAAGAAAAGTCGTAGCAGGGGCAATTTTGTCATTTGTCGCGACGGTGTCGGAATGGGCTGAAATTTGGCAGGTTGATTGAAAACGGCCTGAGAAATTGAACTCGGGCCATAAACCCGAGACCTCGAGATTTTAGCCAAATTCCTTCATTTACGCCTCCGAATAATTAATTTCCGTATTAATTATGTCAGGTTGAAGAAGTGTTGGACAGAAAATTAACTAAGACAAAATCATACCAGGGGCAATTTTTTCATTTATCGTGACGGTGTCGAAATGGGCCTAAACTTGGCAGGTTGATTGAAAATGGCCAGAGAAATTGGACTCGGGGCATGGACCCGAGATCTTTGGATTTTAGCAAAATTTCTTCATTTAGGCCTCCGAATAATTAATTTTCGTATTAATTATGTCAGGTTGAGGAAGTGTTGGACAAAAATTAACAACGAAGAATCACACCAGGGGCAATTTTGTCATTTGTCGCCACGGTGTCGGAATGGGCCAAAATTCGGCAGGTGGATTGGAAATTGCCCGAGAAATTGGACTTGGGGCAAAGACCTACGATCACAGGATTTTAGCCTAATTCCTTCGTCTAGGCCACCGAATAATTAATTTTTGTATTAATTATGTCAAGTTGAAAAAGTATAGGATAAAAAATTTAAAAAGCAAAACTGCAAAAGGGAAAATTTTGTCATTTGTCGCGACGGTATCGGAATGGGCCGAAATTTGGCGAGTTGATTGGAATCGGCCCGAGAAATTGGACTCAGGGCACCGACCCGTGATCACAGGATTTTAGCCAAATTCCTTCATTTAGGCCTCCGAATAATTAATTTCCTTATCGATTATGTCAGGTTGAGGAAGTGTTGGAAAGAAAATTTAAAAAGCAAAACAGCACCAGGGACAATTTTGTCATTTGTCATGATAGTGTCGGAATGGGCCGAAATTTGGCAAGTTAATTGGAAACGGCCCGAGAAATTGGACTCGAGGCACAGACCCGGGATCACGGGATTTTGGCCATATTCCTTCGTTTAGGCCACCGAATAACTAATTTTTGTATTAATTATGTTAGGTTGAAGAAGTGTTGGACAAAAAATTAACAAAGAAAAATCGTAGCAGGGGCAATTTTGTCATTTGTCGCGACGGTGTCGGAATGGGTCGAAATTTGGCAGGTTGATTGAAAACGGCTTGAAAATTGGACTCAGGGCATAGACCCGAGATCTCGAGATTTTAGCCAAATTCTTTCGTTTAGGCCTCCGAATAATTAATTTTGGTAATAATTATGTCAGGTTGAAAAAGTGTTGGATAGAAAATTAACAAAGAAAAATTGCACAAGGGGCAATTTTGTCATTTGTCGCAACGGTGTTGGAATGGGTCGAAATTTGGCAGGTTGATTGGTAACGGCTCGAGAAATTGGACTCGGGACAAAGACCTGAGATCTCGGGATTTTACCCTAATTCCTTCATTTAGGCCTCCGAATAATTGATTTTGGTATTAATTATGTCAGGTTGAAGAAGTGTAGGATAGAAAATTTTAATAGCAAAATTGCAACGGGGAAAATTTTGTCATTTGTCTCGACGGTGTCGGAATAGGCCGAAATTTGGCAATTTGATTGGAATCGGTCCGAGAAATTGGACTCGAGGCACAAACCCGTGATCATGGGATTTTAGCCAAATTCCTTCGTTTAGGCCTCCGAATAATTAATTTCCTTATTAATTATGTCAGGTTGAGGAAGTGTTGGACTGAAAATTTAAAAAGTAAAATAGCACCAGGGGCAATTTTTTCATTTGCCGCGACGGTGTCGGAATGTGCCGAAATTTGGCAGGTTAATTGGAAACGGCTCGAAAAATTTGACTTAGGGCACAGACCCGGGATCACAGGATTTTAGCCATATTCCTTCGTTTAGGCCTCCAAATAATTAATTTTCGTAATAATTATGTCAGGTAGAAGAAGTGTTGGATAAAAAATTAACAAGGCAAAACCTCACCAGGGGCAATTTTTTCATTTGTCGCAACGGTGTCGGAATGGATCGAAATTTGCCAGGTTGATTGAAAACGGCCCGAAAAATTGGACTCAGGGCGAAGACGCAAGATCTCGAGATTTTAGCCAAATTCCTTCATTTAGGCCTCCGAATAATTAATTTATGTAATAATTAGGTCAGGTTGAAGACGTGTTGGACAGAAAATAAACAAAGAAAAACTGCACCAGGGGCTATTTTGTCATTTGTTACGACGGTTTCTGAATGGGCCGAAATTTGGCAGGTTGATTGGAAACGGCCCGAGAAATTAGACCCGGGACACAGACTTGGGATCTCGGGATTTTAGCCAAATTCCTTTGTTTAGGTCTCCGAATAATTAATTTTCGTATTAATTATATTAGGTTGAAGAAGTGTAGGACAGAAAATTTAAAAAGCAAAACTGCACCAGGGGCAATTTTGTCATTTGTCGCGACGGTGTCGGAATGGGGCAAAATTTAAAAGGTTGATTGGAAACAAATCGAGAAATTGGACTCGGGGCAAAGACCCGGGATCACGGGATTTTAGCCAAATTACTTCATTTCGGCCTCCGAATAATTAATTTCCTTATTAATTATGTCAGGTTGAAGAAGTGTTGGGCAGAAAATTAACAAAGCAAAACCGCACTTGGGACAATTTTGTCATTTGTCGCGATGGTGTCGGAATGGGCAGAAATTTGACAGGTTGATTGAAAACGGCCCGAGAAATTGGACTCAAGGCGTAGACCCAAGATCTCGGGACTTTATCCATATTCCTTGGTTTAGGCCTCCGAATAATTTATTTCTGTAATAATTATTTTCAGGTTGAAGAAGTGTTGGACAGAAAATTAACAAAGAAAAATCACACCAGGGGCAATTTTGTCATTTGTCATGACGAAGTGAGAATGGGCCGAAATTTGGCAGGTTGATTGGAAAAGGCCCGAGAAATTAGATTCGAGAAACAAACCTGGGATCACAGGATTTTAGCCAAATTCCTTCGTTTAGGCCTCCGAATAATTAATTTCTCAAATAATTATGTCAGGTTGAAGAAGTGTTGGACAGAAAATTAACCAAGAAAAACCACACCAGGGGCAATTTTGTCATTTGTCGCGACGGTGTCGGAATGGGCCGAAATTTGGCAGGTTGATTCGAAACGGTCCGAGAAATTTAACTCGGGGTATAGACCTGGGATCACGGGATTTTAGGCAAATTCCTTCGTTTAGGTCTCCGAATAATTTATTTCCTTACTAATTATGTCAGGTTGAAGATGTGTTGGAAAGAAAATTAATAAAGCAAAACTGCACAAGGGGCAATCTTGTCCTTTGACGCTACGGTGTCGGAATGTGTCGAAATTTGGCAGGTTGATTAGAAATGGCCTGAGAAATTGGACTCGAGGCAAGGACCCAGGATCATAGGATTTTAGGCAAAATCCTTCATTAAGGCCTCCGAATAATTAATTTCCTTATTAATTATGTCAGGTTGAAGAAGTGTTGGACAAAAAATTAACAAAGAAAAACTGCACGAGGGGCATTTTTTTCAATTGTCGCGACGGTGTCGGAATGGGCCGAAATTTGCCAGGTTGATTGGAATTGGCCCTAGAAATTGGACTCGGGCACCGACCCGGGATCACGGGATTTTAGCCAAATTCTTTCGTTTAGGCCTCTGAATAATTAATTTCAACAATAATTATGTCAGGTTGAAGAAGTATTGGACAGAAAATTAACAAAGAAAAAGCACACCATGGGCAATTTTGTCATTTGTCGCGACGGTGTCGGAATGGGCCGAAATTTGGCAGGTTGAATGGAAACGACCCAAATAATTGGACTCAGGGCACGGACCTGGGATCACGAGATTTTAGCTAAATGCCTTCATTTAGGCCTCCGAATAATTAATTTCCTTATTAATTATGTAAGGTTGAAGATGTGTTGGACAGAAAATTAACAAGGCAAAATCGCACCAGGGGCAATTTAGTCATTTGACGTGACGGTGTCGGAATGGACCGAAGTTTGGCAGGTTGATTGGAAGCGGCCCGAGAACTTGGACTTGGAGCAAACACCTAGGATCACGAAATTTTAGCCAAATTCCTTCGTTTAGGCCTTCGAATAATTAATTTTCGTATTAATTATGTCAGGTTGAAGAAGTGTTGGATAGAAAATTAACAAAGTAAAACCACACCAGGGGCAATTTTTTCATTTGTCATGACGGTGTCGGAATGGGTCGAAATTTGGTAGGTTGATTGAAAACGGCCCGAGAAATTGGACTCAGGGCGTAGACCCGAGATCTAGGATTTTGGCCAAATTCCTTCGTTTAGGCCTCCAAATAATTAATTTCTATAATAATTATGTCAGGTTGAAGAAGTGTCGGACAGAAAGTTAGCAAAGAAAAACCGCACCAGGGGCAATTTCGTCATTTGTCGCGACGGTGTCGGAATGGATCGAAATTTGGCGGGTTGATTGGAAACGGCCTGAGAAATTAAACTCGGGACACAGACCTGGGATCACGGGATTTTAGCCAAATTCCTTCGTTTAGGCCTCCGAATAATTAATTTTCGTATTAATTATGTCTGGTTAAAGAAGTGTTGGATAGAAAATTTGAAAAGCAAAGCTGCACCAAGGGCAATTTAGTCATCTATCGCGACGGTGTCGAAATTGGCCGAAATTTAGCCAGTTGATTGGAAACGACCCGAGAAATTGGACTCGAGGCACCGACCCAGGATTGCGGGATTTTAGCAAAGTTACTTCATTTAGGCCTCCAAGTAATTAATTTCCTTATTAATTATATCAGGTTGAAGAAGTGTTGGACAGAAAATTAGCAAAGGAAAACCGCACCTGGGGCAATTTTGTTATTTGTCGTGACGGTGTTAGAATGGTCCGAAATTTGGCAAGTTGATTGAAACGGCCCGAGAAATTGGACTCAAGGCGTAGACCCGAGATCTCAGGATTTTAGCCTTATTCCTTCATTTAGGCCTCCGAATAATTTATTTTTGTAACAATTATGTTAGGTTGAAGAAGTGTTGGACAGAAAATTAACAAAGTAAAACCCCACCAGGGGCAATTTTGTAATTTGCCGCGACGATGTCGGAATGGGCCAAAATTTGGCAAGTTGATTGGAAATGGCCCGAGAAATTAGACTCGGGACACAAACCTGGGATCATGGGATTTTAGCCAAATTTCATCGTTGAGGCCGCCGAATAATTAATTTCTTCAATAATTCCGTCAGGTTGAAGAAGTGTCGGATAGAAAATTAACATAGAAAAACCGCACCAGGGTTAATTTTGTCTTTCGTCGCGACGGTGTCGGAATGGGCCGAAATTTAGTAGGTTGATTGGAAACGGCCCGCGAAATCGAACTCGTGTCATAGACTCGAGATCTCGGGATTTTTGCCAAATTCCTTCGTTTAGGCCTCCGAATAATTAATTTTCATATTAATTTTGTAAAGGTGAAGAAGTGTAGGACAAAAAATTTATAAAGCGAAAATAGCACCAGGGGCAATTTTGTCATTTGTCGCGACGGTGTCGGAATGAGTTAAAATTTTGTAGGTTGATTGGAAACGGCCCAAGAAATTGGACTCGTGGCACAGACCCGAGATTACGGGATTTTGGCCGAAGTTCTTCGTTTAGGCCTCGGAATAATTAATTTCCATATTAATTATGTTAGCTTGAAGAAGTGTTGGACAGAAAATTAACAACGAAAAACCGAACCTCGGGCAATTTTGTCATTTGTTGCTACGGTGTCGAAATAGGTTGAAATTTTGCAGGTTGATTTGAATCGGCCCGAGAAATTGGACTTGGGGCAAAGACCAGGGATCATGGGATTTTAGCCAAATTCCTTCGTTTAGGCCCCCGAATGATTAATTTTTTTATTAATTATGTAAGGTTGAAGATGTGTTGGACAGAAAATTAACAAAGCAAAACCGTACCTGGGGCAATTTTGTCTTTTGTCGCTACGGTGTAGGAATGCACCGAAATTTGGCATGTTGGTTGGATTCGGCCCGAGAAATTAGACTAGGGGCAAAAACCCGAGATCTCGGAATTTTAGCCAAATTCCTTGGTCTAGGCCTCCAAATAATTAATTTCCGTATTAATTATGTCAGGTTGAAGAAGTGTTGGGCAGAGAATTAACAAAGCAAAACCGTACCAGGGGCAATTTTGTCATTTGTCACTACGGTGTCGAATCAGGCCGAAATTCGGCAGGTTGATTGAAAACGACCCGAGAAATTGGACTCAGGGCGTAGACTCGAGATCTCGGGATTTTAGCCAAATTCCTTCATTTAGGCCTCTGAATAATTAATTTCTGCAATAATTATGTCAAGTTGAAGAAGTGTTGGACAGAAAATTAACAAAGAAAAACCGCACCAGGGGCAATTTTGTCATTTGTTGGGACGGTGTCTGAATGGGCCGAAATATGGCTGGTTGATTGGAAACGGCCCAAGAAATTGGACTCGGGGCAAAGACCTGGGATCACGGGATTTTAGCCAAATTCCTACGTTTAAGCCTCCGAATAATTAATTTTCGTATTAATTATGTCAGCTTGAAGAAGTGTAGGACATAAAATTTAAAGAGCAGAACTGCACCAGGGGAAATTTTGACATTTGTCACTTTGGTGTCAGAATGGGCTCAAATTTGACAAGTTGATTGGAATTGGCCCGACAAATTGGACTCAGGGCACCGACCTGGGATCATGGGATTTTAGCTAAATTACTTCGTTTAGGCCTCGTACTAATTAATTTTCGTATTAATTACGTCAGGTTGAAGAAATTTTTGACAGAAAATTAACAATGCAATACCGCACCTGGGGCAATTTTTTCATTTGTCGCTACGGGATCGGAATGGACCGAAATTTGGCGGGTTGATTGAAAACGGCCAAAGAAATTGGACCCGGGGCAGAGACCCGAGATCTCGGGATTTTAGCCAAATTCCTTCGTTTAGGCCTCCGAATAAATAATTTTCGTATTATATATGTCAGGTTGAAGAAGTGTAGGACAGAAAATTTAAAAAGCAAAATTGCACCAGGGGCAATTTTGTCATTTGTCGCGATGGTGTCGGAATGGACTAAAATTTGGTAGGTTGATTGGAAACGACCCAAGAAATTGGGCTCGAGACAAAGACCTGGGATCACGTGATTTTAGCCAAATTACTTCATTTAGGCCATCTTATTTCCTTATTAATTATGTCAGGTTGAAGAAGTGTTGGACATAAATTAACGAAGAAAAATCGCACCTGGGGCAATTTTGTAATTTGTCGCGACGGTATCGGAATGTGCCAAAATTTGGTAGGTTGATTGAAAATTGCCCGTGAAATGGTACTCAGGGCGTAGACCCAAGTTCTCGGGATTTTAGCCAAATTCTTTCGTTTAGGACTCCGAATTATTAATTTCTGTAATAATTATGTTAGGTTGAAGATGTATTGGATAGAAAATTTAAAAAGCAAAACTACACCAGGGGAAATTTTGTCATTTGTCGCGACGGTGTCGGAATGGGACAAAATTTGGCAAGTTGATTGGAATCGGCCCGAGAAATTGGACTCGGGGCATCGACCCGGGATTTACGGGATTTTAGCCAAATTCCTTCATTTAGGCCTCTATACAATTAATTTCCTTATTAATTATGTCAGGTTGAAGGAGTGTTGGACAGAAAATTTAAAAAGAAAAACAGCACCAAGGGCAATTTTTTCATTTGTCGCGACGGTGTCGGAATGGGCTGAAATTTGGCAGGTTGATTGGAAATGGCCCAAGAAATTGGACTCGGGGCACAGACGAGGGATCACGGGATTTTAGCCAAATTCTTTCGTTTAGGCCTCTGAATAATTAATTTTCGTATTAATTATGTCAGGTTGAAGAAGCATTGGACAGAAAATTAACAAAGCAAAACCACACAAGGGGCAATTTTTTTATTTGTCGCGACGGTGTCGGAATCGGTCGAAATTTGGTAGGTTGATTGAAAACGGATCGAGAAATTGGACTCAGGGCATAGACTCGAGATCTCAGGATTTTAGCCAAATTCCTTTTTTAGGCCTCCGAATAATTAAATTTCTGTAATAATTATGTCAGGTTAAAGAAGTGTTGGACAGAAAATTAACAAAGAAAAACCGCACTAGGGGCAATTTTGTCATTTGTCGCAATGGTGTCAAAATGGGCCAAAATTTGGCAGGTTGGTTGGAAATGGCCCGAGAAATTAGACTCGGGGCATAGACCCGGGATCACGGGATTTTAGCCAAATTACTTCATATAGGCCTTTGAATAATTAATTTCCTTATTAATTATGTCCAGGTTGAAGAAGTACTGGACAGAAAATTAAGAAAACAGAATCGTACCTGGTGCAATTTTGTCATTTGTCGCGATGGTGTCGGAATGGTCCAAAATTTGGCAGGCTGATTGAAAAAGGCCCGAGAAATTGGACTCAGGGCGTAGACCCGAGATCTCGGGATTTTAGCCATATTCCTTCGTTTAGGCCTCCGAATAATTTATTTCTGTAATAATTATGTTAGGTTGAAGAAGTATTGGACAGAAAATTAACAAAGAAAAACCGCACCAGGGGCAATTTTGTCATTTGCCACGACGGTGTCAGAATGGGCCGAAATTTGGTAGGTTAATTGAAAATGGCCCGAGAAATTAGACTCGGGACACAGACCTGGGATCACAAGATTTTAGCTAAATTCCTTCGTTTAATCCTCCGAATAATTAATTTCCGCAAAAATTATGTTAGGTTGAAGGAGTGTCAGACAAAAAATTAACATAGAAAAATCACACCAAGGGCAATTTTGTCATTCGTAGCGACGGTGTCGGAGTGGTCTGAAATTTAGCAGGTTGATTGGAAACGGCCCGAGAAATTGGACTCGAGGCACAGACCTGGGATCACGGGATTTTAGCCAAATTCCTTCGTTTAGGCCTCCGAATAATTAATTTCCGTATTAATTATGTCAGGTTGAAGAAGTCTAGGACAGAAAATTAACAAAGAAAAACCGCACCAGGGGCAATTTTGTCATTTGTAGCGACGGTGTCGGAGTGGTCTGAAATTTAGCAGGTTGATTGGAAACGGCCCGAGAAATTGGACTCGAGGCACAGACCTGGGATCACGGGATTTTAGCCAAATTCCTTCGTTTAGGCCTCCGAATAATTAATTTCCTTGTTAATTATGTCAGGCTGAAGATGTGTTGGACCAAAAATTAACAAAGCAAAACCGCACCTAGGCAATTTTGTCATTTGTCGCTACGGTGTCGAAATATACCGAAATTTGGCAGGTTGATTGGAAACGGCCCGAGAAAATGGACTGGGGCAAGGACCCAGGATCACAAGATTTTTGCCAAATTCCATCATTTAGGCCTCCGAATAATTAATTTCCATATTAATTATGTCAAGTTGAAGAAGTGTTGCATAGAAAATTAAGAAAGAAAAATCGCACGAGGGGCAAGTTTGTCATTTGTCGCAGCGGTGTCGGAATGGGCCGAAATTTGGCATGTTGATTGAAAACCGCCCAAGAAATTGGACTCGGGTGAAAGACCAAAAATCCCAAATTCCTTCGTTTAGGCCTCCGAATAATTAATTTCCGTATTAATTATGTCGGGTTAAATAAGTGTTAGACAAAAAATTAACAATGCAAAACTATACCAAGGGCAATTTTATCATTTGTCGCGATGGTGTCGGAATGGGCCGAAATTTGGCAAATTGATTGGAAACGGCCTGAGAAATTGGACACTGCTCAAAGACCCAAGATCTCGGGATTTTAGCCAAATTCCTTCGTTTAGGCCTCTAAGTAATTAATTTTCATATTAATTTTGTCAGGTTGAAGAAGTGTCGGATAGAAAATTTAAAAAGCAAAACTGCACCAGGGACAATTTTGTCATTTGTTTCGACGGTGTCGGAATGGGCCGAAATTTAGTAGGCTGATTGGAAACGGCCCAAGAAATTAGACTCGGGGCATAGACCCCGAGATCACGGGATATTAGCCAAATTTCTTCATTTAGGCCTCCGAATAATTAATTTCCGTATTAATTATGTCAGCTTAAAGAAGTGTTGGACTAGAAAATTAACAAAGAAAAATCGCACCAGGGGCAATTTTGTCATTTGTCGTGACGATGTCGAAATGGACTGAAATTTAGCAGGTGAATTAGAAACGGCCCGAGAAGTTGGACCCGGGGCACAGACTTGGAATCATGGAATTTTAGCCAAATTCCTTCGTTTAGGCCTCCGAATACTTAATTTCCTGATTAATTATGTCAGGTTGAAGATGTGTTGGACAGAAAATTAACAAAGCAAAATCGTACCAGGGCAATTTTGTCATTTGTCGCGACGGTGTCAGAATGGGCCAAAATTTGGCAAGTTGATTGGAATCGGCCCGAGAAATGGGATTCAGGGCACCGACCCGGGATCACGGGATTTTAGCCAAATTCCTTCGTTTAGGCCTCCAAATAATTAATTTTCGCATTAATTATGTTAGGTTGAAGAATTGTCAGACAAAAAATTAACAACGCAAAATGGGACCCGGGGCAGTTTTTTCATTTCTCCCGACGGGGTCGGAATGGGCCAAAATTTGACGGGTTGATTGAAAACGGCCCGAGAAATTGGACCGGGGCAGAGACCCAATATCTTGGAATTTTAGCCAAATTCCTTCATTTAGGCCTCCGAATAATTAATTTTTGTATTATACATGTCAGGTTGAAGAAGTGTAGGACTGAAAATTTAAAAAGCAAAACTGCACCAGGGGCAATTTTGTCATTTGTCGCGACGATGTCGGAATGGGCTGAAATTTGGCAGGTTAATTGGAAACGACCCGAGAAATTGGACTCGAGGCAAAGGCCTGGGATCACGGGATTTTAGCCAAATTACTTCATTTAGGCCTCCGAATAATTAATTTCCTTATTAATTATGTCTGGTTGAAGAGGTGTTGGACAGAAAATTAACAAAGAAAAACCGCACCTGGGACAATTTTGTCATTTGTCGCGACGGTGTCGGAATGGGCCGAAATTTGGCAGGTTGATTGAAAACGACCCGAGAAATTAGACTCCGGACACGAACCTGGGATCACGGGATTTTAGCCAAAATTCCTTCGTTAGGCTTCCGAATAATTAATTTCCTTATTAATTATGTCAAGTTGAAGAAGTGTTGGATAGAAAATAAACAAACAAAAATCGCACTAGGGGAAATTTTGTCGTTTATAGCGACGGTGTCGGAATGGGCCAAAATTTAGCAGGTTGATTGAAAACAGCCCGAGAAATTGAACTCGCGGCATAAACTCGAGATCTAGGGATTTTAGCCAAATTCCTTAATTTAGGCCTCCAAATATTTAATTTCCGTATTAATTGTGTCAGGTTGAAAAAATTTTGGACAGAAAATTAACAAAGAAAAATCGTAAGAGGGGCAATTTTGTCATTTGTCACGACAGTGTTGGAATGGACCGAAATTTAGCAGGTCGATTGGAAATGGCCCAAGAAATTGGCCTCGGGGCAAAGACTTGGGATCACGGGATTTTAGCCAAATTCCTTCGTTTGGGCCTCAGAATAATTAATTTTCATATTAATTATGTCAGGTTGAAGAGGTGTAGTACAGAAAATTTAAAAAGCAAAACTGCACTAGGGGAAATTTTGTCATTTGTCGCAACGGTGTCAGAATGGGCCAAAATTTGGCAGATTGCAATTGGCCCGAGAAATTGAACTCGGGGCGCCGATTCGAGATTACGGGATTTTAGTCAAATTCCTTCGTTTAGGCCTCCGAATAATTAATTTCCTTATTAATTATGTCAAGTTGAAGAAGTGTTGGATAGAAAATTTAAAAAGCAAAAAACCACAAGGGGCAATTTTGTCATTTGTCGCGACGGTGTCGGAATGGGCTGAAATTTGGCAGGTTAATTGGAAACAGCCCGAGAAATTGGACTCAGGGTGTAAACTCGAGATCTCGGGATTTTAGCCAAATTCCTTTGTTTAGGCCTCCGAATAATTAATTTCTGTATTAATTATGTAGGTTGAAGAAGTGTTGGATAGAAAATTAACAAAGAAAAACTGCACCAGGGGAAATTTTTTCAATTGCCGCGATGGTGTCGGAATGGGCCGAGATTTGGCATGTTGATTGGAAACGGCCCGAGAAATTAGACTCGGGACATAGACCTGGATCACGGGATTTTAGCCAAATTCCTTCATATAGGCCTCTGAATAATTAATTTTCGTATTAATTATGTCAGGTTGAAGAAGTGTAAGACAGAAATTTTAAAAAGCAAAACTACACCAGGGGCAATTTTGTCATTTGTCGAGATGGTGTCGGAATGGGTCGAAATTTGGCATGTTGATTGGAAACGATTCGATAAATTGGCCTTGGGCCAAAGACCCTGGATCACAGGATTTTAGCCAAATTTCTTCGTTTAGGCCACCGAATAATTAATTTCCTTATTAATTATGTCAGGTTGAAGAAGTGTTGGATAGAAAATTAACAAAGCAAAATCGCACCTGGGAAATTTTGTCATTTGTCGCGATGGTGTCGGAATGGTCCGAAATTTGGCAAGTTGATTGAAAACAGCCCAAGAAATTGGACTCAGGGCATAGACCCGAGATCTCGGGATTTTAGCCATATTCCTTTGTTTAGGCCTCCGAATAATTTATTTCTGTCGTAATGATGTCAGGTTGAAGAAGTGTTGGACAGAAAATTAACAAAGAAAAAATCGCACCAGGGGTAATTTTGTCATGTGTCGCGATGGTGACGGAATGGGCCGAAATTTGGCAAGTTGATTGGAAACGGCCCGAGAAATTAGACTCGGGACACAAACCTGGGATCACGGGATTTTAGCCAAATTCCTTCATTTAGGCCTCCAAATATTTAATTTCTGCAATAATTATGTCAGGTTGAAGAAGTGTCACACAGAAAATTAACATAGAAAAATCGCACCAGGGGCAATTTTTTCATTCGTTGCGACGGTGTCAGAATGGGCTAAAATTTAGCAGATGAATTGGAAATGGCCCGAGCAATTGGACTCGAGGCACAGAACTGGGTTCACGGGATTTTAGCCAAATTCCTTCGCTTAGGACTCCAAATAATTAATTTCCTTATTAATTATGTCAAGTTGAAGATGTGTTGGACAGAAAATTAACAAAGCAAAACCGCACCAGGGCAATTTTGTCATTTGTCGCGATGGTGTCAGAATAGGCCGAAAGTTGGCAAGTTGATAGGAATCGGCCTGAGAAATTGGACTTCGGGTACCAACCCGGGATCACACGATTTTAGCCAAATTTCTTCATTTAGGGCTTCGAATAATTAAGTTCCTTATTAATTATGTCAGGTTGAAGAAGTGTCGCACAGGAAATTAACAAAGAAAAACTACACTAGGGGCAATTTTGTCATTTGTGGCGACGGTGTCGGAATGGGCCGAAATTTGGCATGTTGATTGAAAACGGCCCGAGAAATTAGACTCGGGGCAAAGACCCAAGATCTTGCGATTTTAGCCAAATTTCTTCGTTTAGGCCTCCGAATAATTAATTTTAGTATTAATTATGTCAGGCTGAATAAGTGTTGGACAGAAAATTAACAACGCAAAATTGCACCAGGGGCAACTTTATCATTTGTTGCGACGGTGTTGGAATGGGCCGAAATTTGGTAGATTGATTGGAAACGGCCCGAGAAATTGGACTGGGGTCAACTACCCGAGACCCCAGGATTTTAGCTAAATTCCTTCATTTAGGCCTCCGAATAATTAATTTTCGTATTAATTTTGTCAGGGTGAAGAAGTGTAGGACAGAAAATTTAAAAAGCAAAACAGCACCAGGGGCAATTTTGTCATTTGTCGTGACGGTGTCGGAATGGGCCCAAATTTGGCAGGTTGATTGGAAACGGCCCGAGAAATTGGACTCGGGACACAAATCCGGGATCATGGGATTTTAGCTAAATTTCTTCTTTTAGGCCTCCGAATAACTAATTTCCTTATTAATTATGTCAGGTTGAAGATGTGTTGGACAGACAATTAACAAAGCAAAACCACACCAAGGGCAATTTTGTCATTTGTCGCTACGGTGTCGGAATGTGCCAAAATTTGGCAGGTTGATTGGAAACGGCCCGAGCAATTGGACTTGAGGCAAAGACCCGAGATCTCGGGATTTTAGCCAAATTCCTTTGTTTAGGACTCTGAATAACTAATTTCTGTAATAATTATGTTTGGTTGAAGAAGTGTGGGACAGAAAATTAAAAAAGAAAAATCGCACCACGGGCAATTTATTCATTTGTCGCGACGGTGTCGGAATGGGCCGAAATTTGGCAGGTTGATTGGTAACGGCCCGAGAAATTGGACTCGGGGCAAAGACCTGGGATCACGGAATTTAAGCTAGTTCCTACGTTTAGGCCTCCGAATAATTAATTTTCCTATTAATTATTTCAGGTTGAAGAAATGTAGGACAGAAAATTTAGAAAGTAAAACTGCACCAGGGGAAATTTTGTCATTTGTTGCGACAGTGTCAGAATGGGCTGAAATTTGGCAAGTTGATTGGAATCGGCCCGAGAAATTTGACTCGGGGCACTGACCCGGGATCACGAGATTTTAGCCAAATTCCTTCGTTTAGGCTTCCGAATAATTAATTTCCTTATTAATTATGTCATGTTGAAGATGTGTTGGACAGAAAATTAACAAAGCAAAACCGCACCAGGGCAATTTTGTCATTGGTCGCAACGGTGTCAGAATGGGCCAAAAGTTAGCAAGTTGATTGGAATCGGCCTGAGAAATTGGACTTGGAGCACTAACCCGGGATCACAGGATTTTAGCCAAATTCCTTTGTTTAGGCCTACGAATAATTAACTTCCTTATTAATTATGTCAGGTTGAAGAAGTGTTGGACAAAAAATTAACAAAGAAAAATAGCACCAGGTTCAATTTTGTCATTTGTGGCGACGGTGTCGAAATGGGCCTAAATTTGGCATGTTGATTGAAAACATCCCGAGAAATTAGACTAGGGGCAGAGACCCGAGATCTCGTGATTTTAGCCAAATTCCTTTGTTTGGGCCTGCGAATAATTAATTTTAGTATTAATTATTTCCGTATTAATTATGTCAGGTTGAATAAGTGTTGGACAGAAAACTAACAACGCAAAACTACACCAGAGGCAATTTTATCATTTGTCGCGACGGTGTCGGAATGGGCCGAAATTCGGTAGATTGATTGAAAACGGCCCAAGAAATTGGACTCTGGTCAAAGACCCGAGACCTCGAAATTTTATCTAAATTCCTTCATTTAGGCCTCTGAATAATTAATTTTCATATTAATTTTGTCAGGTTGAAGAAGTGTAGGACAGAAAATTTAAAAATCAAAACAGCACCAGGGGCAATTTTGTCATTTGTCACGACGGTGTCGGAATGGGCCCAAATTTGGCAGGTTGATTGGAAACGGCCCGAGAAATTGGACTCGGGGCACAGACCTGGGATCACGGGATTTTAGCCAAATTTCTTCGTTTGGGCCTCCGAATAATTAATTTCCTTATTAATTATTTCAGGTTGAAGACATGTTGGACAGAAATTAAACAAAGCAAAACGGCACTTGGGCAGTTTTGTCATTTGTCGCAACGGTATTGGAATGTGCCGAAATTTGGCTCGTTGATTGGAAACGGCCCGGGAAATTGGACTCGGGGCAAGGACCCGGGATCTCAGGATTTTAGCCAAATTCCCTCGTTTAGGCCTCCAAGTAATTAATTTCCTTATTAATTATGTGTGGTTTAAGAAGTGTTGGACAGAAAATTAACAAAGAAAAATCGTAGCACGGGCAATTTTGTCATTTGTCGCGATGGTGTAGGAATGGGCCGAAATTTAGCATGTTGATTAAAAATGGCCCGAGAAATTTGACTCCAGGCAAAGACCCAAGATCTCAGAGTTTTAGCCAAATTCCTTCGTTTAGGCCTTCGAATAGTTAATTTCCGTATTAATTACGTCAGGTTGAATATGTGTTGGATAGAAAATTAACAATGCAAAACTACACCAAGGGCAATTCTGTCATTTGTTGTGACTATGTCGGAATGGGCCAAAATTTGGCAGATTGATTGGAAATGGTCCGAGAAATTGGACTCAGGACAAAGACCCGAGATCTCGGGATTTTAGCCAAATTCCTTCGTTTAGGCCTCCAAATAATTAATTTTCGTATTAATTTTGTCAGGTTGAAGAAGTGTAGGACATAAAATTTAAAAAGTAAAATTGCACCAGCGGAATTTTGTCCGACGGTGTCAGAATGGGCCGAAATTTGGCAGGTTGATTGGATAGGGCCCGAGAAATTGCACTCGGGGCACAGACTCGGGATCACGGGATTTTAGCAAAATTTCTTTGTTTAGGCCTTCGAATAATTAATTTCCTTATTAATTATGTCAGGTTGAAGAAGTGTTGGATAGAAAATAATGGGCCAAAATTTTGCAGGTTGATTGGAAACGGCCCGCGAAATTGGACTCGGGGCACACACCTGGGATCATGGGATATTAGCCAAATTCCTTCATTTAGGCCTCTGAATAATTAATTTCCGTGCTAATTATGTCAGGTTGAAGAAATGTTAGACAGAAAATTAACAAAGAAAAACCGCACCACAGGCAATTTTGCCATTTGTCGTGACAGTGTCAGAATGGGCCGAAATTTGGCCGGTTGATTGGAAACGGCCCGCGAAATTGGACTCGGGGCATAGACCCGGGATCACGGGATTTTAGCAAAATTTCTTTGTTTAGGCCTTCGAATAATTAATTTCCTTATTAATTATGTCAGGTTGAAGAAGTGTTGGACAGAAAATTAACAAAGAAAAACCGCACCACAGGCAATTTTGCCATTTGTCGTGACAGTGTCAGAATGGGCCGAAATTTTGCAGGTTGATTGGAAACGGCCCGAGAAATTGGACTCGGGGCACACACCTGGGATCATGGGATTTTAGCCAAATTCCTTCGTTTAGGCCCCCGAATAATTAATTTTCTTATTAATTATGTTAGGCTGAAGTTGTGTCGAACAGAAATTTGACAAAGCAAAACCGCACCTAGAGCAATTTTGTCATTTGTCGCTACGGTGTCAGAATGTGCTGAAATTTCGCAGGTTGATTGGAAACGGTCCGAGAAATTAGACTCGGGACAAAGACCCGAGATCTCGAGATTTTAGCCAAATTCCTTCGTTTAGGCCTCCGAATAATTAATTTTCGTATTAATTATGTCAGGTTGAAGAAGTGTTGGACAGAAAATAAACAAAGAAAAATCGCGCCAGGGCCAATTTTGTCATTTTTCGCGACGGTGTCGGAATGGGTAGAAATTTGGCAAGTTGATTGAAAATGGCCCGAGAAATTGGACTCAGGGCGTAGACCCGAGATCTTGGGATTTTAGCCAAATTCCTTCATTTAGGCCTCTGAATAATTAATTTCTGTAATAATTATGTCAGGTTAAAGAAGTGTTGGACAGAAAATTAACAAAGAAAAACAGCACCACGGGCAATTTTGTCATTTGTCATGATGGTGTAGGAATGGGCCGAAATTTAGTTGGTTAATTGGACGCAGCCCTAGAAATTGGACTCGGGGCAAAGACTTGGGATCACGGGATTTTAGCCAAATTCTTTCATTTAGGCCTCCGAATAATTAATTTTCATATTAATTATGTCAAGTTGAAGAAGTGTTGGACAGAAAATTTAAAAAGCAAAATTGCATCAGGGGAAATTTTGTCATTTGTTGCAACGGTGTCAGAATGGGCCGAAATTTGGCAAGTTGATTGGAATTGGCCCGAGAAAATGGACTCGAGGCACCGGTCCGGGATAACGGGATTTTACCCAAATTCCTTCGTTTAGGCCTCTGAATAATTAATTTCCTAATTAATTATGTCAGGTTGAAGATATGTTGGATATAAAATTTAAAAGGCAAAATAGCACCTGGGGCAATTTTGTCATTTGTCGCGATGGTGTCGGAATGGGCCAAAATTTGCAGGTTGATTGAAAATGGCACGAGAAATTTGGCTCAGGGCATAGACCTGAGATCTTGGGATTTTAGCCAAATTCTTTCGTCTAGGACTTCGAATAATTAATTTCCTTATTAATTATGTCAGGTTGAAAAAGTGTTGGACAGAAAATTATCAAAGAAAAATCGCACCACAGGTAATTTTGTCATTTGTCGCGACGGTGTCAGAATGGGCCGAAATTTTGCAGGTTGATAGGAAACAGCCCGAGAAATTGGACTCGGGGCACATACCTTGGATCACGAGATTTTAGCCAAATTCCTTTGTTTAGGCCCCGGAATAATTAATTTCCTTATTAATTATGCTAGGTTGAAGATGTGTTGGACAGAAATTTAACAAAGCAAAACCTGACCTGGAGCAATTTTGTTATTTGTCATAACAGTGTCAGAATGTGCCGAAATTTCAAAGGTTGATTGGAAATGGCCCGAGAAATTGGACTCGGGGCAATGACCCGAGATCTTGGGATTTTAGCCAAATTCCTTTGTTTGGTCCTCCGAATAACTAATTTTCGTATTAATTATGTTAGGCTGAAGAAGTGTTGGGCAGAAAATTAAAAAAGAAAAACCGCCCCAGGGGAAATTTTGTCATTTTTCGCGACGGTGTCGAAATGGGTCGAAATTTGGCAAGTTGATTGAAAATGGCCCGAGAAATTGGACTCAGGGCGTAGACCCGAGATCTCTGGATTTTAGCCAAATTCCTTTGTTTAGGCTTCTGAATAATTAATTTCTGTAATAATTATGTCAGGTTGAAGAAATGTTGGACAGAAAATTTACAAAGAAAAATCGCACCACGGGCAATTTTGTCATTTGTCACGAGGGTGTCGAAATGGGCCGAAATTTGGCAGGTTGATTGGACATGGCCCTAGAAATTGGACTTGGGGCAAAGACCTGGGATCACGGGATTTTAGCCAAATTCCTTCGTTTAGGCCTCCGAATAATTAATTTTCGCATTAATTATGTTAGGTTGAAGAAGTGTTGGATAGAAAATTTAAAAAGCAAAACTGTACCAGGGGAAATTTTGACATTTGTCGCAACGGTGTCAGAATGAGCCGCAATTTTGCAAGTTTATTAGAATCGGCCCGAGAAATTGGACTCGGGGCACTGATCGGAGATCACGGGATTTTACCCAAATTCCTTCATTTAGGCCTCCGAATAATTAATTTCCTTATTAATTATGTCAGGTTGAAGAACTGTTGGACATAAAATTTAAAAGGCAAAAACAGCACCAGGGGCAATTTTATCATTTGTCGCGACGGTGTCGGAATGAGCCGAAATTTGGCAGGTTGATTGGAAACGGCTCGAGAAATTAGACTCGGGGCACAGACCTGAGATCACGGGATTTTAGCCAATTTCCTATGTTTATGCCTCCGAATAATTAATTTCTTTATTAATTATGTCAGGTTGAAGAAGTGTTGGACAGAAAATTAACAAAGAAAAATCGCACGAAGGGCAATTTTGTCATTTGTCGCGACGGTGTCGGAATGGGCCGAAATTTAGCAGGTTGATTGAGAATGGCCCGAGAAATTGGACTCAGGGCATAGACCCGAGATCTTGGGATTTTAGCCAAATTCCTTCGTCTAGGACTCCGAATAATTAATTTCCTTCTTAATTATGTCAAGTTGAAGAATTTTTGGACAGAAAATTATCAAAGAAAAATCACACAACGGGCAATTTTGTCATTTGTCGCGATGGTGTCAGAATGGGACAAAATTTTGCATGTTGATTGGAAACAGGCCGAGAAATTGGACTTGGGGCACACACCTGGGATCACGAGATTTTAGCCAAATTCCTTTGTTTAGGCTCCCGAATAATTAATTTCCTTATTAATTATGTTAGGTTGAAGATGTGTTTGACAGAAATTTAACAAAGCAAAATCGCACCTGGAGCAATTTTGTCATTTGTCGCTACGGTGTCAGAATGTGCCGAAATTTCGCAGGTTGATTGGAAACGGCCTGAGAAATTGGGCTCGGTGCAATGACTCGGGATCTCAGGATTTTAGCCAAATTCCTTCGTTTAGGCCTTCGGATAATTAATTTTCATATTAACTAAGTCAGGTTGAAGAAGTGTAGGACAGAAAATTAACAAAGAAAAACAGCGCCGGGGGCATTTTCGTCATTTTTTGCAACGGTGTCGAAATGTGCCAAAAAAATGGCCCGAGAAATTGGACTCAGGGCATAGACCCGAGATCCCGGGATTTTAGCCAAATTCCTTCATTTAAGCCTCTGAATAATTAATTTCTGTAATAACTACGTCAGGTTGAAGAAATGTTGTACAAAACTTAACAAAGAAAAATCGCACCACGGGCAATTTTGTCATTTGTCACGAGGGTGTCGGAATTGGACGAAATTTGGTAGGTTGATTGGAGACGGCCCGAGAAATTGGACTCGGGGTAAAGACCTGGGATCACAGGATTTTAGCCAAATTCCTTCGTTTAGGCCTCCGAATAATTAATTTTCGTATTAATTATGTCAGGTTGAAGAAGTGTTGGACAGAAAATTTAAAAAGCAAAACAACACCTCGGAAAATTTTGTTATTCGTCACAACGGTGTCAGAATGGGCCGAAATTTGGCATGTTGATTGGAATCGGCCCGAGAAATTGGACTCGAGGCACCTGTCCGAGATCACGGGATTTTACCCAAATTTCTTCGTTTAGGCCTCCGAATAATTAATTTCCTTATTAATTATGTCAGGTTGAAGAACTGTTGGACATAAAATTTAAAAGGCAAGACAGCACCGGGGGCAATTTTGTTATTTGTCGCGACGGTGTCGGAATGGGCCAAAATTTGGCAGGTTGATTGGAAACGGCTCGAGAAATTGGACTGGGGGTACAGACCCGGGATCACGGGATTTTAGCCAAATTCCTTCGTTTACGCCTCCAAATAATTAATTATCTTATTAATTATGTCAGGTTGAAGAAGTGTTGGACAGAAAATTAACAAAGAAAAATCACACCAGGGGCTATTTTGTCATTTGTCGTGATGGTGTCGGAATGGGCTGAAATTTGGCAGGTTGATTGAAAAATGGCCCGAGAAATTGGGCTTAGGGCGTGGACTCGAGATCTTGGGATTTTAGCCAAATTCCTTCGTCTAGGCCTCAGAATAATTAATTTCCTTCTTAATTATGTCAGGTTGAAGAAGTGTTGGACAGAAAATTATCAAAGAAAAATCGCACCACGGGCAATTTTGTCATTTGTCGCGACAGTGTCAGAATGGGCCAAAATTTTGCTGGTTGATTGGAAACAGCCCGAGAAATTGGACTCGGGGCACACACCTTGGATGACGGGATTTTTGCCAAATTCTTTCGTTTAGGCCCTCGAATAATTAATTTCTTATTAATTATGTCAGGTTGAAGAAGTGTTGGACAAAAAATTAACAAAGAAAAATTGCACAAGGGGCAATTTTGTCATTTGTCGCAACGGTGTCGGAATGGGCTGAAATTTTGCAGGTTGATTGAAAATGACCCGAGAAATTGGACTCAAGGCATAGACCCGAGATCTTGGTATTTTAGCCAAATTCCTTCATCTAGGCCTTCGAATAATTAATTTCCTTCTTAATTATGTTAGGTTGAAGAAGTGTTGGATAGAAAATTATCAAAGAAAAATCGCACCACGAGCAATTTTGTCGTTTGTCGCGATGGTGTTAGAATGGGCCGAAATTTTGCAGTTTGATTGGAAACAGCCCGAGAAATTGGACTCGAGGCACACACCTGGGATCATGGGATTTTAGCCAAATTCCTTCTTTTAGGCCCCCGAATAATTAATTTCCTTATTAATTATGTTAGGTTGAAGATGTGTTGGACAGAAATTTAACAAAGCAAAACCTCACCTGGAGCAATTTTGTCATTTGTCGCTACCGGTGTCGAAATGTGCCGAAATTTCGCAGGTTGATTGGAAACGGCCCGAGAAATTGCACTCGGGGCAATGACCTAAGATCTCGGGATTTTAGCCAAATTCCTTCATTTAGGCCTCCGAATAATTAATTTTCGTATTAATTATGTCAGGTTGAATAAGTGTAGGACAGAAAATTAACAAAGAAAAATCACGCCTAGGGCATTTTCAGCATTTTTCGCAACGGTGTCGAAATGTGCCGAAATTTGGCAAGTTGGTTGAAAACGGCCCGAGAAATTGGACTCAGGGCGTAGACCTAAGATCTCGGGATTTTAGCCAAATTCCTTCGTTTAGGCCTCTGAATAATTAATTTCTGTAATAATTACGTCAGGTTGAAGAAATGTTGTACAGAAAATTAACAAAGAAAAATCGCACCACGGGCAATTTTGTCATTTGTCACGAGGGTGTCGGAATTGGCCGAAAATTTTGCAGGTTGATTGGACAGGGCCCAAGAAATTGGACTCGGGGCAAAGACCTGGGATCACGGGATTTTAGCCAAATTCCTTCGTTTAGGCCTCCGAATAATTAATTTTCGTATTAATTATGTCACGTTGAAGAAGTGTTGGACAGAAAATTTAAAAAGCAAAACCGCACCAGGGAAAATTTTGTCATTTGTTGTGACGGTATCAGAATGGGCCGAAATTTCGCAAGTTGATTGGAATCAGCCAGAGAAATTGGACTAGGGGCACCGGTCCGATATCATGGGATTTTACCTAAATTCCTTCGTTTAGGCCTCTGAATAATTAATTTCCTTATTAATTATGTCAGGTTGAAGAACTGTTTGACATAAAATTTAAAAGGTAAAACAACACCGGGGGCAATTTTGTCATTTGTCGCGACAGTGTTGGATTGGGCCGAAATTTTGTAGGTTGATTGGAAACAGCTCAAGAAATTGGACTGGGGGCACAAACCTGAGATCACGGGATTTTAGCCAAATTCCTTCGTTTATGCCTCCGAATAATTAATTTCCTTATTAATTATGTCAGGTTGAAAAAGTATTGGACAGAAAATTAAGAAAGAAAAATCCTACCATGGGCAATTTTGTCATTTGTCGCGTCGGTGTCGAAATGGGTCGAAATTTGGCAGGTTGATTGAAAATGGCTCGAGAAATTGGACTTAGGGCGTAGACCCGAGATCTAGGGATTTTAGCCAAATTCGTTCATTTAGGACTCCAAACAATTAATTTCTGTAACAATTATGTCAGGTTGAAGAAGTGTTGGACAAAAAATTAACAAAGAAAAATCGCACCAGGGTCAATTTTGTCATTTGTCGTGACGGTGTCGGAATGGGCCGAAATTTGGTAGGTTGATTGGAAACGGCCCAAAAAATTAGACTCGGGACACAGACCTAGGATCACGAGATTTTAGCCTAATTCCTTCGTTTAGGCCTCCGAATAATTAATTTCTACAATAATTATGTCAGGTTGAAGAAGTGTTGGACATAAAATTAACAAAGACAAACCGCACCCGGGGCAATTTTGTCATTTGTCGCGACGGTGTCGGAATGGACCGAAATTTGGCAAGTTGATTGGAAACGGCCCAAAAAATTAGACTCGGGACACAGACCTAGGATCACGAGATTTTAGCCTAATTCCTTCGTTTAGGCCTCCGAATAATTAATTTCTACAATAATTATGTCAGGTTGAAGAAGTGTTGTACATAAAATTAACAAAGACAAACCGCACCCGGGGTAATTTTGTCATTCGTCGCGACGGTGTCGAAATGGGCCAAAATTTGGCAGGTTGATTGGAAACGGCAAGAGAAATTGGACTCGAGGCATAGACCTGGGATCACGGGATTTTGGCCAAATTCCTTCATTTAGGCCTCCAAATAATTAATTTCCTCATTAATTACGTCAGGCTGAAGATATGTTGGACAAAAAATTAACAAATCAAAATCGCACCTGGCGTAATTTTGTTATTTGTCGCTACGGTGACGGAATGTGCTGAAATTTGGAAGGTTGATTGAAAACGGCCCGAGAAATTGGACTTGGGGCAAAGACCCGGGATCACGGGATTTTAGTTAAATTCCTTCGTTTAGGCATCCAACTAATTAATTTTCGTATTATTTATGTCAGGTTGAATAACTGTTGGACATAAAATTTAAAAGGCAAAGCAACACCAGGGGCAATTTTGTCATTTGTCGCGACGATGTCTGAATGGGCCAAAATTTGGCAGATTGATTGGAAACGGCCCGATAACTTGGACTCGGGGTAATGACCCGGGATCACGGGATTTTGGCCAAATTCCTTCGTTTAGGCCTCCAAATATTATTTTTCGTTGTAATTATGTCCGGTTGAAGAAGTGTAGGACAGACGATTTAAAAAGTAAAACTATACCAGGGGAAATTTTATCATTTGTCGCGACGGTGTTGGAATGGGCCGAAATTTGGCAAGTTGATTGGAGTCGGCCAGGGAAATTGGAGAGTCGGGGCACCGACCTGGGATCACGGGATTTTAGCCAAATTCCTTCGTTTAGGCCTCTGAATAATTAATTTCCTTATTAATTATGTTAGGTTGAAGAAGTGTTGGACAAAAAATTTAAAAAGCAAAACAGTACCTGGGGCAATTTTGTCATTAGTCATGACGGTGTCGAAATGGGCCGAAATTTGGCAGGTTGATTGGAAACGGCCCGAGAAATCGGACTCGGGGCACAGACCCGGATCATAGGATTTTAGCCAAATTCCTTCGTTTAGGCCTCCAAATAATTAACTTCCATCTTAATTATGTCAGGTTGAAAAAGTGTTGGACAGAAAATTAACAAATCAAAACCGCACCAAGGGCAATTTTGTCATTTGTCGCGACGGTGTCAGAATGGGCTGAAATTTGGCAGGTTGATTGTAAACGGCCCGAGAAATTAGACTCGGGGTAATGCCCCGAGTTCTCAAGATTTTTGCCAAATTCCTTTGTTTAGGCCTTCAAATAATTTTTTTTCGTATTAATTATGTAAGGTTGAAAAAGTGTTGGACAGAAAATTAACAAAGAAAAATCGGACCAGGGGCAATTTTGTCATTTGTCGCAACGGTGTCGGAATGGGCCGAAATTTGGCAGGTTGATTGGAAACGGCCCGAGAAATTAGACTATGGGCACAGACCCGGGATCACGGAATTTTAGCCAGATTCATTCATTTAGGCCTTCGAATAAATTATTTCCGTATTAATATGTCAGGTTTAAGAAGTGTTGGACAGAAACTTAACAAAGAAAAATCGCACCAGGGGCAATTTTGTCATTTGTCGCCATGGTGTCGGAATGGGCCGAAATTTGGTAGGTTGATTGGAAATAGTTAGGAATGTAAACGAGCCGAGCTGAGCAGGCTCGCAAGCCTAAAGTTTCAGCTCGTCCTCGGCCCAGTTAAAATGGCCGAGCTTTTTTTCGGCTTGAGTTGGGCCGAGCAAAAGCTCTGCCCAAAAAAAGGCTACAGG
Source organism: Olea europaea var. sylvestris (assembly GCF_002742605.1). NCBI lineage: Eukaryota > Viridiplantae > Streptophyta > Magnoliopsida > Lamiales > Oleaceae > Olea > Olea europaea. The sequence goes on from NC_036255.1 coordinate 302,436, forward strand.
CCGAGTCGGACAGACTCGTTTTCTCCCTTTTCATTTCCTCCTCCCAAACTACTACCTTTTAAAGCCAGGATAGCTGCCTTTAAAAGGCAGCAATTTTTCTACCTTTTAAGCCTCAGTTTTAATTTTATTTTAAAAAGCTTGCGAGCAAAAGGGTCGGTTCGGGAAAAGCCCGTGCCCCCAAAATGGGGCTCTGCCTGAGCCTAGGCTCAGGTTTTCCCAGGTAGAACCACGGGCAGCCCCAGCCGGTGAGCCCGATTGCCATCCTTAGAAACTGCCTGCGAAATTGGACTTGGGGCAGAGACCCGAGAACTTGGGATTAAAGCCGAATTCCTTCGTTTAGGCCTCCAAATAGTTAATTTACATATTAATTAGGTCAGGTTGAAGAAGTGTTGGACCAAAAATTAACAAAGAAAAACTGCACCACAAGCAATTTTTTCATTTGTCGCGATGGTGTTGAAATGGGCCGAAATTTGATAGGTTGATTGGAAACAGGGCGAGAAAATGGACTCGGGGCACAGACCTAAGATCGCTGGAATTTTGCTAAATTTCTTCGTTTAGGCCTCCGAATAATTAATCTCCTTATTAATTATGTCCGGTTGAAGAAGTGTTGGACACAAAATTAACAAAGAAAAACCGCACCAGGGGATATTTTGTCATTTGTTGCGACGGTGTCGGAATGGGCCGAAAATTGGTAGGTTGATTGGAAACGGCCTGAGAAATTGGACTCGAGGCAAAGACTCGAGATCTCAGGATTTCAGCCAAATTCCTTCGTTCAGGCCTCCGAATAATTAATTTCCGTATTAATTATGTAAGGTAGAATAAGTGTTGGACAGAAAATTAACAAAGAAAAACCGCACCAGGGACAATTTCGTCATTTGTCACGATGGTGTTAAAATGGGCCAAAATTTGGCAGGTTGATTGGAAACGGCCCGAGAAATTAGACTCGGGGCAAAGACCTAGGATCACGGGATTTTAGCCAAATTCCTTCGTATAGGCCTCCGAATAATTAATTTCTTAATTAATTATATCAGGTTGAAGAAGTGTTGGACAGAAAATTAACAAATCAAAACCGCACCAGGGGCAATTTTGTCATTTATCGCGAGGGGGTCGGAATGGGCCAAAATTTGGCAGGTTGATTGGAAATGGCCCGAGAGAATTAGACTTGGGGCAATGACCTGAGATCTTGGGATTTTAGACAAATTCCTTCGTTTACACCTCCGAATAATTAATTTCCAAATTAATTATGTCAGGGTGAATAAGTGTTGGACAGAAAATTAACAATGCAAAACCGCACCAGGGGAAATTTTGTTATTTGTCACGACAGTGTCGTTATGGGCCGAAATTTGGCAGGTTGATTGGGAACGGTCCCAGAAATTGGGCTCATGTCATAGACCCGAGATCTTGGGATTTTAGCCAAATTCCTTTGTTTAGACCTCCGAATAATTAATTTCTGTATTAATTATGTCAGGTTGAAGAAGTGTTGGATAGAAAATTAGCAAAAGAAAAACGGCACAAGGGGAAATTTTGTCATTTGTCACGACGGTGTCGGAATGGGCCTAAATTTGGCAGGTTGATTGGAAACGGCCCGCGAAATTGGACTCGGGGCTTTGACCCGAGATCTCGGGATTTTAGCCAAATTCCTTCATTTAGGACTCCGAATAATTAATTTCCAGATTAATTATGTCAGGTTGAAGAAGTGTTGGACAGAAAATTAACAAAGAAAAATCGCACTAGGGGCAATTTTGTTATTTATAGCGACGGTGTCGGAATGGGCAAAAATTTGGCTGATGGATTGGAAATGGACTAAGAAATTGGACTCAGGGCACAGACTCGGGATCACGGTATTTTAGCCAAATTCCTTCGTTTAGGCCTCCGAATTATTAATTTCCGTATTAATTATGTTAGGTTGAAGAAGTGTTGGATAGAAAATTAACAAAAGAAACCGCACGATCACGGTATTTTAGCCAAATTCCTTCGTTTAGGCCTCCGAATTATTAATTTCCGTATTAATTATGTTAGGTTGAAGAAGTGTTGGACAGAAAATTAACAAAGAAAAATCGAATCAGGGGCAATTTTGTCATTTGTCACAACGGTGTCGGAATGGGCTTAAATTTGGCAGGTTGATTGGAAACGGCCCGAGAAATTGGACTTGGTTCAAAGACCTGAGCTCTCGGGATTTTAGCAAAATTCCTTCATTTAGGCTTGTGATTAATTAATTTTCGTATTAATTATGTCAGGTTGAAGAAGTGTTGGACAAAAAATTAACAACGCAAAACTGCACTAGGGACATTTTGTCATTTGTCGCAACGGTGTCAGAATGGGCCGAAATTTGGCAGGTTGATTGGAAACGGCCCGTGAAATCGGACTCGGTTCACAGACCCGGGATTACGGAATTTTAGCCAAATTCCTTCGTTTAGGCCTTAGAATAATTAATTTCTATATTAATTATGCCAGGTTGAAGAAGTGTTTGACAAAAAATTAACAAAGAATAACCGTACCAATGGCAATTTTTTCATTTGTCACAACGTGTTAGAATGGGCCAAAATTTGGCAGGTTCATTGGAAACGGCTCGAGAAATTAGACTCGGGCGTTAACTCGGGCTCACGAGATTTTACCCAAATTCCTTCGTTTGGCCCCCGAATAATTAATTTTCATGTTAATTATGTCATGTTGAAGTGTTGGACAGAAAATCAATAAAGAAAAACCGAACCAGTGGCAATTTTGTCATTCGTCGCGACAGGTCGGAATGGGCCAAAATTTGGCAGGTTGATTGCAAACGGCCCGAGAAATTGGACTTGAGGCACAAACTCGGGATCACGGGATTTTAGCGAAATTCCTTCGTTTAGGCCTCCGAAAAGTTAATTTCCTTATTAATTATGTCAGGTTGAAGAAGTGTTGGACAGAAAATTAACAAAGCAAAATCGCACCAGGGGCAATTTATTCATTTGTCACGATGGTGTCGGAATGGACCGAAAATTTGGCAGGTTGTTTGGAAACGGCCCGAGAAATTGGACTCGAGGCACATACCCAGGATCACGAGATTTTAGCCAAATTCCTTCGTTTAGGCCTCTTAATAATTAATTTTCGTATTAATTATGCCAAGTTGAAGAAGTGTTGGACACAAAATTAACAAAGAAAAACCGCACCAGGGGCAATTTTGTCATTTTTCACGACGTGTCGAAGTGGGCCGAACTTTGGGCGGTTCATTGAAAACGGCTCGAGAAATTGAACTCGGGTCAAAGACACGAGATCTCGGGATTTTAGCCAAATTCCTTCATTTAGGCTTCCGAACAATTAATTTTCGTATTAATTATGTCAGGTTGAAGAAGTGTTGGACGCAAAATTAACAACGCAAAACCGCATCAGGGGCAATTTTGTCATTTTTCATGACGGTGTCGGAATGGGCCAAAATTTGGCAATTTGTTTGGAAACAACACGAGAAATTGGAGTCGAGGCACAGACCCGGGATCATGGAATTTTAACCAAATTCCTTCGTTTAGGCCTCCAAATAATTAATTTCCTTATTAATTATGTCAGGTTGAAAAAGTGCTGGACAAAAAATTAACAAAGAAAAATCGCACCAAGGGCAATCTTTGTCATTTGTTGCGACGGTGTCGGAATGGGCTGAAATTTGGCAGGTTGATTGTAAATGGCCCGAGAAATTGAACTCGGGGCGATGACCCGAGATCAAGGCATTTTAGTCAAATTCCATCATTTAGGCCTCCAAATTATTAATTTCCATATTAACTATGTCAAGTTGAATAAGTGTTGGACAGAAAATTAACGATGCAAAACCGCACCCGGGGCAATTTTGTCATTTGTTGTGACGGTGTCGAAATGGGCCAAAATTTGGCATGTTGATTGGAAACGGCCCAAGAAATTGGACTCGGGTCAAAGACCTGAGATCTCAGGATTTTAGCCAATTCTTTCGTTTAGGCCTCTGAATAATTAATTTTCGTGTATTAATTACGTCAGGTTGAAGAAGTGTTGGACAGAAAATTAACGAAGCAAAATCGCACTAGGGGCTATTTTGTCATTTGTCGCGACGGTGTCGAAATGGGCCGAAATTTGGCAGGTTGATTGGAAACGGCCCGAGAAATTGGACTCGGGGCACTAACCCGAGATCACGGGATTTCAGCCAAATTCCTTCGTTTAGGTCTCTGAATAATTAATTTCCTTGTTAATTATGTCAGGTTGAAGAAGTGTTGGATAGAAAATTAACAAAAGAAACCGCACCAGGGGAATTTTGTTATTTGTTGCGACGGTGTCAGAATGGGCCGAAATATGGCAGGTTGATTGGAAACGGCCCGCGAAATTGGACTCGGGTCTAGGACCCGAGATCTCGAGATTTTAGCCAAATACCTTCGTTTAGGTCTCCGAATAATTAATTGTCATATTAATTATGTCAGGTTGAAGTAGTGTTGGACATAAAATTAACAACGCAAAATCGTACTTCGTATTAATTTTCTCATTTGTCACGACGATGTCGGAATGAACCGAATTTGGCAGGTTGATTGGAAATGGCCCGAGAAATTGAACTCGGGGCACAGACTCGGGATCATTTGATTTTGGCCAAATTCGTTCGTTTAGGCCTCCGAATAATTAATTTCCTTACTAATTATGTCAAGTTGAAGAAGTGTTGGATAGAAAATTAACCAAGCAAAGCCGCACCAGGGGCAATTTTGTCATTTGTCACGACGGTGTCAGAATGGGCCAAAATATGGCAGGTTAATTGGAAACGGTCTGAGAAATTGGACTCAGGGCACATACCCGGGTTCATTGGATTTTATCCAAATTCGTTCATTTAGGCCTCCGAATAATTAATTTTCGTATTAATCATGTCAGGTTGAAGAAGTGTTTGACAGAAAATTAACAAAGAAAAACCGCACCAGGGCAATTTTGTTATTTGTCGTAATATGTCGAAATGGGCCGAAATTTGGAAGGTTGATTGGAAATGGTCCGAGAAATTGGACTTGGGGTACATACCCGAGATCATTGGATTTTAGCCAAATTCGTTCGTTTAGCCCACTGAATAATTAATTTTCGTATTCATTATGCCAGGTTGAAGAAGTGTTTGACAGAAAATTATCAAAGAAAAACTGCACTAGGGGCAATTTTGTTATTTGTCGCGACGTGTCGGAATGGGCCGAAATTTGGAAGGTTGATTGAAAACAGACCGAGAAATTGGACTCGGGGCACAGACCCAGGATCATTGGATTTTAGCCATATTCGTTCGTTTAGGCCTCAAAATAATTAATTTCCTTACTAATTATATCAGGTTGAAGAAGTGTTAGACAGAAATTAACAAAGTAAAGCCGCACCAGGGGCAATTTTTTCATTTGTCATGACGATTTCAGAATGGGTCGAAATGTGGCAGGTTAATTGGAAACGGCCCGAGAAATTGGACTCGGTGCACAGTCCTGGGATAATGGAATTTTAGCCCATTTCCTTCATTTAGGCCTCCGAATAATTAATTTTCGTATTAATTATGTCAGGTTGAAGAAGTGTTGGATAGAAAATTAACAAAGAAAAATTGCACTAGGGCAATTTTGTCATTTGTCGCAACGGTGTCGGAATGGTCCAAAATTTGGCTGGCTGATTGGAAACGGCCCGAGAAATTGGATTCGGGACACAGACTTGGGATCACGGGATTTTAGCCAAATTCCTTCGTTTAGACCTCCGAATAATTAATTTCCTAGTTAATTATGTTAGGTTGAAGACGTGTTGGACAGAAAATTAACAAATAAAAATCGCTACAGGGGCAATTTTGTCATTTGTCACGAAGGTGCCGGAATGGGCTGAAATTTGGCAGGTTGATTGGAAACGGCCCGCGAAATTGAACTTGGGGCTGAAACCCGAGATCTCGGGATTTTAGAAAAATTCATTGGTTTAGGCCTCCAATTAATTAATTTTCGTATTAATTAGGTCAGGTTGAAGAAGTGTTGGACAGAAAATTAACAACGCAAAACTGCACCCGGGGCAATTTTGTCATTTTTCGCGACGGTGTCGGAATGGGTCGAAATTTGGTATTTTAATTGAAAATGGCCTAAGAAATTGGACTCAGGTTTGAGACCCAAGATCTCGAGATTTTAGCTAAACTCTTTCGTTTAGGCCTCCAAATAATTAATTTCTGTGTATTAATTATGTCAGGTTGAAGGAGTGTTGGACAGAAAATTAACAAAGCAAAATCGCACTAGGAGCAATTTTGTCATTTGTCGCGACGGTTTCGGAATGGGCCGAAATTTGGCAGGTTGATTGGAAACAGCCCGAGAAATTGGACTCGGGGCACAGACCCAGGATCACGGGATTTTATCCAAATCCCTTCGTTTAGGCCTCCGAATAATTAATTTCCTTATTAATTATGTCTGGTTGAAGAAGTGTCGGATAGAAAATTAACAAAGAAAAATAGCACCAGAGGCAATCTTGTCATTTGTCGCTACGGTGTCGGAATGGGCCAAAATTTGGCAGGTTGATTGGAAACGGCCCGAGAAATTGGACTCGGGGCACAGACCCGGGATCACGGGATTTTAGTCAAATTCCTTCGTTTAGGCCTCTGAATAATTAATTTCCGCATTAATTATGTCAAGTTGAAGAAGTGTTGGACAGAAAATTAACAAAGAAAAACCGAACCAGGGGCAATTTTGTCATTTGCCACGACAGTGTAGGAATGGGACAAAATTTGGCAGGTTGATTGGAAATGGCCCGCAAAATTGGACTCGGGGCACAGACTCGGATAACGAGATTTTAGCTAAATTCCTTCGTTTAGGCCTCTGAATAATTACTTTCCTTATTAATTATATCAGGTTGAAGAAGTGCTGGACAGAAAATTAACAAAAAAAACCACACCAGGGGTAATTTTGTCATTTGTCGCGACGGTGTCAAAACGGGATGAAATTTGACAAGTTGGTTGGAAACGGCCCGAGATATTGAAATCGGGGCACAGACCTGGGATCATGGGATTTTTCCTAAATTCCCTCGTTTAGGCCTCCAAATAATTAATTTCCTTATTAATTATGTCAGCTTGAAGAAGTGCTGGACAGAAAATTAACAAAGCAAAACCGCACCAGCGATAATTTTTTCATTTATCGCGACGGTGTCGGAATGGGCCAAAATTTGGCAAGTTGATTGGAAACGGGCCGAGAAATTGGACTCAGGGCACAGACCCGGGATCATGGGATTTTAACCGAATTCCTTTGTTTAGGCCTTCGAATAATTAATTTCCTTATGAATTATGTCAGGTTGAAGAAGTGTTGGACAGAAAATTAACAAAGCAAAACCGCACCAGGGGAAATTTTGTCATTTGTCGTGACGGTGCAGGAATGGGCCGAAATTTGACAGGTTGTTTGGAAATGGCCCGAGAAATTAGACCCGGGTTGGTGACCTGAGATCAAGGCATTTTAGCCTAATTCCTTCGTTTAGGCCTCCGAATAATTAATTTTCGTATTAATTATGTCAGGTTGAATAAGTATTGGACAAAAAATTAACAACGCAAAATCGCACCTGGGGCAATTTTGTCATTTGTCACGACGGTGTTTGAACGTTCCGAAATTTAGCATGTTGATTGGAAACGGCCCGAGAAATTCGACTCAGGTCATAGACCTGAGATCTTGGGATTTTAGCCAAATTCTTTCGTTTAGACCTCCGAATAATTAATTTTCGTGTATTAATTTCGTCATGTTGAAGGAGTGTTGGACAGAAAATTAACAAAGCAAAATCGCACTAGGGGTAGTTTTGTCATTTGTCGCGATGGTGTTAGAATGGGACGAAATTTAGTAGGTTGATTGGAAACGGCTCGAGAAATTGGACTCGGGGCACAGACCCGGGATCGCGGGATTTTAGCCAAATTCCTTCGTTTAGGCCTCCGAATAATTAATTTTCGTATTAATTATGTCAGGTTGAATAAGTGTTGGACAGAAAATTAACAACGCAAAATTGCACCAGGGGCAATTTTGTCATTTGTTGCAACAGTGTCGAAATGGGCCGAAATTTGGCAAGTTGAATGGAAACGGCTCGAGAAATTGGACTCAGGGCACTAACCCGAGATCATGGGATTTTAGCCAAAATCCTTCGTTTAGGCCTCCGAATAATTAATTTCCTTGTTAATTATGTCAAGTTGAAGACGTGTTGGGCAGAAAATTAACAAAGAAAAATCACTCCAGGGCAATTTTGTGATTTGTCGCGACGTGTCGAAGTGGGCCGAACTTGGCCAATTCATTTAAAACGGCCCGAGAAATTGGACTCGGGTCAAAGACTCGGGATCTCGGGATTTTAGCTAAATTCCTTCATTTTAGCTTCCAAACAATTAATTTTCGTATTAATTATGTCAGGTTGAAGATGTGTTGGACGCAAAATTAACAATGCAAAACCGCACTAGGGGCAATTTTGTCATTTGTCACGATGGTGTCGGAATGGGCTGAAATTTGGCAAGTTGATTGGAAACGACCCGAGAAATTGGACTCGGGGCACAGATCCGGGATCATGGGATTTTAATCAAATTCCTTCGTTTAGGCCTCCGAATAATTAATTTCCTTATTAATTATGTCAGGTTGAAGAAGTGCTGGACAGAAAATTAACAAAGCAAAACCGCACCATGGCAATTTTGTCATTTGTTGCGACGGTGTCAGAATGGGCCGAAATTTGGCGGGTTGATTGGAAATGGCCAGAGAAATTGGACTCGGGGCGATGACCCGAGATTTAGGCATTTTAGCCAAATTCCTTCGTTTAGACCTCCGAATAATAAATATTCATATTAATTATGTTCGGTTGAAGAAGTGTTGGACAGAAAGTTAACAAAGAAAAACCACACCAGGGGAAATTTTGTCATTTGTCATGACGTGTCGGAGTGGGCCGAACTTGGCCGATTCATTGAAAATGGCCCGAGAAATTGGATCTCGGGATTTGATCTAAATTCCTTCGTTTAGGCTTCCAAACAATTAATTTTCGTATTTATTATGTCAGGTTGAAGAATTGTTGGACGCAAAATTAACAATGCAAAACCGCACCAGGGGCAATTTTGTCATTTGTCGCGATGGTGTCGGAATAGGCCGAAATTTGGTAAGTTGATTGGAAACGGCCTGAGAAATTGTACTCGGGGCACAAACCCGAGATCATGGGATTTTAATCAAATTCCTTCATTTAGGCCTCCGAATAATTAATTTCCTTATTAATTATGTCAGGTTGAAGAAGTGCTGGATAGAAGATTAACAAAGCAAAACCGCACCATGGGCAATTTTGTCATTTGTCGCGACGCTGTCGGAACAGGCCGAAATTTGACAGGTTGATTGGAAACAGCCCGAGAAATTGGACTCGGGGCGGTGACTCGAGATCTAGGCATTTTAGCCAAATTCTATCGTTTAGGCCTTCGAATAATAAATTTTCAAATTATGTTAGGTTGAACAAGTGTTGCACAGAAAATTAACAACGCAAAACCACACCCAGGGCAATTTGGTGATTTGTCGCGATGGTGTTGGAATGGGCCGCAGTATGGTAGGTTGATTGGAAACAGCACGAGAAATTGGACTCGGTTTACAGTCCCGGGATCGCGGGATTTTACCCAAATTCCTTCATTTAGGCCTCCGAATAATTAATTTCCGTATTAATTATTTCAGGTTGAAGAAGTGTTGGACAGAAAATTAACAAAGAAAAATCGCACCAGGGCAATTTTGTCATTTGTCGCGACGGTGTCGGAATGGGCCGAAATTTGGAAGGTTGATTGGAAACGGTCCAAAAAATTGGACTCGAGGCACAGACCCGGGATCGCGGAATTTTAGCAAAATTCCTTCATTTAGGCCTCCAATTAATTAATTTTCATATTAATTAGGTCAGGTTGAAGAAGTGTTGGACAGAAAATTAACAACGCAAAATCGCACCCAAGGCAATTTTGTCATTTGTCGCGACGGTGTCGGAATGGATCGAAATTTGACATGTTGATTGGAAACGGCCTGAGAAATTGGACTTGGGTCAAAGACCCAAGATCTCAAAATTTTAGCCAAATTCTTTCATTTAGGCCTTCCAATAATTAATTTCCATGTATTAATTGTGTCAGGTAGAAGGAGTGTTGGACAGAAAATTAACAAACCAAAATTGCACTAGGGGCAGTTTTGTCATTTGTCGTGACGGTATCGGAATGGGCCGGAATTTGGCAGTTTGATTGGAAACAGCCCGAGAAATTGGACTCGAGGCACAAACCTGGGATCGCGGGATTTTAGCCAAATTCCTTCGTTTACGCCTCCGAATAAATAATTTCCGTATTAATTATGTCAGGTTGAATAAGTGTTGGACAGAAAATTAACAACGCAAAACCGTACCAGGGGCAATTTTGTCATTTGTCGCGACGGTGTCGGAATGGGCCAAAATTTTGCAGGTTGACTGTAAATGGCCCGAGAAATTGGACTTAAGGCACAAACCTGAGATCACGGGATTTTAGCCAAATTCCTTCGTTTAGGCCTCCGAATAATTAATTTCCTAGTTAATTATGTCAGGTTGGAGAAGTGTTTGACAAAAAATTAACAACGCAAAACCATTCTCGGGATAATTTCGTCATTTGTCACGACGATCTCGAAATGAGCCGAATTTGGCAGGTTGATTGGAAACGGCCCGAGAAATTGGACTCGGGTCACAAACCCGGGAACACACGATTTTAGCCAAATTCCTTCGTTTAGACCTTCGAATAATTAATTTCCGTATTAATTATGTCAGATTGAAGAAGTGTTTGGCAGAAAATTAACAAAGTAAAACTGCCCCCAGGGGCAATTTTGTCATTTTTCGCTACGGTGTTGGAATGGGTTGAAATTTGGCACGTTAATTGGAAGCGGCCCGAGAAATTGGACTCGGGGCAAGGACCCAGGAACATGGGATTTCAGGAAAATTCCTTCGTGTAGGCCTCCGAATAAGTAATTTCCTTATTAATTATGTCAGGTTGAAGAAGTGCTGGACAGAAAATCAACAAAGCAAAACCGCATTAGGGGCAATTTTGTCATTTGTCGCGACGATGTCGGAATGGGCTGAAATTTGGCAGGTTGATTGGAAACGGCCCGAGAAATTGGACTTGGGGCAGAGACCCGAGATCTCCGCATTTTGGCCAAATTCCTTCGTTTAGACCTCCGAATAATTAATTTCCTTATTATTTATGCCAGTTTGAAGAAGTGTTGTACAGAAAATTAACACAGAAAAACCGCACCAGGGGCAATTTTGTCATTTGTCATAACGGTGCGAATGGGCTAAAATTTGATAGGTTGATTAGAAACGGCCCGAGAAATTGGACTCGGGGCGCAGATCCGGGATCACGAGATTTTAGCCAAATTCCTTCGCGTAGGCCTCGGAATAATAAATTTCCTTGTTAATTCTGTCAGGTTGATGAAGTTTTGGACAGAAAATTAGCAACGCAAAACCACACCAGGGGCAATTTTGTCATTTGTCGCGACGGTGTCGGAATGGGCTGAAATTTGGCAGGTTGATTGGAAACGGCCCGAGAAATTGGACTTGGGGCAGAGACCCGAGATCTCGGCATTTTGGCCAAATTTCTTCGTTTAGGCCTCCGAATAATTAATTTCCTTATTATTTATGTCAGTTTGAAGAAGTGTTGGACAGAAAATTAACACAGAAAAACCGTACCAGGGGCAATTTTGTCATTTGTCATAACGGTGCGGATGGGCTGAAATTTGATAGGTTGATTAGAAACGGCCCGAGAAATTGGACTCGGGGCGCAGATCCGGGATCACGGGATTTTAGCCAAATTCCTTCGCGTAGGCCTCGGAATAATAAATTTCCTTGTTAATTATGTCAGGTTGATGAAGTGGTGGACAGAAAATTAGCAACGCAAAACCGCACCAGGGGCAATTTTGTCATTTGTCGCGACGGTGTCGCAATGGGCCGAAATTTAGCAGGTTGATTGTAAACGACCCGAGAAACTGACTCGGCCCAACGACCAGAGATCTTGGGATTTTGGCCAAATTCCTTCGTTTAGGCCTCCGAATAATTAATTTTCGTATTAATTATGTCAGGTTGAAGAAGTGTTGGATGGAAAATTAACAAAGAAAAATGGCACCATGGGTAATTTTGTCATTTGTCGCGATGGAGTCGGAATGGTTCAAAATTTGGCAGGTTGATTGGAAACGGCCTGTGAAATTGGACTCAAGGCAGAGACACGAGATCTCGGAATTTTAGCCAAATTCCTTCATTTAGGCCTCCGAATAATTAATTTCCGTACTAATTATGTCAGGATGAAAAAGTGTCGGATAGAAAATTAACACAGAAAAATCGTACCAGGGGCAATTTTTTCATTTGTCAACGGTGTCGGAACGGGCCGAAATTTGGCCGGTTGATTGGAAACGGCCCGAGAAATTGGATTTGGGGCACAAACCCGGGATCACGTGATTTTAGCCAAATTCCTTCGTTTAGGCCTCCGAATAATTAATTTCCCTATTAATTATGTCAGGTTGAAGAAGTGTTGGATAGAAAATTAACAAAGAATAACCGCACCGTGGGCAATTTTGTCATTTGTCGCGATGGTGTTGAAATGGGTCGAAATTTGGCAGGTTGATTGGAAACTGCCCGAGAAATTGAACTCAAGGCATAGACCCAGGATCACGGAATTTGAGCAGAATTCCTTCTTTTAGGCCTCCGAATAATTAATTTCCTTATTAATTATGTCAGGTTGAAGAAGTGTTGGACAGAAAATTATGAAACCAAAACCGCCCCAGGGGTAATTTTGTCATTTTCCGCTACGGTGTCCGAATGGGCCAAAATTTGGTAGGTTGATTGGAAACGGCCCGATAAATTGGACTCGGGGCAAAGACCAGGGAACATGGGATTTTAGCCAAATTTCTTCGTGTAGGCCTCTGAATAATTAATTTCCTTATTAATTATGTCAGGTTGAAGAAGTACTTGATAGAAAATTAACAAAGCAAAACCGTACCAAGGGCAATTTTGTCATTTGTCGCGACCGTGTCGGAATGGGTCGAAATTTGGCAGGTTGATTGGAAACGGCCCGAGAAATTGGACTTGGGGCAGAGACCCCAGATCTCTGCATTTTAGCCAAATTCCTTCGTTTAGACCTCCGAATAATTAATTTCTGTATTATTTATGTCAGGTTGAATAAGTGTTGGATAGAAAATTAACAAAGAAAAACTACACCAGGGGCAATTTTATCATTTGTCGCGACTGTGTCAGAATGGGTTAAAATTTGGTTGGTTGATTGGAAATGACCTGAGAAATTGGACTTGAGGCACGGACCTGGGATAAAGGGATTTTAGCCAAATTCCTTCGTTTAGGCCTCCGAATTATTAATTTCCTTATTAATTTTGTCAGGTTGAAGAAGTGTTGGACAGAAAATTAATGAAGAAAAACCGCACCACGAGCAATTTTTTCATTTGTAGCAACGGTGTCAGAATGGGCCGTAATTTGGCAGGTTGATTGGAAACGGCCCGCGAAATTGGACACGGGGCTAAGACCTAAGATCTCGGGATTTTAGCCAAATTCCTTCATTTAGGCCTTCGAATAATTAATTTCCATATTATTTATGTCTGGTTGAATACGTGTTGGATAGAAAATTAACAAAGAAAAACCGCACAAGGGGCAATTTTAACATTTGTCGCGACAGTGTCGGAATGGGTTGAAATTTGGCTGGTTGGTTGGAAACGGCCTGAGAAATTGGACTTAGGGCACAGACCTGGGATAACGGGGTTTTAGCTAAATTCCTTCGTGTAGGCCTCCGAATAATTAATTTCCTTATTAATTATGTCAGGTTGATGAAGTGCTGGACAGAAAATTAACAGAGCAAAACCGCACCAAGTGCAATTTTGTCATTTGTCACGACGGTGTTGGAATTGGCCGAAATTTGGCAGGTTGATTGGAAACGGCCCGAGAAATTGGACTTGGGGCAGTGACCCGAGATCTCGGCATTTTAGCCAAATTCCTTCATTTAGGCCTCCAAATAATTAATTTATATATTATTTATGTCAGGTTGAATAGGTGTTGGACAGAAAATGCGCAAAGAAAAACTGCACCAAGGGCAATTTTATCATTTGTTGAGACAGTGTCGGAATGGGTTGAAATTTGGCTGGTTGATTGGAAATGGCCCGAGAAATTGGACTCGGGGCACATACCTGTGTTAACGGGATTTTAGCTAAATTCATTTGTTTAGACCTCCTAGTTATTAATTTCCTTATTAATTTTGTCAGGTTGAAGAAGTGTTGGACAGAAAATTAACAAAGAAAAACCACACTATTGGTAATTTTGTCATTTGTCGCGACGGAGTCGAAATGGGCTGAAATTTGGCGGGTTGATTGGTAACGGCCTGCGAAATTGGACTCGAGGCAAAGACCCGAGATCTCGAAATTTTAGCCAAATTCCTTCGTTTAGGCCTCCGAATAATTAATTTCCATATTAATTACGTCAGGATGAAGAAGTGTTGGGTAGAAAATTAACACAGAAAAATCGCACCAGGGGCAATTTTGTCATTTGCCACAACGGTGTCGGAATGGGCCAAAATTTGGCGGGTTGATTGGAAACGGCCCGCGAAATTGGACTCGAGGCAAAAACCCAAGATCTCAAAATTTTAGCCAAATTCCTTCGTTTAGGCCTCCGAATAACTAATTTTCACATTAATTATGTCAGGATGAAGAAGTGTTTGGCAGAAAATTAACACAGAAAAACCACACCAGGGGCAATTTTGTCATTTGTCGCAACGGTGTTGGAATGGGCCAAAATTTGGCAGGTTGATTGGAAACGGCCCGAGAAATTGGACTCGGGGCATAGACCCGAGATCACGTGATTTTAGCCAAATTCCTTCATTTAGACCTCCAAATAATTAATTTTCGTATTAATTATGTCAGGTTGAAGAAGTGTTGGATAGAAAATTAACAAAGAAAAACCACCCCATGGGCAATTTTGTCATTTGTCACGACAGCGTTGAAATGGGCTGAAATTTGGAAGGTTGACTGGAAACGGCCCGAGAAATTGGACTCGGGGCACAGACCCAGGATCACGGGATTTTAGCCGAATTCCTTCATTTAGGCGTCCGAATAATTAATTTCCTTATTAATTATGTTAGGTGGAAGAAGCGTTGGACAGAAAATTAACAAAGCAAAACCGCACCAGAGGAAATTTTGTCATTTTTCGCTACGGTGTCGGAAAGGCTGAAATTCGGCAGGTTGATTGGAAACGGCCCGAGAAATTGGACTCGGGGCAAAGACCCGGGAACACAGGATTTTAACCAAATTCCTTCGTGTAGGCCTTCGAATAATTAATTTCCTTATTAATTATGTCAGGTTGAAGAAGTGCTGGACAGAAAATTAACGAAGCAAAACCGCACTAGGGGCAATTTTGTCATTTTTCGTGACGATATCGGATTGTGCCGAAATTTGACAGGTTGATTGGAAACGACCTGGAAAATTGGACTCGGGATAAAAACCCGAGATCTCGGGATTTTAGCCAAATTCCTTCATTTAGACCTCTGAATAATTAATTTTCGTATTAATTATGTCAGGTTGAAGAAGTGTGGGACAGGAAATTAACAAAGAAAAACCGTACCAAGGGCAATTTTGTCACTTGTCGGACGGTGTCAGAATGGGTCAAAATTTGGCAGGTTGATTGGAAACGGCCCACGAAATTGGACTTGGGGCAAAGACCCGAGCTCTCGGGATTTTAGCCAAATTCCTTTTAGACCTCCGAATAATTAATTTCTGTATTAATTATGTCCGGTTGAAGAAGTGTCGGATAGAAAATTAAGAAAGAAAAACCGCACCAGGGGCAATTTTGTCATTTGTTGCGACGGTGTCGGAATGGGCCGAAATTTGGCCGGATGATTGGAAACGGCTCGCGAAATTGGATTCGTGCCTGAGACCTAAGATCTTGGGATTTTAGCTAAATTCCTTCGTTTAGGCCTCCGAATAATTAATTTTCGTATTAATTATGTCAAGTTGAAGATGTTTTTGACAGAAAATTAACAAAGCAAAACCGCACCATGGGTAATTTCGTCAATTGTCGCGAAAGTGTTGGAATTAGCTGAAATTTGGCAGGTTGATTGGAAATGGCCCGAGAAATTGGACTCTGGGCAAAGACCCAGGATCACGGGATTTTAACTAAATTCCTTCATTTAGGCCTCCTAATAATTAATTTCCTTATTAATTATGTCTGGTTGAAAAAGTGTTGTACAGAAAATTAACAATGCAAAATCGCAGCAGGGGCAATTTTGTCATTTCTCGCGACGGTGTCAGAATGGGCTGAAATTTCGTAGGTTGATTGGAAACGACCCAAGGAATTGGACTCGAGTCATAGACCCGAAATCTCGGGATTTTAGCCAAATTCCTTCGTTTAGTCCTCCAAATAATTAATTTTCATATTAATTATGTTAGGTTGAATAAGTGTTGGACAAAAAATAGACAACACAAAACTACACCAGGGGCAATTTTATCATTTGTCGCGACGGTGTCGGAATGGGCCGAAATTTTGCAGGTTGATTGGAAACGGCCCTAGAAATTGGACTCGAGTTAAAAACCTGAGATCTCAAGATTTTAGCCAAATTTCTTCGTTTAGGCCTCCGAATAATTAATTTCCGCATTAATTATATCAGGTTGTAGAAGTGTCGGACTAAAAATTAACTACACAAAACCGCTCTAGGGGTAATTTGGTTATTTGTCGCGACGGCATCGGAATGTGCCGAAATTTGGCAAGTTGATTGGAAACGGTCCTAGAAATTGGACTCAGGGCGAAGACCAGAGATCTCGGGATTTTAGACAAATTCCTTCATTTAGGCCTTCGAATAATTAATTTTCGTATTAATTATGTCAGGTTGAATAAGTGTTGGACAGAAAGTTAACAACGCAAAACCGCACCAGGGGCAATTTTATCATTTATTGTGACGGTGTCGGAATGAGCCAAAATTTAGCAGGTTGATGGGTAACGGTTCGAGAAATATGCTCGGGGCAGAGACCCGAGAACTCGGAATTTTAGCCAAATTCCTTTGTTTAGGCCTTCGAATAATTAATTTCCTTATTAATTATGTCAGGTTGAATAAGTGTTGGACAGAAAACTAACAACGCAAAACCGCACCAAGGGCAATTCTGTCATTTATCGCGATGACGTCGGAATGGGCCGAAATTTGGTAGGTTGATTGGAAACGGCCCGGGAAATTGGACCTGGGGCATAGACCCGGGATCACGGGATTTTAGCCAAATTACTTCGTTTAGGCCTCCGAATAATTAATTTTCGTATTAATTATGTCAGGTTGAAGGAGTGTTGGACAGAAAATTAACAAATCGAAATTGCACCTAGTGCAATTTTGTCATATGTCGCAACGGTGTCTAAACGGGTTGAAATTTACCAGGTTGATTGGAAACGTCACGAGAAATTGGACTCGGGGCACAGACCCGGGATCATTGGATTTTAGTCAAATTCCTTCGTTTAGGCCTCCGAATAATTAATTTTAGTATTAATTATGTCAGGTTGAAGAAGTGTTGGACAGCAAATTAACAAAGAAAAATCGCACCAGGGGCAATTTTGTCATTTGTCGCGACGATGTCGGAATGGGCGAAAATTTTGTAGGTTGATTGAAAACGGCCCGAGAAATTGGATTTGGGTTTTCTCGGGATTTTAGCCAAATTCGTTCGTTTAGGCCTCTGAATAATTAATTTTCGTATTAATTATGTCAGGTTGAAGAAGTATTGGACAGAAAATCAACAAAGCAAAACCGCACCAGGGGCAATTTTGTATTTTGTCGCGACGGTGTCGAAATCGGTCGAAATTTGGCAGGTTGATTGGAAACGGCCTGCTAAATCGGACTCGAGGCTAAGACCCGAGATCTCAGGATTTTAGCCAAATTCCTTCATTTAGGCCACCAAATAATTAATTTTTGTATTAATTATGTTAGGTTGAAGAAGTGTTGGACAAAAAATTAACAACGTAAAATTGCACCAGGGGCAATTTTGTCATTTGTCACGACGGTGTCGAAATGGGCTGAAATTTTGCAGTTTGATTGAAAATGGCCCGAGAAATTCGACTCGGGCTAACGACCTGAGATCTTAGGATTTTAGCCAAATTCCTTCGTTTAGGCCTTTGAATAAGTAATTTTCATAATAATTATGTCAAGTTGAAGAAGTGTTGGACAGAAAATTAACACAGAAAAATCGCACCGGCGGCAATTTTGTCATTTGTTGCAACGGTGTCGAAATGGGTCGAAATTTGGTAGGTTGATTGGAAACGGCTCGAGAAATTGGACTCGAAGCACAGACCCGGATCATGGGATTTTAGCCAAATTCCTTCGTTTAGACCTCCCAATAATTATTTTCCGTATTAATTATGTCAGGTTGAAGAAGTGTTGAACAGAAAATTAACATAGAAAAATCGCACCTTGGGCAATTTTGTCATTTGTTGCGACGGTGTTGAAATGGGCCGAAATTTGGCAGGTTGATTGGAAACGGCCCAAGAAATTAGACTCGGGGCACAGACCCAGGATCACGGGATTTTAGCCGAGTTCCTTCATTTAACCCTCCAAATAATTAATTTCCTTATTAATTATGTCAGATTGAAGAAGTGTTGGACAGAAAATTAACAAAGCAAAATCGCACCAGAGGCAATTTTGACATTTTTCACTACAATGTCGGAATGGGCTGAAATTTGGCAGGTTGATTGGAAATAGCCCGAAAAGTTGGACTCGGGGCAAAGACCCGGGAACATGGGATTTCAGCCAAATTCCTTCGTGTATGCCTCCGAATAATTAATTTCCTTATTAATTATGTCAGGTTGAACAAGTGCTGGACAGAAAATTAACAAAGCAAAACCGAACCTGGGGCAATTTTGTCATTTGTCGCGACAGTGTCGGAATGGGTCGAAATTTGGCAGGTTGATTGGAATCGGCCAGGAAAATTGGACTCGTGCCTGAGATACTAGATCTCAGGATTTTAGCAAAATTCCTTCGTTTAGGCCTCCGAATAATTAATTTCCGTATTAACTATGTCAGGTTGAAGAAGTGTTTGACAGAAAATTAACAAAGCAAAACCGCACCAGGGGCAATTTCGTCATTTGTCGCGATGGTGTTGGAATTGGCCGAAATTTGGCAGGTTGATTGGAAATGGCCCGAGAAATTTGACTCGGGGCAAAGACCCGGGATTACAGGATTTTAGCTAAATTCCTTCGTTTAGGCCTCCTAATAATTAATTTCCTTATTAATTATGTCTGGTTGAAGAAGTGTTGGACAGAAAATTTACAATGGAAAATCGCAGTAGGGGCAATTTTGTCATTTGTTGCGACGACATTGGAATGGGCCGAAATTTGGCAGGTTGATTGGAAACGGCCCAAGGAATTGGACTCGGGGCATAGACCCAAGATCTCTGGACTTTAGCAAAATTCCTTCATTTAGGCCTCCGAATAATTAATTTTCGTATTAATTATGTTAGGTTGAATAAGTGTTGGATAAAAAATTTACAATGCAAAACTGCACCAAAGGTAATTTTATCATTTGTCGCGACGGTGTCGGAATGGTCCAAAATTTGGCAGGTTGATTGGAAACGGCCCTAGAAATTGGACTCGAGTCAAAAACCCGAGATCTTGGGATTTTAGCCAAATTCCTTTGTTTTGGCCTCCGAATAATTAATTTTCGTATTAATTATGTCAAGTTGAAGAAGTGACGGACTGAAAATTAACTATACTAAACCGCTCCAGGGGCAATTTTGTCATTTGTCACGACGGCGTCGGAATGTGCCGAAATTTGGCTGGTTGATTGGAAACGGCTCTAGGAATTGGACTCAGGGCAAAGACCAGAGATCTCATGATTTTAGACAAATTCCTTCGTTTAGGCCTCTGAATAATTAATTTTCGTGTTAATTATGTCAGGTTGAATAAGTGTTGGACAGAAAATTAACAACGCAAAACTGCACTAGGGGCAATTTTGTCATTTGTTGTGATGGTGTCGGAATGAGCCAAAATTTGGCAAGTTGATGGGTAACGGTCCGAGAAATAAGCTCGGGCAGAGACCCGAGAACTCGGGATTTTAGCCAAATTCCTTCATTTAGGCCTCCCAATAATTAATTTCCGTAATAATTATGTCAAGTTGATTAAGTGTTGGACAGAAAACTAACAACACAAAACCGTACCAAGGGCAATTATGTCATTTGCCGCGACGATGTCAGAATGGGCCAAAAGTTGGTAGGTTGACTGGAAATGGCTTGAGAAATTACACTCGGGGCATAGACCTGGGATTATGGAATTTTAGCCAAATTCCTTCGTTTAGGCAGCCGAATAATTAATTTTCGTATTAATTATGTCAGGTTGAAGGAGTGTTGGACAGAAAATTAACAAACGGAAATCGCACGAGGAGCAATTTTGTCATATGTCGCGACGGTGTCAGAACTGATCGAAATTTACCAGGTTGATTGGAAACGGCTCGAGAAATTGGACTCGGGACACAGACCCGGGATCACTAGATTTTTGTCAAATTCTTTCGTTTAGCCCTCCGAATAATTAATTTTCGTATTAATTATGTTAGGTTGAAGAAGTATTGGACAGCAAATTAACAAAGAAAAACCACACCAGGGGCAATTTTGTCATTTGTCGCGATGGTGTCGGAATGGGCGGAAATTTTGCAGGTTCATTGAAAACGGCCAAAGAAATTGGATTCGGGTCTTCTCGGGATTTTAGCCAAATTCCTTCATTTAGTCCTCTGAATAATTAATTTTCGTATTAATTATGTCAGGTTGAAGAAGTGTTGGATAGAAAATCAACAAAGCAAAACCGTACATGGGGGCAGTTTTGTCATTTGTCGCAACGGTGACGAAATCGGCCGAAATTTGGCAGGTTGATTGGAAACGGCCTGCTAAATCGGACTCGAGGCTAAGACCCGAGATCTCGAGATTTTAGCCAAATTCCTTGGTTTAGGCCACCAAATAATTAATTTCCCTGTTAATTATGTTAGGTTGAAGAAGTGTTGGACAAAAAATTAACAACGCAAAACCGCACCGGGGGCAATTTTGTCATTTGTCGTGATGGTGTCGGAATTGGCCAAAATTTCGCAGGTTGATTGAAAATGGCCCGAGAAACTGGACTCCGATCATCGGCCCCAGATCTCGGGATTTTAGCCAATTCGTTCGTTTAGGCCTCCGAATAATTAACTTCCGTATTAATTACGTCAGGTTGAAGAAGTGTTGGACATAAAATTAACACAGAAAAACCGCACCAAGGGCAATTTTGTCATTTGTCACAAAGTTGTCGGAATGGGCCGAAATTTGGCAGGTTGATTGGAAACGGCCCGAGAAATTGGATTTGGGGCAGACACTCGAGATCTCGGCATTTTAGCCAAATTCCTTCGTTTAAGCCTCCGAATAATTAATTTTCTTATTATTTATGTCAGGTGGATAAGTGTTGCACAGAAAATTAACAATGAAAAACCGCACCAGGGGCAATTTTATCATTTGTCACGACAATGTCAAAATGGGCCGAAATTTCGCTGGTTGATTGGAAACGGCTTGAGAAATTGGACTCGGGGCACAGACCTGTGATAATGGGATTTTAGCCAAATTCCTTTGTTTAGGCTTCCAAATAATTTATTTATTTATTAATTATGTCAGGTAGAAGAATTGTTGGATTTGTCACGATGGTGTCGAAATGGGCCAAAATTTGGCAGGTTGATTGAAAATGGCCCGAGAAACTGGACTCGGGTCAACAACCCGAGATCTCGGGATTTTAGCCAAATTCCTTCGTTTCGGCTTCCGAATAATTAATTTCCGTATTAATTATGTCAAGTTGAAAAAGTGTTGAACAGAAAATTAACAAAGAAAAACCGCACCATGGGCAATTTTGTCATTTGTCGCGACGGTGTTGAAATGGGCCGAAATTTGGCAGGTTGATTGGAAACGGCCCGAGAAATTAGACTCGAGGCACAGACCCAGGATCATGAAATTTTAGCCGGATTCCTTCGTTTAGGCCTCCGAATAATTAATTTCCTTATTAATTATGTCAGGTTGAAGAAGGGTTGGAAAGAAAATTAATAGTACAAAACTTCATCAGGGGTAATTTTGTCATTTTCCACTACGATGTCGGAATGGGCTAAAATTTGGCTGGTTGATTGGAAACGGCCCGAAAAGTTAGGCTCGGGGCAAAGACCCGGGAGCGCGGGAATTTAGCTAAATTCCTTCGTGTAAGCCTCCGAATAATTAATTTCCTTATTAATTATGTCAGGTTGAAGAAGTACTGGACAGAAAATTAACAAAGCAAAACCGAAACAGGGGCAATTTTGTCATTTGTCGCGACAGTGTCAAAATGGGTCGAGATTTGGCAGGTTGATTGGAAATGGCCCGAGAAATTGGACTTGGGGTAGAGACCCAAGATCTCGGCATTTTAGCCAAATTCCTTTGTTTAGACCTCTGAATAATTATTTTTCATATTATTTATGTCAGGATGAATAAGTGTTGGACCGAGAATTAACAAAGAAAAATTGCACCAGAGGCAATTTTATCATTTGTCGCGACAGTGTCGGAATGGGCCGAAACTCGGCTGGTTGATTGGAAATGGCCTGAGAAATTGGACTCAGGGCACACACTTGGGAAAACAGGATTTTAGCATAATTCCTTCATTTAGGCCTCTAAATTATTAATTTCCTTATTAATTATGTCAGATTGAAGAAGTGTTGGACAGAAAATTAACGATGAAAAACCGCACCATGGGCAATTTTGTCATTTGTTGCGACGGTGTCGAAATGGGCCAAAATTTGGCAGGTTGATTGGAAACGGCCCACGAAATTAGACTCGGGGCTAAATCCTGAGATCTTGGGATTTTAGCCAAATTCCTTCGTTTAGGCGTTCGAATAATTAATTATGTCAGGTTAAAGAAGTGTTGGACAGAAAATTAACAACGCAAAATCGTACCAGGGGCAATTTTGTCATTTGTCGCGACGGTGTCGGAATGAACCGAATTTGGCAGGTTGATTGGAAATGGGCCGAGAAATTGGACTCGGGTCATAGACCCGGGATCACGGGATTTTAGCCAAATTCCTTCGTTTAGGCCTCCGAATAATTTATTTATTTATTAATTATGTCAAGTAGAAGAATTGTTGGACAGAAAATTAACAAAGCAAAATCGCACCAGGGGCGAATTTGTCATTTGTTGCGACGGTGTCAGAATGGGCTGAAATTTGGCAGGTTGATTGGAAATAGCCCGAGAAATTGAACTCGAGGCATAGACCCGGGATCATGGGATTTTAGCCAAATTCCTTCATTTAGGCCTTTGAATAATTAATTTCCGTATTAATTATGTCAGGTTGAAGAAGTGTTGGACAAAAAATTAACAACGAAAAATCGCACCAGGGGCAATTTGGTCATTTGTCGTGATGGTGTCGGAATGGGCCGAAATTTGGTAGGTTGGTTGGAAATGGCCCGAGAAATTGGACTCGGGATATACACCCGGGATCACAGGATTTTTTTTGCCAAATTCCTTCGTTTAGGCCTCTGAATAATTAATTTTCTTATTAGTTATGTCAGGTTGAAGAAGTGTTGGACAAAAAATTAACAAAGCAAAATCTTACCAAGGGCAATTTCGCCATTTGTCGCAACGGTGTTGGAATGGGCCGAAATTTGGCAGGTCGATTGGAAACGGCTGAGAAATTAGACTCAGGGCGCAGACCTGGGATCACTGGATTTTAGCCAAGCCCTATTCTACCTATCTCAAATTGCTTTATTAATACAAATTCTCTGATAGGCTTGAGCCAATTCGAACCATGAATTCCATCTATTCGAAATCTTTCTTCCTTCATTTAGGCCTCTGAATAATTAATTTCCGTATTAATTATGTCATGTTGAAGAAGTGTTGGACCAAAAATTAGAAAAGAAAAACTGCACCAGGGGTAATTTTTTCATTGGTCACGACAGTGTCGGAATGGGCCGAAATTTGGCAGGTTGATTGGAAACGTCCAACGAAATTGGACTCGGGACCGAGACTTGAGATCTTGGGATTTCAGCCAAATTCCTTCGTTTAGGCCTCTGGATAATTAATTTCCGTATTAATTATGTCAGGTTGAAGAAGTATTGGACAGGAAATTAACAAAGAAAAATCGCAACAGGTGCAATTTTGTCGTTTGTCGCGACGGTGTCAGAATGGGCCGAAATTTGGCAGCTTGATTTGAAACGCCCTGCGAAATTCGACTCGGGGCATAGACTTGTGATCTTGGGATTTTAGCTAAATTCCTTTGTTTAGGCCTTTGGATAATTAATTTCCGCTTTAATTATGTCAGGTTGAAGAAGATTTGGATAGGAAATTAACAAAGAAAAATCGCGCCAGGGGTAATTTTGTCATTTGTCGCGACGGTGTCGGAATGGGCCGAAATTTGGCAGTTTGATTGGAAACGTCCCGTGAAATTGGACTCGGGACATAGACCCAAGATCTCGGGATTTTAGCAAAATTCCTTCGTTTAGGCCTCCGAATAATTAATTACCGCATTAATTATATCAGGTTGAAGAAGTGTTTGACAGAAAATTAACAAAGCAAAACTGCACCAAGGGAAATTTTTTCATTTGTCGCGACAGATTCGGAATAGGCCGAAATTTGGCAAGTTAATTGGAAACGGCCCGAGAAATTGGACTCGGGGCAAAAACCCGGGATCACGAGATTTTAGCCAAATTCCTTCGTTCAGGCCTCCAACTAATTAATTTCCGTAGTAATTATGTCTGGTTGAAGAAGTGTTGGACAAAAAATTAACAGAGAAAAATCGCACCAAGGGCAATTTTATCATTTGTCGCGACAGTGTCGAAATGGGCTGAAATTTGGCTGGTTGATTGGAAACGGCCCGAGAAATTGGACTCGGGGCATAGACCCGGGATCACAGGATTTTAGCCAAATTCCTTCTTTAAACCTCCAAATAATTAATTTCCTGATCAATTATTTCAGGTTGAAGAAGTGTTGGACAGAAAATTAACAAAGCAAAACCGCACCAGGGGTAATTAGTCATTTGTCACGACGGTGCCGGAATGGGCCGAAATTTGGCAGGTTGATTGGAAACAGCCCGAGAAATTGGACTCGGGGCTCAGACCCGGGATCACTGGATTTTAGCTAAATTCCTTTGTTTAGGCCTTCGAATAATTAACTTATGTATTAATTATTTCACGTTGAAGAAGTGTTGGACAGAAATTAACAAAGAAAAACCGCTCCAGGGTAAATTTTGTCATTTGTCGCGACAGTATCGAAATGGGCCGAAATTTGGCAAGTTGATTGAAAACGGCCCGAGAAATTGGATTCGGGTCTTCTTGGGATTTTAGTCAAATTCATTCATTTAGGCCTCCGAATAGTTAATTTTCATATTAATTATGTCAGGTTGAAGAAGTGTTGGA
This sequence comes from Olea europaea var. sylvestris, assembly GCF_002742605.1. Taxonomy (NCBI): domain Eukaryota; kingdom Viridiplantae; phylum Streptophyta; class Magnoliopsida; order Lamiales; family Oleaceae; genus Olea; species Olea europaea. Next base: position 327,746 of record NC_036255.1, read on the forward strand.
CAGAAAATTAACAAAGCAAAACCGCACAAGGGGCAATTTGTCATTTGTCACGACGGTGTCAGAATGGGCCGAAATTTGGCAGGTAGATTGGAAACGGCCCGAGAAGTTGGACTCGAGGAACAAACCCGGGATCACGAGATTTTAGCCAAATTCCTTCGTTTAGGCCTCCGAATCATTAATTTACTTATTAATTATGTTAGGTTGAAGAAGTCTTGGACAGAAAATTAACAAAGCAAAATCGCACCAGGGGCAATTTTGTCATTTGTTGTGACGATGTCGGAATGGGCCGAAATTTGGCAGGTTGATTGGAAACGGCTCGAGAAATTGGACTCGGGGCATAGACCCAGGATCAATGGATTTTAGCCAAATTCCTTCATTTAGGCCTCCGAATAATTAATTTCTGCATTAATTATGTCAGGTTGAAGAAGTGTTGGACAGAAAATTATCAGAGAAAAACCGTACCAGGGGCAATTTTGTCATTTGTCTCGACGTTGTCAAAATGGGCCGAAATTTGGCAGGTCGATTCAAAACGGCCCGAGAAATTGGATTCGGGTCTTCTCAAAATTTTAGCCAAACTCATTAGTTTAGGCCTCCGAATAATTAATTTTCGTATTAATTATTTCAGGTTGAAGAAGTGTTGGACAGAAAATTAACAAAGCAAAACCGTACCAAGGGCAGTTTGTCATTTATCGCAACGGTGTCGGAATGGGCCAAAATTTGGCAGGTTGATTGGAAACGGCCCAGGAAATTGGACACGAGGCACATACCCGGGATCACGAAATTTTAGCCAAATTTCGTTGTTTAGGCCTCCGAATAATTAATTTACTTATTAGTTATGTCAGTTTGAGGAAGTGTTGGACAGAAAATTAACAAAGCAAAATCGTACCAGGGGCAATTTTGTCATTTGTGGCGACAGTGGCTGAATGGGCCAAAATTTGACTAGTTGATTGGAAATGGCCCGAGAAATAGGGCTCGGGCAAAGACCCAGGATCACGGGATTTTAGCCAAATTCCTTCGTTTAGGCCTTTGAATAATTAATTTTCTTATTAATTATGTTTGGTTGACGAAGTGTTGGACAGAAAATTAACAAAGAAAAACTGCACCAGGGGCAATTTTGTCATTGGTCGCGATCGTGTCGGAATGGGCTGAAATTTGGTAGGTTGATTGGAAACGGCCCGCGAAATTGGACTCGGGTCAAAGACCCGAGATCTTGAAATTTTAGCCAAATTCCTTCGTTTAGGTCTATGAATAATTAATATCCGTATTAATTATGTCAGGTTGAAGAAGTGTGGGGCAGGAAATTAAAAAAGAAAAACCGCACCAGGGGTAATTTTGTCATTTGTCGGACGGTGTCGGAATTGGTCGAAATTTGGCAAGTTGATTTGAAACAGCTCAAGAAAATGGACTCAAGGCACAGACATGGGATCACCGAATTTTAGCCAAATTCCTTCGTTTAGGCCTCCGAATAATTAATTCCCGTATTAATTATGTTAGGTTGAAGAAATGTTGGACAAAAAATTAACAAAGAAAAATCGCACCAAGGGCAATTTTGTCATTTGTCACGACGGTGTTGGAATGGCCCGAATTTAGGCAAGTTGATTGAAAACGGCTCGAGAAATTGAATTCGAGTCTTCTCGGGATTTTACGCATATTCCTTCGTTTAGGCCTCTGAATAAATAATTTCTGTATTAATTATGTCAGGTTGAAGAAGTGTTGGACAGAGAATTAACAAAGCAAAACCGCATAGGGGCAATTTTGTCATTTGTCGCGACGGTGTCGGAATGGGCTGAAATTTGAAAGGTTGACTGGAAACGGCTCGAGAAATTGGACTCTGGCACAGACTCAGGATCACTAGATTTTAGCCAAATTCCTTCGTTTACGCCTCCGAATAATTAATTTTTGTATTAATTATGTCAGGTTGAAGAAGTGTTGGATAGAAAATTAACAAAGAAAAACTGCACAAGGGGCAATTTTGTCATCTGTCACGACGATGTTGGAACGGGCCGAAATTCGGTCGGCTGATTGAAAATGGCCCCGAGAAGTTAGATTCGGGTCTTCTCAGGATTTTAGCCAAATTCATTCGTTTAGGCCTCCGAATAATTAATTTCCGTATTAATTATGTCAGGTTGAAGAAGTGTTGGACAAAAAATAAACAAAGCAAAACCGCGCCAGGGGCAATTTGTCATTTTTCGCGATGGTGTCGGAATGGGCCGAAATTTGGCAAGTTGATTGGAAACGGCCCGGGATATTGGACTCATGGCACAAACTCGAGATCACGGGATTTTTGCCAAATTCCTTCGTTTAGGCCTCCGAATAATTAATTTACTTATTAATTATGTCAGGTTGAAGAAGTGTTGGACAGAAAATTAACAAAGCAAAATCGCACTTGGGGCAATTTTGCCATTTGTCGCGACGGTGTCAGAATGGGCCAAAATTTGGTAGGTTGACTGGAAACGGCCCGAGAAATTGGACTTGAGGTACAGACCCGGATCACGGGATTTTAGCCAAATTCCTTAGTTTAGGCCTTCGAATAATTTATTTCCGTATTAATTATGCCAGGTGGAAGAAGTGTTGGATAGAAAATTAATAAAGAAAAACCGCACCACGAGCAATTTCGTCATTTGTCACGACGGTGTCGGAATGGGCCGAAATTTGGCAGGTTGATTGGAAATGGCCCGAAAAATTGGACTCGAGGCACTGACTCGAGATCACGGGATTTTAGCCCAATTCCTTCATTTAGGCCTCCGAATAATTAATTTTCGTATTAATTATGTCAGGTTGAAGAAGTGTTGGACGGAAAATTATCAAAGAAAAACCGCACCAGGTGCAATTTTGTCATTTGTCACGACGGTGTCAGATTGGGCTGAAATTTGGCAGGTTGATTGAAAACGGCCCGAGAAATTTGATTCGGGTCTTCTCGGGATTTTAGCTAAATTCATTCGTGTAGGCCTCCGAATAATTAATTTCCATAGTAATTCTTTCAGGTTGAAGAAGTGTTGGACAGCAAATTAACAAAGCAAAACCGCACCAGGGGCAATTTTGTCATTTGTCATGACGGTGTCGGAATGGACTAAAATTTTTCAAGTTGGTTGGAAACGGTCTGAGAAATTGGACTCAAGGCAAAGACCCGAGATCTCGAGACTTTAGCCAAATTCCTTCATTTAGGCCTCCGAATAATTAATTTCCTTATTAATTATGTCAGGTTGAAGAAGTGTTGGACAGGAAATTAACAAAGAAAAACTGCACCATGGGCAATCTTGTCATTTCTTGCGACGTTGTCGGAATGGGCCAAAATTTGGCAGGTTGATTGGAAACGGCCCGCGAAAGTTAACTCGGGGCATAGACAAGAGATCCCGGGATTTTAGCCAAATTCCTTCGTTTGGGCCTCTAAATAATTAATTTCCACATTAATTACGTCAGGTTGAAGAAGTGTTTGACAAAAAATTAACAAAGCAAAATCGTACCAGGGGCAATTTCTTCATTTGTCACGACGGTGGCGGAATGGGCCGAAATTTGGCAAGTTGATTGGAAACGGCCCGAGAAATAGGACTTGGGGCAAAGACCCAGGATCACTGGATTTTACCCAAATTCCTTCGTTTAGGCCTCCGAATAATTAATTTTCGAATTAACTATGTCAGGTTGAAGAAGTGTTGGACAAGAAATTAACAATGAAAAACTGCACCAGGGGCAATTTTGTCATTTGTCGCGATGTTGTCGGAATTGGCCGAAATTTGGCAGGTTGATTGGAAACGGCCCGCGAAAGTTGACTCGGGGCATAGACCTGAGATCTCGGGTTTTTAGCCAAATTCCTTCGTTTAGGCCTCTGAGTAATTAATTTCCGCATTAATTATGTCAGGTTGAAGAATTGTTTGACAGAAAATTAACAAAGCAAAATCGCACCGGGGACAATTTTATCATTTGTCGCGACAGTGGCGAAATGGGCCGAAATTTGGCAAGTTAATTGGAAATGGCCTGAGAAATAGGACTCGGGGCAAAGACCTGGGATCACGGGATTTTAGCCAAATTCCTTCGTTTAGGACTCCGAATAATTAATTTCCTTATTAATTATGTCTGGTTGAAGAAGAGTTGGATAGAAAATTAACAAAGAAAAGCCGCACCAAGGGTAATTTTGTCATTGGTCGTGATCGTGTCGAATAGGCCGAAATTTGGCAGGTTGATTGGAAACGACTTGCAAAATTAGACTTGGGATTTTGCCAAATTCCTTAATGTAGGCCACCGAATAATTAATTTTCGTATTATGTCAGGTTGAATAAGTGTTGGACATAAAATTAACAACACAAAACCGCACCAGGGGCAATTTTGTCATTTGTCACGATGATGTCGGAATGAGCCAAAATTTGCCAGGTTGATTGGAAATGGCCCGTGAAATTAGCTCAGGGCAGAGACCCGAGAACTTGGGATTGTAGCTAAATTCCTTCGTTTAGGCCTCCTAATATTTAATTTTCGTATCAATTATGTCAGGTTGAAGGAGTGTTGGACAGAAAATTAACAAATCGAAATCACACTAGGAGCAATATTGTCATTTGTCGCAACAGTGTCGGAATGGGCCGAAATTTACCTGGTTAGCTAGAAATGGCCCGAGAAATTGGATTCGGGTCACGGACCTGGGATCACTGGATTTTAGCTAAATTTCATCGTTTAGGCCTACGAATGATTAATTTTCGTATTAATTATGTCAAGTTGAGGAACTGTTGGACAGAAAATTAACATAGAAAAATCACTCCAGGGGCTATTTTGTCATTTGTTGCGACGGTGTCGGAATGGGTGAAATTTTGTAGGCTGATTGGAAACGGCCCGAGAAATTGGACTCGAAGCTGAGACCAGAGATCTTGGAATTTTAGCCAAATTCCTTCGTTTGGGCCACCGAATAATTAAATTTCGTATTCATTATGTAAGGTTGAAGAAGTGTTGGACAGAAAATTAACAGAGAAAAACCACACTAGGGGTAATTTTGTCATTGGTCGCGATAGTGTCGGAATGGGCCGAAATTTGGCAGGTTGATTGGAAACGATCCGCGAAATTGGACTCGAGGCAAAGACTCGAGAACTCGAGATTTTAGCCAAATTCCTTCGTTTAGGCCTCCGAATAATTAACTTTCGTATTAATTATGTCAAGTTGAAGAAGTGTTGGATAGAAAATTAACAAAAAAAAAACAGCACCAAGGGCAATTTTGTCATTTGTCGTGAAGGTGTCGGAATGGGTCGAAATTTCGCAGGTTGATTTGAAACGCCCCGTGAAATTGGACTCGAGGCTGAGACCAGAGATCTCGAGTTTTTATCCAAATTCCTTCGTTCAGGCCTCCGAATAATTAATTTCCGTACTAATTATGTTAAGTTGAAGAAGTGCTTGACAAAAAATTAACGAAGTAAAACCACACCAGGGGCAATTTATTCATTTGTCGCAACGGTGTTGGAATGGGGCAAAATTTGGCAGGTTGATTGAAAACGACCCGAGAATTAGGACTTGGGGCGAAGACCCGTGATTACGGTATTTTAGCCAAATTCCTTCGTTTAGGCCTTCGAATAAATAATTTCCTTATTAATTATGTCTGGTTGAAGAAGTGTTGGACAGAAAATTGACAAAGCAAAACCGCACCAGGGGCAATTTTTTCATTCGTCGCGACGTTGTCGGAATGGGCCGAAATTTGGCAAGTTGATTGGAAACGGCCTGAGGAATTGGACTCGGGGCAAAGACTCGAGATCTTAGGATTTTTGCCAAATTCCTTCACTTAGGCCTCCGAACAATTAATTTTCGTATTAATTATGTCATGTTGAACAAGTGTTAGACAGAAAATTAACAACGCAAAATCGCACCAGGGGTAATTTTGTCATTTGTCGCGACGGTGTCGGAATGGGCCGAAATTTCTCATGTTGATTGGAAATGGCCCGCGAAATTGGACTCTGGGCTGAGACCCGAGATATAGGGATTTTTTTCAAATTTCTTCGTTCAGGCCTTCGAATAATTAATTTCCGTATTTATTTTGTGAGGATGAAGAAGTGTTGGACAGAAAATTAACAGAGAAAAATTGCACCAGGGGTAATTTTGTCATTGGTCGCGACAGTGTCGGAATGGACCAAAGTTTGGCAGGTTTATTGGAAATGGCCCGCAAAATCAGACTCAGGGCAAAACCCGAGAACTCGGGATTTTAGCCAAATTACTTCATTTAGGCCTCCGAATAATTAATTTTCATATTAATTATGTCAGGTTGAAGAAGTTGTGGACAGAAAATTAACAAAGAAAAATAACACCAGAGGCAATTTTCTCATTTGTCGCAATGGTGTCGGAATGGTCCAAAATTTCACAGGTTGATTGGAAACGGCCCGTGAAATTGGACTCAGGGCTGGGACCCGAGATCTCGGGATTTTATCCAAATTCCTTCGTTTAGGCCTTTGAATAATTAATTTACGTATTAATTATGTAAGGTTGAAGAATTGTTTTACAGAAAATTAACAAAGCAAAACCGCACTAGGGGTAATTTCGTCATTTGTCGCGACAGTGTCGGAATGGACCAAAATTTGGGAGGTTGATTGGAAACGACCCAAGCATTTGGACTCGGGGCAAAGACCCGAGATCTCATTATTTTTGCCAAATTCCTTCGTTTAGGCCTATGAATAATTAATTTTTGTATTAAATTTGTCAGGTTGAATAAGTGTTGGACAAAAAATTAACAACGTAAAATCGCACCAGGGGCAATTTTGTTATTTGTCGGATGGTGTCGAAATGTGCCAAAAATTTGCCAGGTTGATTGGAAATGACCCATGAAATTAGCTTGAGGTAAAGACCCGAGAACTCGGGATTTTAGCCAAATTCCTTCATTTAGGCCTCCGAATATTTAATTTCCGTATCAATTATGTCAGGTTGAATAAGTCTTGGATTGAAAACTAACAACGCAAAACTGCACCAGGGGCAATTCTGTCATTTGTCGCGACGGTGTCGAAATGGGCCGAAATTTGGCAGGTTGATTGGAAATGACCCAAGAAATTGGACTCAAGGCACAGACTCGGGATCATGGGATTTTAGTCAAATTCCTTCATTTAGGCCTCCGAATAATTAATTTTTGCATCAATTATGTCAAGTTGAAGGAGTGTCGGACAGAAAATTAACAAATCGAAATCGCACCAGGAGTAATTTTGTCATTTGTCGTGACGGTGTTGGAATGGGCCAAAATTTACTAGGTTGATTGGAAACGGCCCGAGAAATTGGACTTAGGGCACAGACCCGAGATCACAGGATTTTAGCCAAATTCCTTCGTTTAGGCCTTCGAAAAATGAATTTTCGTATTAATTATGTCAGGTTGAGGAAGTGTTGAAAAGAAAATTTACAAAGAAAATTTGCACCAGGGGCAATTATTTCATTTGTAGCGACGGTGTCGGAATGGGCCGATATTTTGCAGGTTGATTGAAAACGGTTCAAGAAATTGGATTCAGGTTTTCTCGTGATTTTAGCCAAATTCCTTTGTTTAGGCCTCTGAATAATTAATTTCCGTACTAATTATGTCAGGTTGAACAAGTGTTGGACAGAAATTTAACAAAGCAAAACCACACTAGGGGCAATATTGTCATTTGTCGCGACGGTGTCGGAATGGGCCGAAATTTGGCAGGCTGATTGGAAACAGCCCAAGAAATTGGACTCAAGGCAGAGACCCCAGATCTCGGGATTTTGGCCAAATTTCTTTGTTTAGGCCTCCGAATAATTAATTTTCGTATTAATTATGTAAGGTTGAAAAAGTGTTGGATAGAAAATTAACAGAGAAAAACCGCACCAGGGGTAATTTTGTCATTGGTCACGACAGTGCCGGAATTGGCTGAAATTTGGCAGGTTGATTGGAAACGGCCCCAAAATTGGACTCGGGGCAAAGACTCAAGAACTCGGGATTTCAGCCAAATTCCTTCATTTAGGTCTCCGAATAATTAATTTTCGTATTAATTATGTCCGGTTGAAGAAGTGTTGGACAAAAAATTAACAAAGGAAAACAGCACCTGGGTAATTTTGTCATTTGTCAAGACGGTGTCGGAATGGGTCGAAATTTGGCAGGTTGATTGGAAACGGCCTGCGAGATTGGACTCGGGGCTGAGACCCGAGATCTCATGATTTTATCTAAATTCCTTCATTTAGGCCTCCGAATAATTAATTTTCGAATTAGTTATATCAGCTTGAAGAAGTGTTTGACAGAAAATTAACAAAGCAAAATCGCGCCAGGGTCAATTTTGTCATTTGTTGCGACGGTGTTGGAATGGGCCAAAATTTGGCAGGTTGATTGGAAACGGCCCGAGAATTTGGACTCGGGGCAAAGACCAGTAATCATGAAATTTGAGCCAAATTCTTTCATTTAGGGCTCCGAATAATTAATTTCCTTATTAATTATGTCTGGTTGAAGAAGTGTTGGACAGAAAATTAACAAAGTAAAACCGCAACATGGGCAATTTTGTCATTTAGGGCCGAAATTTGGCAGTTTGATTGGAAACAGCTTGGAAAATTGGCTCGGGGCAGAGACCCGAGAACTCGGGATTTTAGGCAAATTCCTTCGTTTAGGCCTCCAAATAATTAATTTCTGTTTCAATTATGTCAGGTTGAATGAGTGCTGGATAGAAAACTAACAACGCAAAACCGTACCAGGGGCAATTCTGTCATTTGATGCGACTGTGTCGGAATGGGCCAAAATTCGACAGGTTGATTGGAAACGGCCCAAGAAAATGGACTCAGGGCACAGACTCGGGATCACGGGACTTTAGCCAAATTCCTTCATTTAGGCCTCCGAATAATTAATTTTCGTATTAATTATGTCAGGTTGAAGGAGTGTTGGACAAAAAATTAACAAATCGAAATCGTACCAGGAGCAATTTGTCATTCGTCGCGACGGTGTCGGAATGGGCCGAAATTTACCAGGTTGATTAGAAATGGCTCGAGAAATTGGACTAATGGCACAGACCCGTGATCACTGGATTTTAGCCAAATTCCTTTATTTAGCCCTTCGAATAATTAATTTTCGTATTAATTATGTCAGGTTGAAGAAGTGTTGGATAAAATATTCACAAAGAAAAATCACACCAGGGGCAATTTTGTCATTTGTTGTGACGGTGTCGGAATGAGCCAAAATTTAACTGGCTGATTGGAAACGGCTCGAGAAATTTGAATCGAGGCAAAGACCCAAGATCTCGAGATTTTCACCAAATTCCTTCGTTTAGGCCTCCGAATAATTAAATTTTGTATTAATTATGTAAGGTTGAAGAAGTGTTGGACAGAAAATTAACGGAGAAAAACCGCACCAGGGATAATTTTGTCATTGCTCGCGACAGTGTCCGAATGGGCCAAAATTTGGGAAGTTGATTGGAAACGGCCCGCGAAATTGGACTCAGGGCAATGACCCGAGAAATCGAGATTTTAGCCAAATTCCTTCGTTTTTGTATTAATTATGTCAGGTTGAAGAAGTGTTTGACAAAAATTAACACAGCAAAATCGCACCAGGGGCATTTTTGTCATTTCTGGTGACGGTGTCGGAATGGGTCAAAATTTGGCAAGTTGATTGGAAACGGGCAAAGAAATTGGCCTCAGGGCAACGACCAGAGTACACGGGATTTTAGCCAAATTCCTTCGTTTAGGCCTCCTAATAATTAATTTCCTTACTAATTATGTCTGGTTGAAGAAGTGTTGGACATAAAATTAACAAAGCAAAATCGCACCAGGGGAAATTGTCTTTTGTCGTGACGGTGTCGGAATGGGCCGAAATTTGGCAGGTTGATTGGAAATGGCCCGAGGAATTGGACTCGGGGCAAAGACCCGAGATCTCGGGATTTTAGCCAAATTCCTTCGTTTCGGCCTCCAAATAATTAATTTTCGTATTAATCATGTCAGGTTGAATAAGTGTTGGACAGAAAATTAACAATACAAAACCACACCAGGGACAATTTTGTCATTTGTCGCGACGGTGTCGGAATGGGCCGAAATTTGGCAGGTTGATTGAAAACTGCCCTAGAAATTGGACTCGGGTAAAAAACTTGAGATCTCGGGATTTTAGCCAAATTCCTACGTTTAGAACTCCGAATAATTAATTTCCGTATTAATTATGTCAGGTTGAAGAAGTGTTGGACGGAAAATTAACAACGCAAAACTGCACCAGGGGAAATTTTGTCATTTGTCGTGACGGCCTCGAAATGTGCCGAAATTTGGTAGGTTGATTGGAAACGGCCCGAGAAATTGGACAGAGCAAAGACCAAAGATCTCGAGATTTTAAACAAATTCCTTCATTTAGAACTCCGAATAATTAATTTTCGTATTAATTATGTCAGGTTGAATAAGTGATGGACAGAAAATTAACAACGCAAAACCGCACCAGGGGCAATTTTGTCATTTGTCGTGATGGTGTCGGATTGAGCCAAAATTTAGCAGGTTGATTGGAAACGGCCCCAGAAATTGGCTCGCTGCAGAGACTCAAGAACTCCGGATTTTAGCCAAATTCCTTCGTTTAGGCCTTTGAATAATTAATTTTCGTATTAACTATGTCAAGTTGAATAATTGTTGGACAGAAAACTAACAACGCAAAACCGCACCAAGGGCAATTCTGTCATTTGCCGCGACGGTGTCGGAATGGGCCGAAATTTGGCAGGTTGATTGGAAACAGCACGAGAAATTGGACTCGCGCACAGACCCGGGATCACGGGATTTTAGCCAATTTCCTATGTTTAGGCCTCCGAATAATTCATTTTCGTATTAAATATGTCAATTTGAAGGAGTGTTGGACAGAAAATTAACAAACCGAAATCGCACCAAGGGCAATTTTGTCATTTGTCATGATGGTGTCAGAATGGGTCAAAATTTAGCATGTTAATGGGAAACGGCCCGAGAAATTGGACTCGGGGCACAGCCTCGGGATCACTGGATTTTAGCCAAATTCCTTCATTTAGGCATCCGAATAATTAATTTTCGTATTAATTATGTCAGGTTGAAGAAGTGTTTGACAGAAAATTAACAAAGCAAAACCGCACCTGGGGAAGTTTTGTCATTTGTCACGACGGTGTCGAAATGGGCCGAAATTTAGCAAGTTGATTGGAAACGGCCCGAGAATTTGGACTCGGGGCAAGGACCCGTGATCACGGGATTTTAGCCAAATTCCTTCGTTTGGGCCTCCGAATAATTAATTTCCTTATTAATTATGTCTGGTTGAAGAAGTGTTGGACAGAAAATTAACAATGCAAAACTACACCTGGGGCAATTTTGTCATTAGTCGCGACGTTGTCGGAACGGGCCGAAATTTGGAAAGTTGTTTGGAAACAGCCCGAGGAACTGGACTCGGGGCAAAGACCCATGATCTCGGGATTTTCGCCAAATTCCTTCGTTTAGACCGACGAATAATTAATTTTCATATTAATTATGTCAGGTCGAATAAGTGTTGGACAGAAAATTAACAACGCAAAACCACACTAGGGGCTGTTTTTTCATTTGTCACGATGGTGTCGGAATGAGCCAAAATTTGCCAGGTTGATTGGAATGGCCCGTAAATTTGGCTCGGGGTAAAGACCCGAGAACTCGGGATTTTAGCCAAATTCCTTCATTTAGGCCTCCGAATAATTAATTTTCGTATCAATTATGTCAGGTTGAATAAGTGTTGGATAGAAAACTAAAAACACAAAACTGCACCAGGGGCAATTCTATTGTTTGTTGCGAAGGTGTTGGAATGGGCATAATTCGGCAGAGTGATTGGAAATGGTCCAAGAAATTAGACTCGAGGCACAGACTTGGGATCACAGGATTTTAGCTAAATTCCTTCGTTTAGTCCTCCGAATAATTAATTTTCGTATTAATTATGTCAGGTTGAAGGAGTGTTGGACAGAAAATTAACAAACCGAAATCGCACTAGGCACAATTTTGTCATTTTTCGTGACGATGCCGGAATAGGAAAATTGACCAGGTTGATGGGAAACGGCCCGAGAAATTGGACTCGAGGCACAGACTCAGGATCATTGGATTTTAGCCAAATCCCTTCGTTTAGGCCTCTGAATAATTAATTTTCGTATTAATTATGTCAGGTAGAGGAAGTGTTGGACAAAAATTTAACAAATAAAAGCCACACCAGGGGATATTTTGTCATTTGTCGCGACGGTGTCAAAATGGGCCGAAATTTTACAGGTTAATTGAAAATGGCCTGAGAAATTGGATTCGAGTCTTCTTTTGATTTTAGCCAAATTCCTTCGTTTAGGCCTCTGAATAATTAATTTTCGTATTAATTATGTCAGGTTAAAAAAGTGTTGGACAAAAATTTAACAAAGCAAAACTGCACTAGGGGCAATTTTGTCATTTGTCGAGACGGCATCGGAATGGGCCGAAATTTGGCAGGTTGATTGAAAACGGCCCGCAAAATTGGACTCGGGGCAATGACCCGAGAACTCGGGATTTTAGCCAAATTCCTTCGTTTAGGCCTCCGAATAATTAATTTTCGTATTAATTATGTTAAGTTGAAGAAGTGTTGGACAGAAAATTAACAAAGAAAAACAACAACAGGAGCAATTTTGTTATTGTCGCGACGGTGTCGAAATGGGCTGAAATTTCATAGGTTGATTGGAACGGCCCGCGAAATTGGACTCGGGGCTAAGACCCAAGATCTCGGGATTTTATCCAAATTCCTTCGTTTAGGCCTCCAAATAATTAATTTTCGTTTTAATTACATCAGGTTGAAGAAGTGTTTGACAGAAAATTAACAAAGTAAAACCGCACCAGGGGCAATTTTGTTATTTGTCGCGATGGTATCGGAATGTGCCAAAATTTGGCAGGTTGATTGGAAACGGCCCGAGAATTAGGACTCGGGGTAAAGACCCATGATCACGGGATTTTAGCTAAATTCCTTCGTTTAGGCCTCCGAATAATTAATTTCCTTGTTAATTATGTTTGGTTGAAGAAGTGTCGGACAGAAAATTAACAAAGAAAAGTTGCACCAGGGGCAATTTTGTCATTTGTCGCGACGGTGTCGGAATGGGCCGAAATATGGCAGGTTGATTGGAAACGGCCCGAGGAATTGGACACAGGGCAAAGACCCATGATCTCAGGATTTTTGCCAAATTCCTTCCTTTAGGCCTCCAAATAATTAATTTTCATATTAATTATGTCAAGTTGACTAAGTGTTGGAGAGAAAATTAACATCGCAAAACCTTACCAGGGGCAATTTTGTCATTTGTCGCAACGGTGTCAGAATGTGCTAAAATTTGCCAGGTTGATTGGAAACGGCCCGAGAAATTGGCTCGGGCAGAGACCCGAGACCTCGGGATTATAGCCAAATTCCTATGTTTAGGCCTCCAAATAATTAATTTCCGTTTCAATTATGTTAGGTTGAATAAGTGTTGGACAGAAAACTAACAACGCAAAACCGCACTAGGGACAATTCTGTCATTTGTCGCGACGGTGTCAGAATGGGCCGAAATTTGGCAGGTTGATTGGAAACGGCCCAAGAAATTGGACTTAGGGCACAGACTCGGGATCATGGGGTTTTAGCTAAATTCCATTGTTTAGGCCGCCGAATAATTAATTTTCGTGTTAATTATGTCAGTTTAAAGGAGTGTTGGACAGAAAATTAACAAACCGAAATCGTACCAAGAGTAATTTTTTCATTTGTCGCGACGGTGTCGAAATGGGTTGAAATGTACCAGGTTGAGCGGAAACAGCCCGAGAAATCGGACTCGGGGCACAGACCCGGGATCACTGGATTTTAGCCAAATTCCTTTGTTTAGGCCTCCTACTATTTAATTTCCGTATTAATTATGTTAGGTTGAAGAAGTGTTGGACAAAAAATTAACAAAGAAAAACTGCAACAGGGGCAATTTTGTCATTTGTCACGACAGTGTTGGAATGGGCCGAAATTTTGCAAGTTGATTGAAAACGGCCTGAGAAATTGGATTCGGGTCTTCTCGGGATTTTAGCCAAATTCCTTAGTTTACGCCTCTGAATAATTTTTTTTGTATTAATTATGTCAGGTTGAAGAAGTGTTGGACAGAAATTTAACAAAGCAAAACTGCACCAGGGGCAATGTTGTCATTTGTCGCGACGGTGTTGGAATGGGCCGAAATTTGGCAGACTGATTGGAAACGGCCCTAGAAATTGGACTCGAGGCAGAGACCCAAGATCTCGGGATTTTAGCCAAATTCCTTCGTTTAGGCCTCCGAATAATTAATTTTCGTATTAATTATGTAAGGTTGAAGAAGTGTTGGACAGAAAATTAACAAACCGAAATCGCACCAGGAGCAATTTTGTCATTTGTCACGACAGTGTTGGAATGGGCCGAAATTTGGCAGGTTGATTGGAAACGGCCCTAGAAATTGGACTCGAGGCAGAGACCCAAGATCTCGGGATTTTAGCCAAATTCCTTCGTTTAGGCCTCCGAATAATTAATTTTCGTATTAATTATGTAAGGTTGAAGAAGTGTTGGACAGAAAATTAACAAACCGAAATCGCACCAGGAGCAATTTTGTCATTTGTTACGACGGTGCTGGAATGGGCCAAAATTTAACAGGTTGATTGGAAATGGCCCAAGAAATTGGACTCGGGGCACTGACCTGGGATCTCTGGATTTTAGCTAAATTCCTTTGTTTAGGACTCTAAATAATTAATTTCCGTATTAATTATGTCAGGTAGAGGAAGTGTAGGACAAGAAATTAACAAAGAAAAACTACACCAGGGGCAATTTTTTCATTTGTCGCAACGGTGTCGGAATGGGCAGAAATTTTACACGTTGATTGAGAACGGCCCAAGAAATTGGATTCGGGTCTTCTCGGGATTTTAGCCAAATTCCTTCGTTTAGGCCTCTGAATAATTAATTTTTGTATTAGTTTTGTCAGGTTGAAGAGGTATTGGACAGAAAATGAACAAAGCAAAACCACACCGGTGGCAGTTTTGTTTTGAGTCGCGACGGTGTCGGAATCGGTCGAAATTGGGTGGGTCGATTGGAAACGGCCCGCTAAATTGGACTCAAGGTTGAGACCTGAGATCTCGGGATTTTAGCCAAATTTCGTCATTTAGGCTTCCAAATAATTAATTTCTGTATTAATTATGTTAGGTTGAAGAAATGTTTGACATAAAATTAACTACGTAAAATCGCACCAGGGGCAATTTTGTCATTTATCGTGACGGTGTCGGAATGGGCCGAAATTTGGTAGGTTGATTGAAAACGGCCCAAGAAACTAGACTCGGGTCAGCAACCCGAGATCTCGGGATTTTACCAAATTCCTTCATTTAGGCCTCCGAATAATTAATTTTCGTATTAATTATGACATGTTGAAGAAGTGTTGGACATAAAATTAACACAGAAAAACCGCACCAGGGGCAATTTTGTCTTTTGTCGCAATGGTGTCGGAATGGGCCAAAATTTGGCTTGTTGATTGGAAACGGCCTGAGAAATTAGACTCGGGGCACAGACCCGAGATCACGAGATTTCAGCCAAATTCCTTCGTTTAGGCCTCCAAATAATTAATTTCCGTATTAATTATGTCAAGTTGAAGAAGTGTTAGGCAGAAAATTAACAAAAAAAAAAACCACACCATGGGCAATTTTGTCATTTGGCACGACAGTATTGGAATGGGCCAAAATTTGATAGGTTGATTGGAAACGGCCCGAGAATTTGGACTAGGGGCAAAGACCAATGATCATGGGATTTTAGCCAAATTCATTCGTTTAGGCCTCCGAATAATTAATTTCCTTATTAATTATGTCTGGTGGAAGAAGTGTTGGACAGAAAATTAACAAAGCAAAATCGCATCAGAGGCAATTTTGTCATTTGTAGCGATGGTGTCGAAATGGGCCGAAATTTGGGAGGTTGATTGGAAACGGCCTGAGGAATTGGACTCGGGGCAAAGAGCCGAGATCTCAGGATTTTCACCAAATTCTTTCCTTTAGGCCTCCGAGTAATTAATTTTCGTATTAATTATGTCAAGTTGACTAAGTGTTGGACAGAAAATTAACATCGCAAAACCGCACTAGGGGCAATTTTGTCATTTGTCGTAACGGTGTCGGAATGAGCCAAAATTTGCCATGTTGATTGGAAATGGCCCTAGAAATTGGCTTGGGGCAGAGACCCGAGAACTAGGGATTTTAGCCAAATTCCTTCGTTTAGGCCTCCGAATAATTAATTTCCGTTTCAATTATGTCAGGTTGAAAAAGTGTTGGATAGAAAACTAACAACGTAAACTCGCACCAGGGACAATTCTGTCATTTGTCGCGACAATGTCGAAATGGGCTGAAATTTGGCAGGTTGATTGGAAACGACCTAAGAAATTGGACTTGGGGCATAGACCTGGGATCATGGGATTCAAGCCAAATTCCTTCGTTTAGGCCACTGAATAATTAATTTATTATTAATTATGTCAGGTTGAAGAAGTGTTGGACAGAAAATTAACAAACCGAAATCGCACCAAGAGTAATTTTGTTATTTGTCACGACGGTGTCGAAATGGGCCAAAATTTACAAGGTTGAGTGGAAATGGTCCGAGAAATTGGACTCGAGGCACAGACCCGAGATCACAGTATTTTAGCCAAATTCCTTTGTTTAGGCCTCCGAATAATTAATTTCCGTATTAATTATGTTAGGTTGAAGAAGTGTTGGACAGAAAATTAACAAAAAAAAAAACCGCACCAGGGGTAATTTTTTCATTTGTCGTAACGGTGTCGGAATGGGCCAAAATTTTACAAGTTGATTGAAAATGGCCCGAGAAATTTAATTCGGGTCTTCTCGTGATTTTAGCCTACTTCCTTCGCTTATGCCTCTGAATAATTAATTTTCGTATTAATTATGTCTGGTTGAAGAAGTGTTGGATAGAAATTTAACAAAGCAAAACTGCACCAGGGGCAATTTTGTCATTTGTCGCGACGGTGTCAGAATGGTCCGAAATTTGGCAGGCTGATTGGAAACGGCCCGAGAATTTGGACTTGGGGCAAAGACCTATGATCATGGGATTTTAGCCAAATTCCTTTGTTTAGGCCTCCGAATAATTAATTTCTTTATTAATTATGTCTGGTTGACGAAGTGTTGGACAGAAAATTAACAAAGCAAAACCGCACCAGGGACAATTTTGTCATTTGTCACGACAGTGTCGGAATGGGTCGAAATTTGGGAGGTTGATTGGAAACGGCCCGAGGAATTGGACTCGGGGCAAAGACCCGAGATCTTGGGATTTTTGCCAAATTCCTTCCTTTAGGCCTCCGAGCAATTAATTTCATATTAATTATGTCAAGTTGACTAAGTGTTGGACTGAAAATTAACATCGCAAAACCGCACCAGGGACAATTTTGTTATTTGTCGCAACGGTGTCGGAATGAGCCAAAATTTGCCAGGTTGATTGGAAACGGCCCGAGAAATTGGCTCGTGGCAGAGACCCGAGAACTCGAGATTTTAGCCAAATTCCTTCGTTTAGGCCTCCGAATAATTAATTTCCATTTCAATTATGTAAGGTTGAAAAAGTGTTGGACAGAAAACTAACAACGTAAAACCGCACCAGGGGTGATTCTATCATTTGTCGCGACGGTGTTGGAATGGGCCAAAATTTGGCAGGTTGATTGGAAATGGCCCAAGAAATTGGACTCGGGGCATAGACCCGGGATCACGGGGTTTTAGCCAAATTCCTTAGTTTAGGGCTCCGAATAATTAATTTTCGTATTAATTATGTTAGGTTGAAGGAGTATTGGACAGAAAATTAACAAGCCAAAATTTTACCAAGAGCAATTTCGTCATTTGTCACAATGGTGTCGAAATGCGCTGAAATTTACCATGTTGAGCGAAAACGGCCCGAGAAATTGGACTCGGGGCATAGACCCGGGATCACTGGATTTTAGCCAAATTCCTTTATTTAGGCCTCCTAATAATTAATTTCCGTATTAATTATGTCAGGTTGAAAAAGTGTTGGACAGAAAATTGACAAAGAAAAACTGCAACAATGGTAATTTTATCATTTGTCACAACGGCGTTGGAATTGGCCGAAATTTTGCAAGTTGATTGAAAACGGCCCGAGAAATTGGATTCGGGTCTTCTCGGGATTTAAGCCAAATTCCTTAGTTTACGCCTCTGAATAATTAATTTTCGTATTAATTATGTCAGGTTGAGGAAGTGTTGGACAGAAATTTAACAAAGCAAAACCGCACCATGTCAATTTTTTCATTTGTCACAACGGTGTTAGAATGGGCCGAAATTTGGCAGGCTGATTGGAAATGGCCCTAGAAATTGGACTCAAGGTAGAAACCCGAGACCTCGGGATTTTAGCCAAATTCCTTCATTTAGGCTTTCGAATAATTAATTTTCGTATTAATTATGTAAGGTTGAAGAAGTGTTGGACAGAAAATTAACAGAGAAAAGCCGCAGTAGGGCTAATTTTGTCATTGGTCGCGACAATGTCGAGATGGGCCGAAATTTGGCAGGTTCATTGAAAACGGCCCAAGAAGTTAGACTCATGGCACAGACCCGGGATCACGGGATTTTAGCCAAATTCCACCGTTTAGGCCTCCGAATAATTAATTTTCTTATTAATTATGTCAGGTTGAAGGTGTATTGGGCAGAAAACTAAAAAACCAAAATTGCACTAGGAGCGATTTTGTCATCTGTCACGACAGTGCCGGAATGGGCTGAAATTTACCAGGTTGATTGGAAACGGTCTGAGAAATTGGACTCGAGGCACTGACCTGGGATCACTGGATTTTAGCCAAATTCCTTTGTTTAGGACTCTGAATAATTAATTTCCGTATTAATTATGTCAGTTAGAGGAAGTGTAGGACAAAAAATTAACAAAGAAAAACCACACCAGGGGCAATTTTGTCATTTGTCGCGACGGTGTCGAAATGGGCGGATATTTTACACGTTGATTGAGAACGGCCCGAGAAATTGGATTCGGGTCTTCTCGGGATTTTAGCCAAATTCCTTCGTTTAGGCCTCTAAATAATTAATTTTCGTATTAATTTTGTCAGGTTGAAGAGGTGTTGGACAGAAAATCAACAAAGCAAAACCGCACGAGGGGCAATTTTGTCATTTGTCGCGACGATGTCGGAATCGGTCGAAATTTGGCAGGTTCATTGGAAACAGCCCGCTAAATCGGACTCGAGGCTAAGACCTGAGATATTGGGATTTTAGCTAAATTCCTTCATTTAGGACACCAAATAATTAATTTTCGTATAAATTATGTTTGGTTGAAGAAGTGTTGGACAGAAAATTAATAACGCAAAACCGCACCAGGGCAATTTTGTCATTTGTCGCGACGGTGTCGGAATGGGCCCAAATTTGGCAGGTTAATTGAAAATGGCCCGAGAAACTGGACTTGGGTCAACTACCCAAGATCTCAGGATTTTAGCCAAATTCATTCGTTTAGGCCTTTGAATATTTTATTTCTATATTAATTATGATAGGTCGAAGAAGTGTTGCACAGAAAATTAACACAGAAAAACCGCACCAGGGGCAATTTTGTCATTCGTTGCAACGGTGTCATAATGGGCCGATATTTTGCCGGTTGATTGGAAACAGCTCGAGAAATTAGACTCGAGGCACAGACTCGGGATCATGGGATTTTAGCCAAATTCCTTCGTTTAGGCCTCCAAATAATTAATTTTCGTATTAATTATGTCCAGTTGAAGAAGTGTTGAGCCGAAAATTAACAAAGAAAAAACCGTACAATGTGCAATTTTGTCATTTGTCGCGATGGTATCGGAATGGGCTGAAATTTGGCAGGTTGATTGGAAGCGGCCTGAGAATTTGGACTCGGGGCAAAGACCCATGATCACGGGATTTTAGCCAAATTCCTTCATTTAGGCCTTCGAATAATTAATTTCCTTATTAATTATGTCTGGTTGATGAAGTGTTGGACAGAAAATTAACAAAGCAAAATCGCACCAGGGGCAATTTTGTCATTTGTCGCGACGGTTTCGGAATGGGCCGAAATTTGGGAGGTTGATTGGAAACGGCCCGAGGAATTGGACTCGGGCGAAGACCTGAGATCTCGGGATTTTTGCCAAATTCCTTCCTGTAGGCCCCCGAGTAATTAATTTTTGTATTAATTATGTCAAGTTGACTAAGTGTTGGATAGAAAATTAATATCTTAAAACAGCACCAGGGGCAATTTTGTCATTTGTCACAATGGTGTCGAAATGAGCCAAAATTTGCCAGGTTGATTGGAAACGGCCCGAGAAATTGGCTCGGCGCACAGACCGGGGATCACGGGATTTTAGCCAAATTCCTTTGTTTAGGCCTCCGAATAATTTATTTCCGTTTCAATTATGTCAAGTTGAAAAAGTGTTGGATAGAAAACTAACAACGTAAAACCGCACCATGGGCAATTCTGTCATTTGTCACGATGGTGTCGATATGGGCCTAAATTTGGCAGATTGTTTAGAAACGGCCCAAGAAATTGTAATCGGGGCACAGACTTGGGATCATGAGATTTTAGCCAAATTCCTTCATTGAGACCTTCGAATAATTAATTTTCTTATTAATTATCTTAGGTTGAAGAAGTGTTGGACAAAAAATTAATAAAGAAAAACCGCACTAGGGGCAATTTTCTCATTTGTTGCGACGGTGTCGGAATGGGCCGAAATTTGGTAGGTTGATTGGAAACAGCTCGAGAAATGGGACTCGAGACACTGGCCCGGGATCACAGGATTTTAGCTAAATTCCTTCATTTTGGGCTCCGAATAATTAATTTCCTTATTAATTACGTCAGGTTGAAGAAGTGTTGGATAGAAAAGTAACAAAACAAAACCGTATTACGGCGATTTTTTCATTTGTCGCGATGGCGTCGAAATGGGCTGAAATTTAGCATGCTGATTGGAAACGGTTCGAGATATTGGACTCGAGGCACAGACCTGGGATCAATGGATTTTAGCCAAATTCCTTCGTTTAGGCTTCCGAATAATTAATTTCCGTATTAATTATGTGAGGAAGAATTGTTGGACAGAAAATCAAAAAAGAAAAACCGTACCAGGGCGATTTTGTTATTTGTCTCGACGGTGTCGGAATGGGTTGAAATTTGGCTGGTTGACTGAAAATGGCCTGTGAAATTGGATTTGGGTTTTCTCGGGATTTTAGCCAAATTTCTTTGTTTAGGCCTCTGAATAATTAATATCCATATTAATTATGTCAGGTTGAAGAAGTGTTGGACAGAAATTTAACAAAGCAAAACTGCACCAGGGGCAATTTTGTCATTTGTAGCGACGGTGTCGGAATGGACCGAAATTTGGCAGGTTGATTGGAAACGACCCGAGAAATTGGACTCGAGGTAGAGTCCCGATATCTCGGGGTTTTAGCCAAATTCCTTTATTTAGGCCTCCGAATAATTAATTTTCGTATTAATTATGTTAGGTTGAAGAAGTGTTTGACAAAAAATTAACAAGGAAAAACCGTACCAGGGGTAATTTTGTCATTGGTCGCGACAGTGTCGGAATGGGCTGAAATTTGGCAGGTTGATTGGAAACGGCCCTCGAAATTAGACTCGGGGCAGAGACCCCATATCTCGAGATTTTAGCCAAATTCCTTCGTTTAGGCCTTCGAATAATTAATTTCCGTATTAATTATGTCATGTTGAAGAAATGTTGGACAGAAAATTAACAAAGAAAAATCGCGTCGGTGGCAATTTTGTCATTTGTCCCGACGGTGTCAGAATGGGCCAAAATTTGGCTGGTTGATTGGAAACGGCCCGAGAATTTTGACTCGGGGCAAAGACCCGTGATCACGGGATTTTAGCCAAATTCCTTTGTTTAGGCCTCCGAATAATTTATTTCCTTATTAATTATGTCTAGTTGAAGAAGTGTTGGACAAAAAATTAACAAAGCAAAACCGCACCAGGGGCAATTTTGTTATTTGTCACGACGGCATCGGAATGTCCTGAAATATTGCAAGTTGATTGGAAACGGCCCTAGGAATTGGACTCGGGACAAAAACCCGAGATCTCGGGATTTTAGCAAAATTCCTTGGTTTAGGCCTCTGAATAATTAATTTTCGTATTAATTATGTCAGGTTGAATAAGTGTTGGACAAAAAATTAACACCACAAAACCTCACCACGGGCAATTTTGTCATTTGTCGCGACGTTTTCGGAGTGGGCCAAAATTTGGCAGGTCCATTGGAAACGGCCCTAGAAACTGGACTCGAGTCAACTCCTGAGATCTCGGGATTTTATCCAAATTCCTTCGTTTAGGCATCCGAATAATTAATTTTTGTATTAATTATGTCAGGTTAAAGAAGTGTTGGATAGGAAATTAAGAACGCAAAATCACATTAGGGGCGATTTTGTCATTTGTCGCGACAGCGTCGGAATGTCCCGAAATTTGGCCGGTTGATTGGAAACGGCCCGAGCAATTGGACTCAGGACAAAGACCCGAGATCTCGAGAGTTTAGCCAAATTCCTTCGTTTAGGCCTCTAAACAATTAATTTACGTATTAATTATGTCAGGTTGAATAAGTGTTGGAAAGAAAACTAACAACGCAAAATCGCACCAGGGGTATTTCTATCATTCGTCGCGACGGCGTCGGAATGAGCCGAAATTTGGTAGGTTGACTGGTAACGACCCAAGAAATTGGACTCGAGGAATTGACTCGAAATCCCGTGATTTTAGCTAAATTCCTTCGTTTAGGCATCCAAATAATTAATTTTCGTATTAATTATGTCAAGTTGAAGGAGTGTTGGACAGAAAATTAACAAAGCGAAACCGCACCAGGATCAATTTTGTCATTTGTTACGACGTTATCGGAGTGGGCCGAAATTTGGTAAGTTGATTGAAAACGGCCCGAGAAATTGGATTCGGGTCTTCTCGGGATTTTAGCCAAATACCTTCGTTTAGGCCTCTGAATAATTAATTTTCGTATTAATTATGTCAGGTTGAAGAAGTGTTGGATAGAAAATTAACAAAGCAAAACCGCACCAGAGGCAATTTTGTCATTTGTCGCGACGGTATCGGAATGGGCCAAAATTTGGTAGGTTGATTGGAAACGGCCCTAGAAATTGGACTCGAGGCAGAGACCCGAGATCTCAGGATTTTCACCAAATTCCTTCGTTTAGGTCTCCGAATAATTAATTTCCTTATTAATTACGTAAGGTTGAAGAAGTGTTGGACAAAAAATTATTAAAGAAAAACCGCACCAAGGGCAATTTTGTCATTTATATTGATGGTGTCGGAATGGGCCGAAATTTAGCATGGTGATTGGAAATGGCCCGAGAAATAGGACTCAGGGCACAGACCCGGGATCACAGGTTTTTAGCCAAATTCCATCGTTTAGGCCTCCGAATAATTAATTTTCGTATTAATTATGTCAGGTTGAAGAAGTGTTGGACAGAAAATTAAGAAAGAAAAACCGCACCAGGGGTAATTTTGTCAGTTGTCGTGACGGTGTCGGAATGGGCCTAAATTTGGCAGGTTGATTGAAAACGGCACAAGAAATTGGATTCGGGTCTTCTCAAGATTTTAGCCAAATACCTTCATTTAGGCCTCTGAATAATTAATTTTCGTATTAATTATGTCAGGTTGAAGAAGTGTTGGACAGAAAATTAACAAAGCAAAATCGCAATAGGGGCAATTTTGTCATTTGTCGCGATGGTGTCGGAATGGGACGAAATTTGGCAGGTTGATTGGAAACGACCCGAGAAATTGGACTCGTGGCAGAGACCTGTGATCTCGGGATTTTAGCCAAATTCCTTCGTTTAGGCCTCCGAATAATTAATTTTCATATTAATTATGTAAGGTTGAAGAAGTGTTGGACAGAAAATTAACAAAGAAAAATTGCACCAGGGGTAATTTTATCATTGTTCATGACAGTGTTGGAATGGACCAAAATTTGGTAGGTTGATTGGAAACGGTTCGCGAAATTGGACTCAGGGCAAAGACCCGAGCTCTTGGGATTTTAGCCAAATTTCTTCGTTTAGGCCTCCGAATAATTAATTTACGTATTAATTATGCTAGGTTGTAGAAGTGTTGGAACGAAAATTAACAAAGAAAAACTGCAACAGGGGAAATGTTGTCATTTATCATGACGGTGTCGGATTGGGCCGAAATTTGGCAGGTCGATTGGAAACAGCCCGCGAAATCGGACTCGGGGCTAAGACTCGAGATCTCGGGGTTTTAGCAAATTCCTTCGTTTAGGCCTCTGAATAATTAATTTTCGTATTAATTATGTCAAGTTGAAGAAGTGTTGGATAGAAAATTAACAACGCAAAACCGCACCAGGGGCAATTTTGTCATTTGTTGCGACGGCGTCGGAATGTGCCGAAATTTGGCAGTTTGATTAGAAACGGCCCGAGAAATTGAACTCGGGTCAACAGTCCTTCGAATAATTAATTTTCGTATTAATTATGTTAGGTTGAATAAGTGTTGGACTAAAAATTAACACCGTAAAACCGCACCAGGGGCAATTTTGTCATTTGTCACGACGGTGTCGGAATGAGCCAAAATTTGTCAGGTTGATTGGAAATGGGCCGAGAAATTAGCTAGGGTCTAAGACCCAAGAACTCGGGATTTTAGCTAAATTCCTTCGTTTAGGCCTCCGAATAATTAATTTTCGTATTAATTATGTCAAGTAGAATATGTGTTGGACAGAAAACTAACAATGAAAAATCGCACCAGGGGTAATTCTATCATTTCTCGCGAAGATGTCGGAATGGGCCGAAATTTGGCAGGTTGATTGGAAACGGCCCGAGAAATAAGACTCGGGGCACAGACCCCGGCTCACTAGTTTTTAACCAAATTCCTTTGTTTAGGCCTACGAATAATTAATTTTCGTATTAATTATGTCAGGTTGAAGGAGTGTTGGACAGAAAATTAACAAAGCAAAATCGCACTAGGGGCAATTTCATCATTTGTCATGACGGTGTCGAAATTGGCCGAAATTTGGCTGGATGATTGGAAACGGCCCGAGAAATTGGACTCGAGGCGGAGACACAAGATCTTTAGGTTTTAGTCAAATTCCTTCGTGTAGGCCTCCAAATAGTTAATTTTTGTATTAATTATGTAAGGTTGAAGAATTGTTGGACAAAAAATTAACAAAGAAAAACCGCACCCCGGGTAATTTTGTCATTTGTCGCGACGGTGTCGGAAAGGGCTGAAATTTGACAGGTTGATTGGAAATAGCCCGAGAAATTGGACTATGGGCACAGACCCGAGATCACGGGATTTTAGCCGAATTCCTTCATTTAGGCCTCCAAATAATTAATTTCCGTATTAATTATGTCAGGTTGAAGAAGTGTTGGACAGAAAATTAACAAAGCAAAACCGCACCGTGGGCATTTTTGTCATTTGTCGTGATGGTGTCGGAATGGGTCGAAATTTGGAAGCTTGATTGGAAACGGCCCGAGAAATTGGACTTGGGGCACAGACCCGGAATCACTGGATTTTAGTCAAATTCCTTCATTTAGGCCTCCGAATAATTAATTTCCGTATTAATTATGTCAGGTTGAAGAAATGTTGGATAGAAAATTGACAAAGAAAAACGCACCCGAGGCAATTTTGTCATTTGTTGTGACGGTGTCGGAATGGGCAGAAATTTGGCCGGTTGATTGGAAACGACCCCTAGAAATTTGACTCGAGGTACAGACTCGGGATCACGTGATTTTATCCAAATTCCATCGATTTGGCCTCCAAATAATTAATTTCCTTATTAATTATGTCAGTTTGAAGAATTGTTGAAAAGAAAATTAACAAAGAAAAATCGCACCAAGGGCAATTTTGTCATTTGTCACGACGGTGTCGGAATGGGACAAAATTTGGTAGATTGACTGGAAATGGCCAACGAAATTGGACTTGGGGCTGAGACATGAGATCTTGGGATTTTAGCTAAATTTCTTCGTTTAGGCCTCCGAATAATTAATTATGTCAGGTTGAAGAAGTGTTGGAAAGAAAATTAACAACGAAAAATCGTACCATGGGCAATTTTGTCATTTTTCACGACGGTGTCGGAATGGGCCGAATTTGGTAAATTATTCGAAAACGGTCCGAGAAATTGGACTCCGGTCATAGACCCGGGATGACGGGGTTTTGCCCAAATTCCTTCTTTTAGGCCTCCGAATAATAAATTTTCGTATTAATTATGTCAGGTTGAAGAACTGTTGGATAGAAAATTAGCAAAGAAAAACCGCACCAGGGGCAATTTTTTCATTTGTCACGACGTGTCGGAATGGGCCAAAATTCGGCATGTTGATTGGAAACGGCTCGAGAAATTGGACTTGGGGCATAGACTCGAGATAATGGGATTTTAGCCAAATTGCTTCGTTTAGGCCTACAAATATTTAATTTTCGTATTTACTATGTTAGGTTCAAGAAGTGTTGGATAGAAAATTAAAAAAGAAAAACAGCACCAAGGGCGATTTTGTCATTTGTCACGACGGTGTCGGAATGGGCCGAAATTTGGTAGGTTGATTGGAAATGGCCCGAGAAATTGGACTCGGGGCACAGACCTGGTATCACGGGATTTTAGCCAAATTTCTTCGTTTAGGCCTCCGAATAATTAATTTATTTATTAATTATGTCAGGTTGAAGAAGTGTTGGCCAGAAAATTAACAAAGCAAAACCACACCAGGGGCAATTTTGTCATTTGTCGCGACGGTGTCGGAATGGGCCGAAATTTGGCAGGTTGATTTGAAACGACCCACGAAATTGGACTCATGGCATAGACCTGGGATCACAGTATTTTAGCCAAATTCCTTCATTTAGGCCGTCGAATAATTAATTTCTGTATTAATTGTGCCAAGTTAAAGAAGTGTTGGCCAGAAAATTAACAAAGCAAAACCACACCAGGGGCAATTTTGTCATGTGTCGCGACGGTGTCGGAATGGGCTGAAATTTGGCAGGTTGATTTGAAACGATCCGAGAAATTGGACTCGGGGTATAGACTTGGGATCAAGGTATTTTAGCCAAATTCCTTCATTTAGACCGCCGAATAATTAATTTCCGCATTAAAATTATGTCAGGTTAAAGAAGTGTTAGGTAGAAAATTAACAAAGGAAAACTGCACCAGGGGTGATTTTGTCATTTGTCGCGACGGTGTCGGAATGGGCCGAAATTTGGCAAGTTGATTGAAAACGGCCCGAGAAATTGGAATCGGGTCAATGACCCGAGATCTCGGGATTTTAGCCAAATTTCTTCGTTTTTCCCTCCGAATAATTAGTTTTCGTATTAATTATGTTAGGTTGAAGAAGTGTTGGACAGAAAATTAACAAAGCAAAACCGCACCAGGGGCAATTTTGTCATTAGTCGCAACGGTTTGGGAATGGGCCAAAATTTGCCAGGTTGATTGGAAACGGCCCGTGAAATTGGACTCGGGGCACAGACTCGAGATCATGGGATTTTAGCCAAATTCCTTCGTTTAGGCCTACAAATAATTAATTTTCATATTTACTATGTTAGGTTGAAGAAGTGTTGGACAGAAAATTAAAAAAGAAAAACAGCACCAGGGGCAATTTTGTCACAACTCACAACGGTGTCGGAATGGGCCGAAATTTGGTAGGTTGAATGGAAACGGCCCGAGAAATTGGACTCGGGCACAGACCCAGGATCACGGGATTTTAGCCAAATTTCTTCGTTTTTGCCTCCGAATAATTAATTTATTTATTAATTATGTCATGTTGAAGAAGTGTTGGCCAGAAAATTAACAAAGCAAAACCGCACCAGGGGCAATTTTGTCATTTGTCGCGACGGTGTCGGAATGGGCCGAAATTTGGCAGGTTGATTTGAAACGACCCGAGAAATTGGACTCAGGGCACAGAACTAGGATCACGGTATTTTAGCCAAATTCCTTCATTTAGGCCGCTGAATAATTAATTTCCGTATTAATTATGTCAGGTTAAAGAAGTGTTGGACAGAAAATTAACAAAGGAAAACTGCCCCAGGGGTAATTTTGTCATTTGTCGCGACGGTGTCAGAATGGGCCGAAATTCGGCAGGTTGATTGAAAATGGCCCATGAAATTGGACTCGGGTCGTTGACCCGAGATCTCGGGATTTTAGCCAAATTTCTTCATTTTTGCCTCTGAATAATTAGTTTTCGTATTAATTATGTCAGGTTGAAGAAGTGTTGGACAGAAAATTAACAAAGCAAAATCGCACCAGGGGCAATTTTGTCATTAGTCTCGAGGGTGTGGGAATGGGCCGAAATTTGCCAGGTTGATTGGAAACAACCGAAGAAATTGGACTCGAGGCGAAGAACTGAGATCTCGGAATTTTAGCCAAATTCCTTCGTTTAGGCCTCCAAATAATTAATTTCCGTATTAATTATGTCATGTTGAAGAAGTGTTGGACAGAAAATTAACAAAGAAAATCCGCACCAGGGGCAATTTTGGCATTTGTCACGACGGTGTCGGAATGCGCCGAAATTTGGCGGGTTGATTGGAATCTGCCCACGAAATTGGACTCGAGGCTCGGACCCAAGATCTCGGGATTTTTGCCAAATTCCTTCGTTTAGGCCTCTGAATAATTAATTTCCATATTAATTATGTCAGATTGAAGAAGTGTTGGACAGAAAATTAACAACGCAAAACCGCACCAGGGGTAATTTTTTCATTTGTCGCAATGGCATCGGAATGTGCTGAAATTTGGCAGTTTGAGTGCAAACGGCCCGAGAAATTGGACTTTGGGCAAAGAATCGAGATCTCGGGATTTTAGCCAGATTCCTTTGTTTAGGCCTCGGAACAATTAATTTTCGTATTCAATGTCAGGTGGAATACGTGTTGGACAAAAAACTAACAACGCAAAATCGCACTAGGGACAATTCTGTCATTTGTCGCGACGGTGTTGGAATGGGCCAAAATTTGGCAGGTTAATTGGAAACTGCTCGAGAATTTGGACTCGGGGGATAGACTGGGGATCACGGGATTTTAGCTAAATTCCTTTGTTTAGGCCTCCGAATAATTTATTTTCGTGCTAATTATGTCAGGTTGAAGAAGTGTTGGGCAATAAATTATCAAAGAAAAACTGCACTAGGAGCAATTTTGTTATTTGTCACTACGGTGCCGGAATGGGCCAAAATTTGGCAGGTTGATTGGAAACGGGCCGCGAAATTGGACTCGGGGCATAGACCCGAGATCTCGGGACTTTAGCCAAATTCCTTTGTTTAGGCCTCCGAATAATTAATTTTCGTATTAATTATGCAAGGTTGAAGAAGTGTTGGATAGAAAATTGACAAAGAAAAGCGGGACCAGGGGCAATTTTTCATTTGTCGCGACGATGTTGGAATAGGCCGAAATTTAGCAGGTTGATTGAAAACAGCCCGAGAAATTGGAGTCAGGGCATAGACCCGGGATCACTGGATTTTAGCCAAATTCCTTTGTTGAGGCCTCTGAATAATTAATTTTCGTAGCAATTATGTCTGGTTGAAGAAGTGTTGGACAGAAAATTATCAAAGAAAAATCGTACCAAGGGTAATTTTGTCATTTGTCGCTACGGTGTCAGAATGGGCCGAAATTTGGCAGTTTGATTGGAAAAGGCCCGTGAAATTTGACTTAGGGCATTGACCCAAGATCTCGGAATTTAGGCTAAATTCCTTCATTTAGGCCTCCGAATAATTAATTTCTGTATTAATTATGTAAGTTTGAAGAAGTGTTTGACAGAAAATTAACAAAGAAAAATCGTACAAGGGGTAATTTTGTCATTGGTCGCGACAGTGTCGGAATGGGCCGAAATTTGCCAGGTTGATTCGAAACGGCCCGCAAAATTGGACTCGGGCCAAGGACCCGAGATCTTGGGATTTTAGTCAAATTCCTTCGTTTAGGCTTCCGAATAATTAATTTCCGCACTAATTATGTCAGGTTTAAAAAGTGTTGGACAAAAAATTAACAAAGAAAAATGGCATCGAGGGCAATTTGTCATTTGTTACGACGGTGTCGGAATGGGCCGAAATTTGGCAGGTTGATTGAAAACAAACCTGAGAAATTGGACTCAGGGCACAGACCCGGGATCACTGGATTTTAGCCAAATTCCTTCATTTAGGCCTTCGAATAATTAATTTTCATATAAATTATGTCTGGTTGAAGAAGTGTTGGACAGAAAACTAACAAAGAAAATCCGCACCAGGGGCAATTTTGTCATTTGTCGTGATGGTATCGGAATGTGCCAAAATTTGGCAGGTTGATTGGAATCGGCCCGCGAAATTGGACTCAGGGCTAAGACCCGAGATCTCGGGATTTTAGCCAAATTCCTTCGTTTAGGCCTCCGAATAATTAATTTTCATATTAATTATGTCAGGTTGAAGTAGTGTTGGATAGAAAATTAACAACGCAAAACTGTACGAAGGGTAATTTTGTCATTTGTCACGATGGCGTCGGAATGTGCCGAAATTTGGCAGTTTGAGTGGAAACGACCCGAGAAATTGGACTTGGGGCAGAGAATCGAGATCTCGGGATTTTAGCCAAATTCCTTCGTTTAGGCCTCCGAACAACTAATTTTCGTATTAATTATGTCAGGTGGAATACGTGTTGGACAAAAAACTAACACAAAATCACACCAGGGACATTTCTGTCATTTGTTACGACTGCGTTGAAATGGGCCAAAGTTTGGCAGGTTGATTGGAAATGGCCCGAGAAATTGGACTCAGGGGACAAATCGGGGATCACGGGATTTTAGCCAAATTCCTTCGTTTAGGCCTCCGAATAATTAATTTTCGTACTAATTATGTTAGGTTGAAGAAGTGTTGGGGTAGAAAAACTGCACCAAGGGCAATTTTGTCATTTGTTACTACGGTGTCGGAGTGGGCAAAAATTTGTCAGGTTGATTGGAAACGGGCCACGAAATTGGACTTGGGGCATAGACCCGAGATCTCGGGATTTTAGCCAAATTCCTTCGTTTAGGCCTCCGAATAATTAATTTTCGTATTAATTATGTAAGGTTGAAGAAGTGTTGGACAAAAAATTAATAAAGAAAAACGGCACTAGGGGCAATTTGCCATTTGTCGCGACGGTGTCGGAATGGGCCGAAATTTAGCAGGTTGATTAAAAATAGCCCGAGAAATTGGACTAAGGGCACAGACCAGGGATAACTGGATTTTAGCCAAATTCCTTCGTTTAGGCCTCCGTATAATTAATTTTCGTATCAATTATGTCAGGTTGAAGAAGTGTTGGACAGAAAATTATCAAAGAAAAACTGCACTAGGGGCAATTTTGTCATTTGTCGCTATGGCGTCGGAATGGGACAAAATTTGGCAGGTTGATTGGAAACGACCCGTGAAATTGGACTCGGGGCATAGACTCGAGATCTCAGGATTTTAGCCAAATCCCTTCGTTTAGGCCTCCGAATAATTAATTTCCGTATTAATTATGTAAGGTTGAAGAAGTGTTGGACAGAAAAATAACAAAAAAAAAACCGCACCAGGGGTAATTTTGTCATTGATCGCGGCAGTGTCGGAATGGGCCGAAATTTGGCAGGTTGATTCGAAACGGCCCGCGAAATTGGACTCGGGGAAGAGACCTGAGATCTTGGGATTTTAGTCAAATTCCTTCGTTTAGGCTTTTGAATAATTAATTTATGCACTAATTATGTCAGGTTGAAGAAGTGTTGGACAAAAAATTAACAAAGAAAAATCGCACCAGGGTCAATTTTCCATTTGTCACGACGGTGTCGGAATGGGCCAAACATTGGCAGGTTGATTGGAAACAGCCCGTGAAATTGGACTCGGGGCTGAGACACGAGATCTCAAGATTTTAGCCAAGTTCCTTCGTTTAGGCCTCCGAATAATTAATTTTTTTATTAATTATGTCAGGTGGAAGAAGTGTTGGACTGAAAATTAACAATGCAAAACCACACCAAGGGCAATTTTGTCATTTTTCATGACGGTGTCGGAATGAGCCAAAATTTGGAAGGTCGATTGGAAATGGCCCGAGAAATTGGCTAGGGGCAGAGACCCGAGAACTCGAGATTTTAGCCAAATTCCTTCATTTAGGCCTCTGAATAATTAATTTTCATATTAATTATTCCAGGTTGAATAACTGTCGGGCAGAAAATTAACAACGCAAAATCGAACCAAGGGCAATTCTGTCAGTTGTCGCGAAGGTATCGAAATGGGTCGAAATTTGTCAAATTGATTGGAAACGGCCCAAGAAATTGGACTCGGGGTACAGACCCGGGATCACGGGATTTTAGCCAAATTCCTTCGTTTAGGTCTCTGAATAATTAATTTTCGTATTAATTATGTCACTTTGAAGGAGTGTTGGACAGAAAACTAACAAAGTAAAACCACACCAGGGACAATTTTGTCATTTGTCGCGACGGTGTCAAAATGGGCCGAAATTTGGTAGGTTGATTGGAAACGGCCCGAGAAATTGGACTCCGGGCCTAGACCCAAGATCTCAGGATTTTAGCCTAATTCCTTCGTTTAGGCCTCCGAATATTAATTTCTGTATTTATTTTTTCAGGTTGAATAAATGTTTGACAGAAAATTAACAAAGCAAAATCGCACCAGGGGCAATTTTATCATTTGTAGCGACGGTGTCGAAATGGGCCAAAATTTGGTAGGTTGATTGGACACGGCCCGAGAAATTGTACTCGGGGCACAGACCCGGGATGACGGGATTTTAGCCGAATACCTTCACTTAGGCCTCCGAATAATTAATTTTCGTATTAATTATGTCAGGTTGAATACGTGTTGGACAGAAAATTAACAACGCAAAACCGCATCAGGGGCAATTTTATCATTTGTCGCTATGGTGTCGGAAAGGGCCGAAATTTAGCAGGTTGATTGGAAACGACCCGCAAAATTGGACTCAGGGCATAGACCCGAGATCTCGGGATTTTAGCCAAATTCCATCGTTTAGGCCTCCGAATAATTAATTTCTGTATTAATTTTGTAAGGTTGAAGAAGTGTTTGATAGAAAATTAAAAAAGCAAAATCGCACCAAGTGCAATTTTATCATTTGTCATGACGGTGTCGGAATGGGCCGAAATTTGGCAGGTTGATTGGGCACGGCCCGAGAAATTGGACTCGAGGCACAGACTCGGGATGATAGGATTTTAGCTGAATACCTTCACTTAGGCCTCTAAATAATTAATTTTAGTATTAATTATGTCAGGTTGAACATTTAGGCCTCTAAATAATTAATTTTAGTATTAATTATGTCAGGTTGCATACATGTTTGACAGAAAATTAACAACGCTAAACCGTACTAGGGGCAATTTTGTCATTTGTCGCTATGGTGTCGGAATGGGCCAAAATTTAGCAGGTTGATTGGAAACGGCCCATGAAATTGGACCCGGGGTATAGACCCAAGATCTCATGATTTTAGCCAAATTCCTTCATTTAGGCCTTCGAATAATTAATTTCCGTATTACTTATGTAAGGTTGAAGAAGCGTTGGACAGAAAATTAACAAAGAAAAACCGCACCAGGGGTAATTTTTTCATTGGTCGCGGCAGTATTGAAATGGGCCGAAATTTGGTAGGTTGATTGGAAACGGCCCGAGATATTGGACACGAGGAAAAGACTCGAGATCTCGGGATTTTAGCCAAATTCATTCGTTTAGGCTTCCGAATAATTAATTTTCGCACTAATTATGTCAGGTTGAAGAAGTGTTGGACAGAAAATTAACAAAGAAAAATCGTACCAGGGGTAATTTTGTCATTTATCGCTACGGTGTCGGAATGGGCTAAAATTTGGCAGGTTGATTGGAAATGGCCCGCGAATTCGAACTCGAGGCCTAGACCCGAGATCTCGGGATTTTAGCTAAATTCCTTCGTTTAGGCCTCCGAATAATTAATTTCTGTATTAATTATGTCAGGTTGAAGAAGTGTTGGACAGAAAATTAACAAAGCAAAATCGTACCAAGGACAATTTTGTCATTTGTCACGACGGTGTCAGAATGGGCCGAAACTTGGCACGTTGATTGGAAACGGCCCGAGAAATTAGCTCGGGGCAGAGACCTGAGAACTCGGGATTTTAGCCAAATTCCTTCATTTAGGCCTCCGAGTAATCAATTTCCGTATCAATTATGTCGGGTTGAAGAAGTGTTGGACAGAAAATTAACAAAGTAAAATCGCACCAGGGGCAACTTTGTCATTTGTCGCGACGGTGTCGGAATGGGTCGAAATTTGGCAGGTTGATTGGAAACGACCCGAGAAACTGGACTCGGGGCATAGACACGGGATCACAAGATTTTAGCTAAATTCCTTCGTTTAGGCCTCTGAATAATTAATTTCGTTATTAATTATATCAAGTTGAAGAAGTGCTGGACTGAAAATTAACAAAGAAAAATCGCAACAGGGGCAATTTTGTCATTTGTCACGATAGTGTCGGAAGGGGCCAAAATTTAGCAAGTTGATTGAAAACGGCCCGAGAAATTAGATTCGGGTCTTTCTGGGATTTTAGCCAAATTCCTTCGTTTAGGCCTCCGAATAATAAATTTTCGTATTAAGTATGTCAGGTTAAAGAAGTGTTGGACAGAAAATTGAAAAAGCAAAACTGCACCAGGGGAAATTTTTTCATTTGTCATGACGGTGTCGGAATGGGCCAAAATTTGGCAGGTTGATTGGAAATGGCCCGAGAAACTGGACTCAGGGCAAAGACCCGAGATCTCGAGATTTTAGCCAAATTCCTTCGTTCAGGCCGCCAAATAATTAATTTTCGTATTAATTATGTAAGGTTGAAGAAGTGTTGGACAGAAAATTAACAAATAAAATCCGTACCAGGATAATTTTGTCATTGGTCGCGACAGTGTCGGAATGAGTTGAAATTTGACAGGTTGATTTGAAACGGCCTGTGAAATTGGACTCGTGACAGGGACCCGAGATCTCGTGATTTTAGCCAAACTCCTTTGTTTAGGCCTCGAAATAATTAATTTGTGGATTAATTATGTCATGTTGAAGAAGTGTTGGACAGAAAATTAAGAAGGAAAAATGGCACCAGGGGTAATTTGTCATTTGTCGAGACGGTGTTAGAATGATCCGAAATTTGGCAAGTTGATTGGAAACAGCCTGCAAAATTGGACTCGAGGCTGAGACCCAAGATCTCGGGATTTTAGCCAAACTCCTTTGTTTAGGCTGCCAGATAATTAATTTCCGTATTAATTATGTCATGTTGAAGAAGTGTTTGATAGAAAATTAACAAAGCAAGACCGTACCTGGGGAAATTTTGTTGTTTGTCGCGACGGTGTCAGAATTGGCCAAAATTTGCCAAGTTGATTGAAAATAGCCTGAGAAATTGGACTCGGGGCAAAGACTCGAGATCACGGGATTTTAGCCAAATTCCTTCGTTTAGGCCTCTGAGTAATTAATTTCCGTATTAATTATGTCAGGTTGAAGAAGTGTTGGACAGAAAATTAACAAAGTAAAACTGCACCGGGGGCAACTTTGTCATTTGTCGCGACGGTGTCGGAATGGGTCAAAATTTGGCAGGTTGATTGGAAACGGCCCGAGAAATTGGACTCGGGGCGTAGACACGGGATCACGAGATTTTAGTTAAATTCCTTCGTTTAGGCCTCCGAATAATTAATTTCGTTATTAATTATATCAGGTTGAAGAAGTGCTGGACTGAAAATTAACAAAGAAAAATCGCTTTGGGGCAATTTTGTCATTTGTCGCGACAGTGTCGGAATGGGCCGAAATTTGGCAAGTTGATTGAAAATGGCCCGAGAAATTAGATTCGGGTCTTCCAGGGATTTTAGCCAAATTCCTTCGTTTAGGCCTCCGAATAATAAATTTTCATATTAATTATATCAGGTTAAAGAAGTGTTGGACAGAAAATTGAAAAAGCAAAACTACACTAGGGGAAATTTTTTCATTTGTCATGACGGTATCGGAATGGGCCAAAATTTGGCAGGTTGATTGGAAACGGCCCGAGAAACTGGACTCGGGGCATAGACACGGGATCACAAGATTTTAGCTAAATTCCTTCGTTTAGGCCTCTGAATAAATAATTTTCGTATTAATTATGTAAGGTTGAAGAAGTGTTGGAAAGAAAATTAACAAAGAAAAATCGCATTGGGGCTATTTTGTCATTTGTCGCGACAGTGTCGGAATGGGCCGAAATTTTGCAAGTTGATTGAAAATGGCCCGAGAAATTAGATTCGGGTCTTCCCGGGATTTTAGCCAAATTCCTTCGTTTAGGCCTCCGAATAATAAATTTTCGTATTAATTATGTCAGGTTAAAGAAATGTTGGACAGAAAATTGAAAAAGCAAAACTGCACCAAGCGAAATTTTTTCGTTTGTCATGACGGTGTCGGAATGGGCCAAAATTTGGCAGGTTGATTGGAAACAGCTCGAGAAATTGAACTCGGGGCATAGATACGGGATCATGAGATTATAGCTAAATTCCTTCGTTTAGGCCTCCGAATAATTAATTTCGTTATTAATTATATCAGGTTGAAGAAGTGCTGGACTGAAAATTAACAAAGATAAATTGCAACAGGGGCAATTTTGTCATTTGTCGCGACAGTGTCGGAATGGGCCGAAATTTGGCAAGTTGATTGAAAATGGCCTGAGAAATTAGATTCGGGTCTTCCCGGGATTTTAGCCAAATTCCTTCGTTTAGGCCTCCAAATAATAAATTTTCGTATTAATTATGTCAGGTTAAAGAAGTGTTGGACAGAAAATTGAAAAAGCAAAACTGCACTAGGGGAAATTCTTTCATTTGTCATGACGGTGTCGGAATGGGCCAAATATATGGCATGTTGATTGGAAACAGCCCGAGAAATTGGACTCAGGGCAAAGACCCGAGATCTCGAGATTTTAGCCAAATTCCTTCGTTTAGGCTGCCAAATAATTAATTTTCGTATTAATTATGTAAGGTTGAAGAAGTGTTGGACAGAAAATTAACAAAGAAAAATCGCATTGGGGCAGTTTTGTCATTTGTCTCGACAGTGTCGGAATGGGCCAAAATTTCGCAAGTTGATTGAAAATGGCCCGAGAAATTAGATTCGGGTCTTCCCGGGATTTTAGCCAAATTCCTTCGTTTACGCCTCCGTATAATAAATTTTCGTATTAATTATGTTAGGTTAAAGAAGTGTTGGACAGAAAATTGAAAAAGCAAAACTGCACCAGGGGAAATTTTTTCATTTGTCATGACGGTGTCGGAATGGGCAAAATTTGGCAGGTTGATTGGAAACGGCCCGAGAAATTGGACTCAGGGCAAAGACCCGAGATCTGGAGATTTTAGCCAAATTTCTTCGTTTGGGCCGCCAAATAATTAATTTTCATATTAATTATGTAAGGTTGAAGAAGTGTTGGACAAAAAATTAACAAAGAAAATTCGTACCAGTGTAATTTTATCATTGGTCGCGACAGTGTCGGAATGAGCTGAAATTTGACAGGTTGATTTGAAACGGCCCGTGAAATTGGACTCGTGACAGGGACCCAAGATCTTGGGATTTTAGCCAAACTCCTTTGTTTAGGCCTCGAAATAATTAATTTATGTATTAATTATGTCATGTTGAAGAAGTGTTGGACAGAAATTTAAGAAGGAAAAACCGTACCAGGGGCAATTTTGTCATTTGTCGAGACGGTGTCAGAATGGTCCGAAATTTGGCAGGTTGATTGGAAACGGCCTGCAAAATTGGACTCGAGGCTAAGACCCGAGATATCGGGATTTTGGCCAAACTCCTTTGTTTAGGCCGCCAGATAATTAATTTCCGTATTAATTATGTCACGTTGAAGAAGTGTTTAATAGAAAATTAACAAAGCAAGACCGTACCTGGGGAAATTTTGTTATTTGTTGCGACGGTGTCGAAATTGGCAAAAATTTGCCAAGTTGATTGCAAATAGCCTGAGAAATTGGACTCGAGGCAAAGACTCGAGATCACGGGATTTTAGCCAAATTCCTTCATTTAGGCCTCTGAGTAATTAATTTTGGTATTAATTATGTCAGGTTGAAGAAGTGTTGGACAGAAAATTAACAAAGTAAAACCGCACCAGGGGCGACCTTGTCATTTGTTGCGACGGTGTCGGAATGGGTCGAAATTTGGTAGGTTGATTTGAAACGGCTCGAGAAATTGGACTTGGGGCATAGACACAGGATCACGAGATTTTAGCTAAATTCCTTCGTTTAGGCCACCGAATAATTAATTTCGTTATTAATTATATCAGGTTGAAGAAGTGCTGGACTGAAAATTAACAAAGAAGAATCGTACCTGGGGCAATTTTGTCATTTGTCGCGACAGTGTCAGAATGGGCCGAAATTTGGGAAGTTGATTGAAAACGGCCCGAGAAATTGGATTTAGGTCTTCCCGGGATTTTAGCCAAATTCCTTTGTTTTGGCCTCCGAATAACAAATTTTCGTATTAATTATGTCAGGTTAAAGAAGTGTTGGATAGAAAATTGAAAAAGCAAAACTGCACCAGGGGCAATTTTTTCATTTGTCATGACGGTGTCGGAATGGGCCAAAATTTGGCAGGTTGATTGGAAACGGTCTGAGAAATTGGACTCAGGGTAAAGACCCAAGATCTCGAGATTTTAGCTAAATTCCTTCGTTT
Source organism: Olea europaea var. sylvestris (assembly GCF_002742605.1). Taxonomy (NCBI): domain Eukaryota; kingdom Viridiplantae; phylum Streptophyta; class Magnoliopsida; order Lamiales; family Oleaceae; genus Olea; species Olea europaea. The sequence goes on from NC_036255.1 coordinate 366,135, forward strand.
AGGCCACCAAATAATTAATTTTCGTATTAATTATGTAAGGTTGAAGAAGTGTTGGACAGAAAATTAACAAAGAAAAATCGCACCAGGGTAATTTTGTCATTGGCCGCGACGGTGTTGGAATGAGCCGAAATTTGGCAGGTTGATTTGAAACGGCCCGTGAAATTGGACTCCTGACAGGGACCCGAGATCTCCGGATTTTAGTCAAACTCCTTTGTTTAGGCCTTGAAATAATTAATTTATGTATTAGTTATGTCATGTTGAAGAAGTGTTGGACAGAAAGTTAAGAAGGAAAAATTGCACTAGGGGCAATTTTGTCATTTGTCGGGACGGTGTCAGAATGGTCCGAAATTTGGCTGGTTGATTGGAAACGGCTTGCGAAATTGGACTCGAGCCTGAGACCCGAGATCTCGGGATTTTAGCCAAACTCCTTTGTTTAGGCCACCGGATAATTAATTTCCGTATTAATTATGTCATGTTGAAGAAGTGTTTGATAGAAAATTAATAAAGCACAACCGTACCTGGGGAAATTTTGTTATTTGTCGCGACGGTGTCGGAATTGGCCAAAATTTGCCAAGTTGATTGGAAATAGCCTAAGAAATTGGACTCGGGGCAAAGACTCGGGATCACGGAATTTTAGCCAAATTCCTTCGTTTAGGCCTCCGAATAATTAGTTTCCTTATTAATTATGTCAAGTAGAAGACGTGTTAGACAGAAAATTAACAAAGTAAAATCGCACCAGGGGCAATTTTTGCATTTGTCACGACGGTGTCGGAATGGGCCGAAATTCGACAGGTTGATTGGAAACGGCTTGAGGAATTGGACTCGAGGCGAAGACCTAGGATCACGAAATATTAGCCATATTCCTTCGTTTAGACCTCCAAATAATTAATTTACGTATTTATTATGCAAGGTTGAATAAGCGTTGGACAGAAAATTAACAATGCAGAACTACACTAGGGACAATTTTGTCATTTGTCGCAATGGTGTCAGAATGAGCCGAAATTTGGCAGGTTGATTGGAAATGGCCCTAGAAATTGGACTCAGGTCAAAGACTCGAGATCTCGAGAATTATGCCAAATTCAATCGTTTAGGCCTCAGAATAATTAATTTCCTTATTAATTATGTAAGGTTCAAGAAGTGTTGGACAGAAAATTAACAACCCAAAATCGCACCCGGGGTAATTTTGTCATTTGTTGCGACGGTGTCGGGATGGGCCGAAATTTGGCGGGTTGACTGGAAACGGCCCGAGAAATTGGACTCGAGGTACAGACCTGGGATCACGGGATTTTAGCCAATTTCCTTCGTTTAGGCCTCCAAATAATTTATTTCCATATTACTTATGTCAGGTTGAAGATGTGTTGGACAGAAAATTAATAAAGAAAAACTGCACCAGGGGCAATTTTGTCATTCGTCACGACGGTGTTGGAATGGGCCGAAATTTGGCAGGTTGATTGGAAATGGTCCAAAAAATTGGACTTGGGGCACAGATCTAGGATCACGGGATTTTAGCCAAATTTCTTCATTTAGGCCTCCAAATAATTAATTTTCTTATTAATTATGTCAGGTTGAAGAAGTGTTGAATAGAAAATTTAAAAAGAAAAACCGCACCAAGGGCAATTTTGTCATTTCTGGCGACGGCGTCGGAATGGGCCGAAATTTGGCAAGTTGATTGGAAACAGCCCAAGAAATTGGACTCGGGATTTCAGACAAATTCCTTCGTTTAGGCCTTCGAATAATAAATTTTCGTAATAATTATGTCAGGTTGAAGAAGTGTTGGATAGAAAATTAATAAAGCAAAACCGCACCGGGGGTCATTTTGTCATTTTTCTCGACGCTGTCGGAATGGGCCGAAATTTGCAGGTTGATTTGAAACGGCCCGAGAAATTGGACTCGGGGCACCGACCTGAGATAACAGGGTTTTAGCCAAATTCTTCGTTTAGGCCTCCGAATAATTAACTTCCTTATTAATTATGTCAGGTTGAAGAAGTGTTAGAAAGAAAATTAACAAAGCAAAACGACACTAGGGGCAATTTTGTCATTTGTCGCGACTGTGTTGGAAGGGATCAAAATTTGGCATGCTAATTGGAAACGGCTGGAGAAATGGGACTCTAGGCTATGCCTCGGGATCTCGGGATTTTAGACAAATTCCTTCGTTTAGGCCTTCGAATAATTAATTTTCGTATTAATTATGTCAGGTTGAAGAAGTGTTTGACAGAAAATTAACAAAGCAAAATCGCACCACAGGCAATTTTGTTAATTGTCGCGATGGTGTCGGAATGGGCCAAAATTTGCCAAGTTGATAGGAAACGGCCGAGAAATTGGACTCAGGGCAAAGACCCGAGATCACGAGATTTTTCCCAAATTCTTTTGTTTAGGCCTCCGAATAATTAATTTCCTTATTAATTATGTTAGGTTGAAGAAGTATAGGATAGAAAATCAACAAAGCAAAACCGTACTAGGGGAAATTTTGTCTTTTGTCACGATGATGTTGGATTGGGCCGAAATTAGGTTGATTGATTGGAAACGGCCCGAGGAATTGGACTCGGGGCGAAGACCCGGGATCACGGGATTTTAACCAAATTCATTTGTTTAGGCCTTCGAATAATTAATTTTCGTATAAATTATGTAAGGTTGACTGAGTGTTGGATAGAAAATTAACAACGCAAAACCGCACAAGAGGCAATTTTGTCATTTGTCGCGAAGGTGTCGAAATGGGTCGAAATTTGGCAAGTTGATTGGCAATGGCCCGAGAAATTGGACTCTGGTCAATGACCTGAGATCTGGGGATTTTAGCCAAATTCCTTCGTTTAGGCCTCCGAATAATTAATTTTTGTACTTATTATGTCAGGTTGAAGAAGTGTCAGAAAGAAAATTAACAACACAAGATCACACCAGGGGCAATTTTTTTATTTGTCGTGACGGCGTCGGAATGTGACGAAATTTGGCAGGTTGATTGGGATCGCCCCCAGAAATTGGACTCGGGGAAAAGACCCGAGATCTCGAGATTTTAGCCAAATTCTTTTGTTTACGCCTCCGAATAATTAATTTTTGTATTAATTACGTCAGGTTGAATAAGTGTTGGACAAAAAATTAATAACGTAAAATCGAACCAGGGGCAATTTTTTCATTTGTAGCGACGGTGTCAGAATGAGCCGAAATTCAGCAGGTTGATTGGAAATGGCCCGAGAAATTGGACTCGAGGCACAGACCCGGGATCACAAGATTTTAGACAAATTCCTTCGTTTAGGCCTTCGAATAATTAATTTTCGTAATAATTATGTTAGCTTGAAGAAGTATTGGACAAAAAATTAACGAAGAAAAATCGCACCGGGGCAATTTCGTTATTTATCGCGACGGTGTCGGAATGTGCCGAAATTTGGTAGGTTGATTGGAAACGGTCTGAAAAATTGGACTCGGGGCACAGACCCAGGATCATGGGATTTTAGCCAAATTCCTTCATTTAGGCCTCCGAATAATTAATTTCCATTTTAATTATGTCAGGTTGAAGAAGTGTTGGATAGAAAATTAAAAAAGAAAAACCGCACCTGGGGCAATTTTGTCATTTCTCGCGACGGTGTCGGAATGGGCCGAAATTTGGCAAGTTGATTGGGAAACGGCCCGAAAAATTGGACTCGGGTCAACGACCCGAGATCTCGGGATTTTAGCCAAATTCCTTCGTTTAGGCCTCTGAATAATTAATTTCCATGTTAATTATGTCAGGTTGAAGAAGTGTAGAACAAAAAATTAACAAAGCAAAACCGCACCAGGGGCAATTTTTTCATTTGTCGCGACAGTGTCGGAATGGGCCGAAATTTGCCAAGTTGATAGGAAATGGCTCGATAAATTGGGCTTGGGGCGAAGACCCGGGATCATGGGATTTTTGCCAAATTCCTTCATTTAGGCCTCCGAATAATTTATTTCCTTATTAATTATGTCAGGTTGAAGAAGTGTTGGACAGAAAATCACAAAGCAAAACCGTACCAGGGAAATTTTGTCTTTTGTCGCTACGGTGTTGGAATGGGCCGAAATTTTGCAGGTTGATTGGAAACGGCCCGAGGAATCAGACTCGGGGCAAAGACCCGGGATCACAGGATTTTAGCCAAATTCCTTCATTTAGGCCTTCGAATAATTAATTTTCGTATTAATTATGTAAGGTTGAATAAGTGTTGGACAGAAATTAATATCGCAAAATTGCACAAGAGGCAATTTTGTCATTTGTCATTAGGGTGTCAGAATGGATCAAAATTTGGCAGGCTGATTGGAAACGGCCCGAAAAATTGGACTCGGGTCAACGACCTGAGATATCAGGATTTTAGCCAAATTCCTTCGTTTAGGCCTCCGAATAATTAATTTCTGTATTTATTATGTCAGGTTGAAGAAGTGTCAGACAGAAAATTAACAACGCAAAACTGCACCAAGGGCAATTCTGTTATCTGTCTCGACGGCGTCGGAATGTGCCGAAATTTGGCTGGTTGATTGGAAACGGCCCGAGAAATTGGACTTCGGGTAAAGACCCGAGATCTCGAGATTTTAGCCAGATTCTTTTGCTTAGACTTCCAAATAATTAATTTTCGTATTAATTATGTCAGGTTGAATAAGTGTTGGACACAAAATTAACAACGCGAAATCGCACCAGGGGCAATTTTATCATTTCTCGAGACTGTGTCGGAATGGGCTGAAATTTGGCTGGTTGATTGGAAATGGCCCGAGAAATTGGACTCGGGGCATAGACCCGGGATCATGGGAATTTAGCCAAATTCCTTCATTTAAGTCTTTGAATAACTAATTTCTGTATTAATTATGTCAGGTTGAAGAAGTGTTGGATAGAAAATTAACAAAGAAAAATTGCACTAGGGGCAATTTTGTCATTTATCGCGGCAGTGTCGGAATGGGCCAAAATTTGGTAAGTTGATTGGAAACGGCCCGAGAAATTGGACTCGGGTCATAGACTCGAGATCTCGGGATTTTAGCCAAATTTCGTCGTTTAGGCCCCCGAGTAATTAATTTCCTTGTTAATTATGTCAGGTTGAAGAAGTGTAGAACAAAAAATTAACAAAGCAAAACCGCACCAACGGAAATTTTTTCATTTGTCGCGACGGTGTCGGAATGGGCTGAAATTTGCCAAGTTGATAGGAAACGGCCCGATAAATTGGGCTCGGGGCAAAGACCTGGGATCACTGGATTTTTGCCAAATTCCTTCGTTTAGGCCTCTGAATAATTAATTTCCTTATTAATTATGTTAGGTTGAAGAAGTGTTGGACAGAAAATTAACAAAGCAAAACCGCACCAGGGGAAATTTTGTCTTTTGTCGTGACGGTGTTGAAATGGGCCGAAATTCGACAGGTTGATTGGAAACTGCCCGAGGAATTGGATTCGAGGCGAAGACCCAGGATCACGAGATTTTAGCCAAATTCCTTCGTTTAGGCCTTCGAATAATTAATTTTCGTATTAATTATGTAAGGTTGATTAAGTGTTGGACAAAAAATTAACAGCACAAAACTGCACTAGAGGCAATTTTGTCATTTGTCGCAACGGTGTCGGAATAGGTCGAAATTTAGCAGGTTGATTTGAAACAGCATGAGAAATCAGACTCGGGTCATCGACCAAAGATCTCGGGATTTTAGCCAAATTCCCTCGTTTAGGCCTCTGAATAATTAATTTCTGTATTTATTATGTCAGGTTGAAGAAGTGTCGGACAGAAAATTAACAACACAAAACCGTACCAGGGGCAATTTTGTTATTTGTCGCAATGGCATCGGAATGTGTCGAAATTTGGCAGGTTGATTTGAAACGGCTCAAGAAATTGGACTCGGGGCAACGACCCGAGATCTCAATATTTTAGCCAAATTATTTTGTTTAGGCCTCCAAATAATTAATTTTTGTATTAATTATGTGAAGTTGAATAAGTGTTGGACAAAAAATTAACAACCCAAAATCGCACCAAGGGAAATTTTGTCATTTGTCACGACGGTGTTGGAATGGGCCTAAATTTTGCAGGTAGATTGGAAATGGCCCGAGAAATTGGACTCGGGGCACAGACTCGGGATCACGGGATTTTAGCCAAATTTCTTCGTTTAGGCCTCCGAATAATTTATTTTTGTATTAATTATGTTAGGTGGAGGAAGTGTTGGATAGAAAATTAAGATACAAAAACCGCACCAGGGGCAATTTCGTCATTTGTCCCGACGGTGTCGAAATGGGCCGAAATTTAGCAGGTTGATTGGAAACGGCTCGAAAAATTGGACTCGGGGCACAGGCCAGGGATCATGCTATTTTTGCCAAATTCTTTCATTTAGGCCTACGAATAATTAATTTCCGTATTAATTATGTCAGGTTGAAGAAATGTTGGACAGAAAATCAATAAAGAAAAATCACAACCAGGGCAATTTCGTTATTTGTCGTGACGAAGTCGGAATGGGCCGAAATTTGAAAAGTTGATTGGAAACAGTCCTAGAAATTGGACTCGAGTCAAGGACCCGAGATCTTGTGATTTTAGACAAATTCCTTCGTTTAGGTCTCTGAATAATTAATTTTCGTATTAATTATGTTAGGTTGAAGAAGTGTTTGACAGAAAATTAACAAAAAAAACCGCACCAGGGGCCATTTTGCATTTGTCGTGACGGTTTCGGAATGGGCCAGAATTTGCAGGTTGATTGGAAATGGCCCGAGAAATTGGACTCAGGGCCCAGACCCGGGATCACGTGATTTAGCCAAATTCCATCGTTCAGGCCTCCGAATAATTAATTTCCTTATTCATTATGTCAGGTTGATGAAGTGTTTTGCAGAAAATTAACAAAGCAAAACCGCACCTGTGGCAATTTTGTCATTTGTCGCGACGGTGACGAAATGGGCCGAAATATGGCAGGCTGATTGGAAACGATCCGCAAAATTGGACTTGGGGCAAAGACCCGAGATCTCGAGAATTTAGCTAAATTCCTTCGTTTAGCCCTTCGAATTATTAATTTTCGTATTAATTATGTCATCTGAATAAGTGTTGGACAGAAGATTATCAACACAAAACTGCACAAGTGGCAATTTTGTCATTTGTCGCGACGGTGTCGGAATGGGTCGAAATTTAGCAGTTTGATTGGAAACGGCCCTAAAAATTGGATTCCGGTCAAAGACCTGAGATCTCGGGATTTTATGCAAATTCCTTCATTTAGGCCTCCGAATAATTAAGTTCCTTATTAATTATGTCATGTTGAATAAGTGTTGGACAAAAAATTAACAACCAAAAACCGCACCAAGAGCAATTTTGTCATTTGTCACGACGGTGTCGGAATGGGCCGAAATTTGGCGGGTTAACTAGAAATGGCCCGCGAAATTGGACTCGGAGCACAGACCTGGGATCATGGGATTTTAGCCAAATTCCTTCATTTAGGCCTTTGAATAATTTATTTCTGTATCAATTATGTCAGGTTGAAGATGTGTTGGACAGAAAATTAATAAAGAAAAATCGTACCAGAGGCAATTTCGTCATTTGTCACGACAGTGTCGGAATGGGCCGAAATTTGGCAGGTTGATTGGAAACGGTCCGAAAAATTGGACTCGGGGCACAGACTCGGGATCACGGGATTTTAGCCAAATTCCTTCAATTAGGCCTCCGAATAATTAATTTCCATATTAGTTATGTTAGGTTAAAGAAGTGTTGGATAGGAAATTAACAAAGACAAACCGCACTAGGGGCAATTTTGTCATTTGTCGCGATGGTGTTGGAATGGGCCGAATTTGGCAAGTTGATTTGAAACGCCCGAGATATTGGACTCGGGATTTTAGACAAATTCTTTCGTTTAGGCCTCTGAATAATAAATTTCCGTATTAATTATGTTAGGTTGAAGAAGTGTTGGACAGAAAATTAATAAGGCAAAGTCGCACCAGGGGCCATTTTGTCATTTGTCGCGACGGTGTTGAAATGGGCCGAAATTTGCAGGTTGATTGGAAACGGCCCGAGAAATTGGACTCGGGGGAAAAATTCGGGATCACGGGATTTTAGCCAAATACCTTCGTTTAGGCCTCCGACTAATTAACCTCCTTATTAATTATGTCAGGTTGAAGAAGTGTTGGACAGAAAATTAACAAAGCAAAACCACATCAAGGGCAATTTTGTCATTTTTCGCGATCGTGTCGGAATGGACCGAAATTTGGCAGGTTGATTGGAAATGACCCTAAAAATTGGACTCAGTCAAAGAGCCGAGATCTCGGGATTTTAGCCGAATTCCTTCGTTTAGGCCTCCGAATAGTTAATTTATATATTAATTATGTCAGGTTGAAGAAGTGTTGGACAGAAAATTAACAACGCAAAATCGCACCAAGGGCAATGTTGTCATTTGTCGCGACGGTGTCAGAATGGACCGAAATTTGGCAAGTTGATTGGAAATGGCCCGAAAAATTGGACTCGGGGCACAGACCTAGGATCACGGGATTTTAGCCAAATTCCTTCATATAAGCCTCCAAATAATTAGTTTTCGTATTAATTAATCAAGTTGAAGAAGTGTTGGACAGAAAATTAACAAAGAAAAATTGCACCAGGGGCAATTTCGTCATTTATCACGACGGTGTCGAAATGGGCTAAAATTTGGAAGCTTGATTGGAAACGGCCCGAGAAATTGGACTTGGGTCATAGACCCAAGGTCTCGGGATTTTAGCCAAATTTCTTCGTTTAGGCCTCCGAATAATTAATTTTCGTGTTAATTATGTCAGGTTGAATAAGTGTTAGACATCAAATTAATAAAGCAAAAACCGCACCAGTGGCCATTTTGTCATTTGTCGCGATGGTGTTGAAATGGGCCGAAATTTGCAAGTTGATTAGAAACGGCCCGAGAAAATGGACTCAGGGCACAGACCCGGGATTACGTGATTTTAGCCAAATTCCTTCGTTTAGGTGTCTGAATAATTATTTTCCTTATTAATTATGTCAGGTTGAAGAAGTGTTGGACAGAAAATTAACAACGCAAATTCGCACCGGGGCAATTTTGTCATTTGTCGCGACGGTGTCGGAATGGGCCGAAATTTGGCAGGTTGATTGGAAATGACCTGAGAAATTGTACTCGGGGCTAAGACCCAAGATCCCGAGATTTTAGCCAAATTTCTTCGTTTAGGCTTCGAATAATTAATTTTTTGTATTAATTATGTCAGGCTGAAAAAGTATTAGGCAGAAAATTAACAACACAAAACCGCACCAGTGGCAATTTTGTCATTTGTCGCGACAGTGTCGGAATGGGTCAAAATTTGGCTAGTTGATTGGAAAACGGCCCTAGAAAATGGACTCCGGTCAAAGACACAAGATCTCAGGATTTTAGCCAAATTCCTTCGTTTAGGCCTCCGAATAATTAATTTCCTTATTAATTATGACAGGTTGAAGAAGTGTTGGACAGAAAATTAACAACGCAAAATTGCACCAGGGGCAATTTCATCATTTGTTGCGATGGTGTCAGAATGGGCCGAAATTTGGTAGGTTGATTGGAAACGGCCCGAAAAATTGGACTCGGGGTACAGACCCGGGATCATGGGATTTTAGCCAAATTCCTTCATTTAAGCATCCAGATAATTAATTTTTGTATTATTTATGTTAGGTTGAAGAAGTGTTGGACAGAAAATTAACAAAGAAAAAATGCACCAGGGAAAATTTTGTCATTTATCGCGACGGTGTAGGAATGGGTCGAAATTTGGCAAGTTGATTGGAAACGGCCTGAGAATTTGGACTCGAGGCAAAGACCCGAGATCCCGGGATTCTAGCCAAATTCCTTCGTTTAGGCCTTCGAATAATTAATTTTCATATTAATTATGTCAGGCAGAATAAGTGTTGGACGGAAAATTAAGAAAGCAAAATCGCACCAGGGGCAATTTTGTCATTTGTCACGACGGTGTCGGAATGGGCCGAAATTTGGCAGGTTGATTGGAAACGGCTCGAGAAATTGGACTCGGGGCAAAGACCCGGGATCATGGGATTTTTGCTAAATTTCTTCGTTTAGGCCTCTGAATAATTAATTTCCTTATTTATTATGTCAGGTTGAAGAAGTTTGGATAGAAAACTAACAAAGCAAAACCGCACCAAGGGAAATTTTGTCTTTTGTCGCGACATTGTCGGAATTGGCCGAAATTCGGCAGGTTGATTGGAAACGGCCCGAGGAATTGGACTCGGGGCTAAGACCCGGGATCACGGGATTTTAGCCAAATTCCTTCATTTAGGCCTTCGAATAATTAATTTTCGTATTAATTGTTTAAGGTTGAATAAGTGTTGGACAGAAAATTGACAATGCAAAACCACCCACGAGGTAATTTTATCATTTGTTGTGACAGTGTCGGAATGGGTCGAAATTTGGCGGGTTGATTGGAAACGACCCTAGAAATTGGACTCGGGTTGATGACCTGAGATCTCGGGATTTTAGCCAAATTCCTTCGTTTGGGCCTCTGAATAATTAATTTATGTATTTAGTATGTCGGGTTGAAGAAGTGTTGGACAGAAAATTAACAACGCAAAGCCACACCGGGGGCAATTTTATCATTTGTCGCGACGGTGTCGGAATATGCCGAAAATTGGCAGGTTGATTGGAAACGGCCCGAGAAATTAGACTCGGGGAAAAGACCCGACATCTCGAGATGTTAGCTAAATTCTTTTGTTTAGGCCTCCGAATAATTAATTTTCGTATTAACTATGTCAGGTTGAATAGGTGTCGGACAGAAAATTAACAACGCAAAACCGCACTAGGGGCAATTTTGTCATTTGTCGTGACGGTGTCGGAATGGGCTGAAATTTGATAGGTTGATTGGAAACGGCCTAAGAAATTGGACTCGGGGCATAGACCCGAGATCACGAGATTTTTGCCAAATTCCTTCGTTTAGGCCTCCGAATAAATTATTTCCGTATTAATTAAGTCAGGTTGAAGAAGTATTGGACAAAAAATTAACAAAGAAAAATCGTACCAGGGGTGATTTCATCATTTGTCGCGACGGTGTCAAAATACGCCGAAATTTGGCAGGTTGATTGGAAATGGCCCGAAAAATTAGACCGGGGGCACAGACCCAGGATTACGGGATTTTAGCCAAATTCCTTCATTTAAGCCTCCGAATAATTAGTTTCCATATTAATTATGTCAGGTTGAAGAAGTGTTGGACAAAAAATTAACAAAGAAAAACTACACCAGAGGCAATTTTGTCATTTATCACGACAGTGACGGAATGGGCCGAAATTTGGCAACTTGACTGGAAACGGCCCGAGAAATTGGACTTGGGTCAAAGACCCAAGGTCTCGGGATTTTAGCCAAATTTCTTCGTTCAGGCCTCTGAATAATTAATTTTCGTATTAATTATGTTAGGTTGAAGAAGTGTTGGACAGAAAATTAACAAAGAAAGACCGCATCCAGGGCAATTTCGTCATTTGTCATGACGGTGTCGGAATGGGCCGAAATTTGAAAAGTTGATTGGAAACGGTCCTAGAAATTGGACTCGTGGCACAAACCAGGGATCACGTGATTTTAGCCAAATTCCTTCATTTAGGTCTCCGAATAATTAGTTTCCTTATTAATTATGTCAGGTTGAAGAAGTGTTGGACAGAAAATTAACAAAGCAAAATCGTACCAGGGGTAATTTTGTCATTTGTCGCAACGGTGCCAGAATGGGTCGAAATTTGGAAGGTTGATTGGAAACGGCCTGAGAAATTGGGCTCATGGCAAAGACCTGAGATCGCAGGATTTTAGCCAAATTCCTTTGTTTAGGCCTTCGAATAATTAATTTCCTTATTAATTATGTTAGGTTGAAGAAGTCTTAGAAAAAAATTAACAACGCAAAACTACACCAAAGGCAATTTCGTCATTTGTAGCGACGATGTTGAAATGGGTCGAAATTCGACAGGTTGATTGGAACTGCCCGAAAAATTGGACTCGGGGCAGAGACCCAGTATCACGGGATTTTAGCCAAATTCCTTCATTTAAGCCTCCGAATAATTAATTTTCGTATTAATTATGTCAGGTTGAAGAAGTGTTGGACATAAAATTAACAAAGAAAAACTGTACCAAGAGCAATTTTGTCATTAATCGCGATGGTGTCGGAATGGGCTGAAATTTGGCAAGTTGATTGGAAACGGCCCGAAAAATTGGACTCAGGTTTTAGATCGCAGGATTTTAGTCAAATTCCTTCATTTAGGCCTCCGACTAATTAATTTTTGTGTTAATTATGTCAGGTTGAAGAAGTGTTGGATAGAAAATTAATAAAGCAAAACTGCACCAGGGGCCATTTTGTCATTTGTCGCGATGGTGTCGGAATGGGCCGAAATTTGCAGGTTGATTGGAAACGGTCCAAGAAATTGGACACGGGGCATAGACCTGGGATCACGTGATTTTAGCCAAATTCCTTTGTTTAGGCCTCCGAATAATTAAATTCCTTACTAATTATGTCCGGTTGAAGAAGTGTTGGACAGAAAATTAACAAAGCAAAATCGCACCGGGGGCAATTTTTTCATTTGTCGCGATGGTGTTGGAAAGGGCCGAAATTTTGCAGGTTGATTGGAAACGGTCCGAGAAATTGGACTCCGGGCAAAGACCCGAGATCCTGAGACTTTAGCCAAATTCCTTCGTTTAGGCCTCCGAATAATTAATTTCTTATTAATTATGTCAGGTTGAAGAAGTGTTGGACAAAAAATTAACAACGTAAAACCGCACCACATGCAATTCTATCATTAGTCGCGACGGTGTCGGAATGGGCCAAAATTTGGCAGGTTGACTGGAAATGGCCTGAGAAATTGGACTCGGGGCACAGACCCGGATCACGAGATTTTAGCCAAATCCCTTAGTTTAGGCCTTCGAATAATTTATTTCCGTATTAATTATGTCAGGTGGAAAAAGCGTTGGACAGAAAATTAATAAAGAAAAACCGCACCATAGGCAATTTCGTTATTTGTCACGACGGTGTCGGAATGGGTCGAAATTTGGCAGGTTGATTGGAGATAGCCTGAAAAATTGGACTCGGGGCACTGACTCGGGATCACGGGATTTTAGCCAAATTCCTTCATTTAGGCTTCCGAATAATTAATTTTCGTATTAATTATGTCAGGTTGAAGAAGTGTTTGACAAAAAATTAACAAAGAAAAATCGCACCAAGGGCAATTTCGTCATTTGTCACGATGGTGTCGGGATGGACCGAAATTTGGCCGGTTGTCTGGAAACGGCCCAAGAAATTGGACTCAGGGCACAGACCCGAGATCATGGAATTTTAGCCAAATTCCTTCGTTTAGGCCTTCGAATAATTTATTTTCGTATTAATTATATCAGGTAGAAGAAGTGTTGGATAGAAAATTAATAAAGAAAAACCGCACTAGAGGCAATTTCATCATTTGTCACGACAGTGTCAGAATGGGCTGAAATTTTGCAGGTTGATTGGAAACGGCTTGAAAGATTGGACTTGAGGCATAGACCCGAGATCATGGGATTTTAGCCTAATTTCTTCATTTAGGCCTTTGAATAATTACTTGTCGTATTTATTATGTCAGGTTGAAGGAGTGTTGGACAGAAAATTAACAAAGCAAGACCGCACCAGGGGCAATTTCGTAATTTGTCGTGACGGTGTCGGAATGGGCCGAAATTTGGCAAGTTGATTGGAAACGGCCCGAGAATTTGGCTCGGGGCGAAGACCCTAAAACTCAGGATTTTAGCTAAATTCCTTCGTTTAGGCCTCCTAATAATTAATTTTCGTACTAATTATGTTAGGTTGAATAAGTGTTGGAAAGAAAATTAACAACGCAAAATCGCACCAGGGGCAATTTCGTCATTTGTCGCGACGGTGTCGGAATGGGCTGAACGTTAGCAGGTTGATTGGAAACGGCCCGAGAAATTGGACTCGGGGCACAAACCCAGGATCATGGGATTTTAGCCAAATTCCTTCATTTAGGCCTCCGAATAATTTATTTCCGCATTAATTATGTCAGGTTGAAGAAGTATTGGACAAAAAATTAACAAAGAAAAACTGCACTAGGGGCAATTTTTTCATTTGTCGCAACTGCATTGCAATGGACCGAAATTTGGCAGGTTGATCGAAAACGGTCCGCGAAATTAGAAACGGGGCTAAGACTCGAGATATCGAGATTTTAGCCAAATTCCTTCATTTAGGCCTCCAAATAATTAATTTCCATATTAATTATGTTAGGTTGAAGATGAGTTTGACAAAAAATTAACAAAGTAAAACCGCACCAGGGGCAATTTTGTTATTCGTCGCGACGGTGTCAGAATGGGTCGAAATTCGCCAAGCTGATTGGAAACGGCCCAAGAAATTGGACTCGTGGCAAAGACCCAAGATCACGGGATTTTAGCCAAATTCATTCGTTTAGGCCTCTGAATAATTAATTTCTTTATTAATTATGTCAGGTTGAAGAAATGTTGGACAAAAAATTAACAAAGCAAAAAAGCACCAGAGGCAATTTTGTCTTTTGTCGCGATCTTGTCGTAATGGGCCGAAGTTCGGTAGGTTGATTGGAAACAACACGAGGAATTGGACTCGGGGCAAAGCCCGAGATCGTGGGATATTAGCCAAATTCCTTCGTATTGGCCTCCGAATAATTAATTTTCGCATTAATTATGTCAAGTTGAATAAGTGTTGGACAGAAAATTAACAACTCAAAACCGCTCAAGGGGCAATTTTGTCACTTGGCGCGACAGTGTCGCAATGGGCCGAAATTTGGCAAGTTGATTGGAACGGCCCGCGAAATTGGACTTGGGGCTGAGACCCGAGATCCCGAGATTTTAGCCAAGTTCCTTCGTTTAGGCCGTCGAATAATTAATTTTCGTAATAATTATGTCAGGTTGAAGAAGTGTTTGACAGAAAATTAACAAAGCAAAATCTCACCAGTGGCAATTTCGTTATTTGTCGCGACGGTGTCGGAGTAGACCAAAATTTAGTAGGTTGATTGGAAACGGCCCAAGAAATTGGACTCGGGGCAATGACCCGAGATCTCGGGATTTTAGCCAAATTCCATCATTTAGGCCTCCAAATAATTAATTTTCGTATTAATTATGTCAGGTTGAAGAAGTGTTGGACAGAAAATTAACAAAGAAAAACCGCACCAGGGGCAATTTCGTCATTTGTCGCGACGGTGTCGGAATGGGCCGAAATTTGGCAAGTTGATTGGAAACGGCCCGAGAAATTGGACTCGGGTTAGGGACCTGGGATCTCAAGATTTTAGCTAAAATCCTTCATTTAGGCCTCCGAATAATTAATTTTCGTATTAATTATGTTAGGTTGAAGAAGTGTTGGACCGAAAATTAAGAAAGCAAAATCGTAACAGGGACCACTTTGTCATTTGTCGCGACGGTGTCGGAATGGGCCGAAATTTGTAGGTTGATTTGAAACGACCCGAGAAATTGGACTCGGGGCACAGCCCCGGGATCACAAGATTTTAGCCAAATTCCTTAGTTTAGGCCTTCGAATAATTAATTTCCTTATTAATTATGTCATGTTGAAGAAGTGTTGGAAAAAAAATTGACAAAGCGAAACCGCACCAAGGGCGATTTTATCATTTGTCATGATGGTGTCGGAATAGATCGAAATTTAGCAAGTTAAATGGAAACGGTCCGAGAAATTGGACTCGGGGCAATGACCTGAGATCTCGGGATTTTAGCCAAATTCCTTCATTTAGGCCTCCGAATAATTCATTTCCGTGTTAATTATGTCAGGTTGAAGAAGTGTTGGACAGAAAATTAACAAAGAAAAACCGCCGCAGGAGCTATTTTGTCATTTGTCGCGACGTTGTTGGAATGGGCTAAAATTTGGCGGGATGACTAGAAACGGCCCGAGAAATTGGACTCGGGGCACAGACCCGGGATCACGAGATTTTAGCCAAATTCCTTCTTTTAGGCGTCCGAATAATTTATTTTTGTATTAATTATGTCAATTTAAAGAATGTTGGATAGAAAATTAACAAAGAAAGACCGCACCAGGGGCAATTTCGTCATTGGTCGCGACGGTGTCGGAATGGGCCGAAATTCGGCAGGTTGATTGGAAACGGCCCGAGAAATTTGACTCGAAGCACAGACTCGGGATCATGGGATTTTAGCTAAATTCCTTCATTTAGACCTCCGAATAATTAATTTCTGTATTAATTACGTCAGGTTGAAAAAGTGTGGGACAGAAAATTAACGAAGAAAAACCGCACCAGGGGCAATTTCGTCATTTGTCGTGACAATGTCAGAATGGTCCGAAATTTGGCTGATTGATTGGAAACGGCCCGAGAAATTGGACTTAGGTCAAAGACCTAAGATCTCGAATTTTAGCCAAATTCTTTTGTTTAGGCCTCCGAATAATAAATTTCTGTATTAATTATGTTAGGTTGAATAGTGTTGGACAAAAAATTAACAATGCCAAACCGCACAAGGGGCCATTTTGTTATTTGTCGCGAAGGTGTCAGAATGGGCTGAAATTTGCTGGCTGATTGGAAACGGACTGAGAACTTGGACTCGGGGCACAGACCCGGGATCACGGGATTTTAGCGAAATTCCTTCGTTTAGGCCTCCGAATAATTAATTTCCTTAATAATTGTGTCAGGTCGAAGAAGTGTTGCATAGAAAATTAACAAAGCGAAACCGTACCAGGGGCGATTTTGTCATTTGTCACGACGGTGTCGGAATAGGCCGAAATTTGGCAGGTTGATTGGAAACCGTCCGAGAAATTGGACTCAAGGCAAGGACTCGAGATCTCGGGATTTTAGCCAAATTCCTTTGTTTAGGCCTCCGAATAATTAATTAACTTATTAATTATGTCATGTTGAAGAAGTGTTGGACAGAAAATTAACAAAGCAAAACCGCACCAGGGGTAATTTTGTCATTTGTCGCGACGGTGTCAGAATGGTCCGAAATATGACAAGTTGATTGGAAACAACCCAAAAAATTGGACTCGGGGCACTGTCCTAGGATCACGGGATTTTAGCCAAATTCCTTCGTTTAGGCCTTCGAATAATTAATTTACTTATTAATTATGTCATGTTGAAGAAGTGTTGGACAGAAAATTAACAAAGCAAAACCGTCCCAGGGTTAATTTTACGACGGTGTCGGAATGGGCCGAACTTTTGTAGGTTGATTGGAAATCGCCCGAGAAATTGGACTTGGGACACAGACCCAAGATCACGGGATTTTAGCCGAATTTCTTTGTTTAGGCTTCCGAATAATTTATTTCCATATTAATTATGTCAGGTTGAAGAAGTGTGGGACAGAAAATTAACGAAGAAAAACCGCACCATTGACAATTTTGTCATTTGTTACGGTGGCGTCGCAATTAATCGAAATCTGGCAGGTTCACTGGAAACGGCCTTTGAAGTTGGACTCGAGGATGAGACCCGAGATCTCTAGATTTTAGCTAAATTTCTTCGTTTAGGCCCCCGAATAATTAATTTTCGTACTAAATATGTCAGGTTGAAGAAGTGTATGAAAATTATTAACAAAGTAAAACCGTACCAGGGGCAATTTTGTTATTTGTCGTGACGATGTCGGAATGGGATGAAATTTGCCAAGTTGATTGGAAACTGCCCGAGAAATTGGACTCGGGGTAAAGACCCAGGATCACGGGATTTCAGCCAAATTCATTCGTTTAGGCCTCTGAATAATTAATTTCCTTATTAATTATGTCAGGTTGAAGAAATGTTGGACAGAAAATTAATAAAGCAAAACAGCACCAGGGGTAATTTTTTCATTTGATGCGACAGTGTCGGAATGGGCCGAAATTCGATAGGTTGATTGGAAACGGCCCAAGGAATTGAACTCAGGGCAGAGACCCGAGATCTCAGAATTTTAGCCAAATTCCTTCGTTTAGGCCTCCGAATAATTAATTTTCGTATTAATTATGTCAGGTTGAATAAATGTTGGACAGAAAATTAACAACGCAAAATCGCACAAGGGATAATTTTGTCATTTGTCGCGACGGTGTCGCAATGGGCTGAAATTTGGCAGGTTGATTGGAAACGGCCCGCGAAATTGGACTCGGGGCTAAGACCCGAGATCTCGGGATTTTAGCTAAATTCCTTCGTTTAGGCCTTTGAATAATTAATTTCTTTATTAATTATGTCATGCTAAAGAAGTGTTTGACAGAAAATTAACAAAGCAAAACCGTACCAGTGGCAATTTTGCTATTTGTTGCGACGGCGTCACAATGGACCGAAATTTGGCAGGTTGATTGGAAACAGCACGCGAAATTGGCCTCAAGGTTGAGACCTGAGATCTCGAGATTTTAGCCAAATTCCTTCGTTTAGACCTCCGAATAATTAATTTTCGTATTAAATATGTCAGGTTGAAGAAGTGTTTGACAAAAAATTAACAAAGTAAAACCGGACCAGGGGTAATTCTGTTATTTGTCACGACGGTGTCGTAGTGGGCCGAAATTTGCAAAGTTGATTGGAAACGGCCCGAGAAATTGGACTCGAGGCAAAGACCCGGGATAACAGGATTTTAGCCAAATTCATTCGTTTAGGCCTCAGAATAATTAATTTCCTTATTAATTATGTCAGGTTGAAGAAGTGTTGGACAGAAAATTAACAAAGCAAAATAGCACCAGGGGCAATTTTGTCATTTATCGCGATGGTGTTGGAATGGGCCTAAATTCGGCAGGTTGATTGGAAACGGCCCGAGGAATTGGACTCGGGGCATGGATCAAGATCTTGGGATTTTAGCTAAATTTCTTAGTTTAGGCCTCCAAATAATTAATTTTTGTATTAATTATGTCAGGTTGAATAAGTGTTGGACAGAAAATTAACACAAAATCGCACTAGGGGCAATTTTGTCATTTGTCGCGACGGTGTCAGAATGGGCCGAAATTTGGTAAGTTGATTGAAAACGGCCCTAGAAATTGGACTTGGGTCTGTGACCCGAGATCTCTGGATTTTAGCCAAATTCCTATAGTTAGGCCTTCGAATTATTAATTTCTGTATTAATTATGTCAGGTTGAAGAAGAGTTGAACAGGAAATTAACAACGCAAAACCGCACCAGGAGCAATTTTGTCATTTGTCGCGACGGTGTCTGAATGGGCCAAACTTTGGTAGGCTGATTGGAAATGGCCCAAGAAATTGGACTCGGGACACAGATCCGGTATCATGGGATTTTAGCCAAATTCCTTCATTTAGGCCTCCGAATAATTTATTTCCGTATTAATTATGTTAGGTTGAAGAAGTGTTGGACCAAAAATTAACAAAGAAAAACCGCACCAGGGGTAATTTCGTTATCTGTCGCGACGGTGTGGGAATGGGCCGAAATTTGATAAGTTGATTGGAAACGGCCCAAAAAATTAGACTCGGGGCACAGACCAGGGATGACGGGATATTAGCCAAATTCCTTCATTTAGGCCTCCGAATAATTAATTTTCGTATTAATTATGTCAGGTTGAAGAAGTGTTGGACAGAAAATTAACAAAGAAAAACCGCACCAGTGGCAATTTCGTCATTTGTTTCGACGGTGTCCGAATGGGCCGAAATTTGGCAAGTCGATTGGAAACAGCCCGAGAAATTGGACTTGGGTCAAAGACCCGAGATCTCGGGATTTTAGCCAAATTCCTTCTTTTAGGCCTCCTAATAATTAATTTTTGGTATTAATTATGTCAAGTTGAAGAAGTGTTGGACAAAAAATTAACAAAGAAAAACAGCGCCAGGGGCAATTCTCTCATTTGTCGCGACGGTGTCGCAATGGGCCAAAATTCGACAGGTTGATTGGAAACGGTCCTCGAAATTGGACTTGAGGCTGAGACCCGAGATCTCGGGATTTTTGCCAAATTCTTTCGTTTAGGCCTCCGAATAATTAATTTTCGTATTGATTATGTAGGTTGAAGAAGTGTCGGATAGAAAATTAACAATAAAAAACCACATCAGGGGTAATTTTGTCATTGGTCGTGACAGTGTCGGAATGGGCCGAAATTTGGCAGGTTGATTGGAAACGGCCCACGAAATTGGACTCGAGAGAAAGACCCGAGATCTCGGGATTTTAGCCAAATTTCTTCGGTTAGGACTTCGAATAATTAATTTTTCGTATTAATTATGTCAGGTTGAAGAAGTCTTTGACAGAAAATTAACAAAGCAAAACCGCACCATGGGCAATTTTGTCATTTGTCGTGACGGTGTCGGAATGGGCCGAAATTTGGCAGGTTGATTGGAAATGGCCCGAGAAATTGGACTCGGGGCAAAGAGCCGGGATCACGAGATTTTTGCCAAATTCCATCATTTAGGCCTCCGAATAAATAATTTCCTTATTAATGATGACAGGTTGAAGAAGTGTTGGACAGAAAATTAACAAAAAAAACCGCGCCAGGGGCAATTTTGTCATTTGTCGCGACGGTATCGGAATGGGCCGAAATTCAGCAGGTTGATTGGAAACGGCCCGAAGAATTGGACTCGGGGCAAAGACCCGAAATCTTGGGATTCTAGCCAAATTCCTTCATTTAGGCCTCTGAATAATTAATTTTCATATTAATTATGTCAGGTTGAATAAGTGTTGGACAGAAAATTAACAAAGCAAAACCGTACCAGAGACAATTTTATTATTTGTCACGACGGTGTCGAAATGGGCCGAAATTTGTCAGGTTGATTGGAAACGGCCATAGAAATTGGAGTCTGGTCTCAAACCTGAGATCTCAGGATTTTATCCAAATTCCTTCATTTAGGCCTCCGAATAATTAATTTCCGTATTAATTATGTCAATTTGAAGAAGTGTTGGATAGAAAATTAACAACACAAAACAACACCAAGGACAATTTTGTCATTTGTCGTGATGGCGTCAGAATGTGCCGAAATCGGGCAGGTTGATTGGAAATGGCACGAGGATTTGGACTCGGGGCAAAGACCCGAGATCTCTGGATTTTATCCAAATTCCTTCGTTTAGTCCTTCAAATAATTAATTTTCGTATTAATTATGTTAGGTTGAATAAGTGTTGGACAGAAAATTAACAACGCAAAATCGTACCGCGGGCAATTTTGTCATTTGTCGCAACGTTATCAGAATGGGCCGAAATTCGGCAGGTTGATTGGAAATGGCCCGAGAAATTGGTCCGGGGCAAAGACTCGAGAATTAGGGATTTTGGCCAAATTCCTTTGTTTAGGCATCCGAATAATTTATTTCCGTCTTAATTATGTCAGGTTGAATAAGTTTTGGACAGAAAATTAACAATGCAAAACCTCACCAGGGGCAATTTTGTCATTTGTCGCGACGATGTCGGAATGCGCCGTACTTTGACAGGTTGATTGGAAACGGCCTGAGAAATTGGACTCGGGGCAGAGACCCGGGATCACGAGAATTCAACCAAATTCCTTCGCTTAAGCCTCTGAATAATTTATTTTTGAATTAATTATGTCAGGTTGAAGAACTGTTACACAGAAAATTAGAAAAGAAAGACCATACTTGAGGCAATTTTGTCATTTGTCGCGATGATTTCGGAATGGGCCCAAATTTGGCAGGTTGATTGGAAGCGGCCCGAGAAATTGGACTCGGAGCACAAACTCGGGATCATGGGATTTTAGCCAAATTCCTTGATTCAAGCCTCCGAATAATTAATTTTCGTATTAATTCTGTCAAGTTGAAGAAGTGTTGGACAGAAAATTAACAAAGAAAAACCGCACCAGGGGCAATTTTGTCATTTGTCGCGACGATGTCGGAATGGGCCGAAATTTGGCAGGTTGATTGGAAACGGCCCGAGAAATTGGACTCGAGTTAGGGACCTGAGATCTCGGGATTTTAGCCAAATTATTTCATTTAGGCCTCCGAATAATTAATTTCCATATTAATTATGTCAGGTTGAAGAGGTGTTGGACAGAAAATTAAGAAAGCAAAACCGCACTAGGGGCCATTTTTTCATTTGTCGCGATGGTGTTGGAATGAGCCAAAATATGTAGGTTGATTTGAAACGGCTTGAGAAATTGGACCCAGGGCACAGACCGGGGATCACGGGATTTTAGCTAAATTCCTTCGTTTAAGCCTCCGAATAATTAATTTCCTTATTAATTATGTCAGGTTGAAGAAGTGTTGGACAAAAAATTAACAAAGCGAAATCGCACCAGGGGCGATTTATCCCTTTGTCGTGATGGTGTTGGAATAGACCAAAGTTTAGCAGGTTGTTGGGAAACGGCCCGAGAAATGGGACTCGAGGCACTGACCCGAGATCTCGGGATTTTAGCTAAATTCGTTCATTTAGGCCTCCGAATAATTAATTTTCATATTAATTATGTCAGGTTGAAGAAGTATTGGACAAAAAAATAACAAAGAAAAAACGCACCAAGGATAATTTTGTCATTTGTCGTGAAGGTGTCGGAATGGGCCGAAATTTGGCCGGTTGATTGGAAACTGCCCGAGAAATTGGACGCGAAGCACAGACCTGGGATCATGGGATTTTAGCCAAATTCCTTGATTCAGGCCTCCGAATAATTAATTTTCGAATTAATTATGTCAGGTTGAAGAAGTGTTGGATAGAAAAGTAACAAAAAAAAACCGTACCAGGGGCAATCTCGTCATTTGTTGCAACGGTGTCGAAATGGGCCTAAATTTGGTAGGTTGATTGGAAATGGCCTGAGAAATTGGACTCGGGTTAGCAACTCGAGATCTCGGGATTTTAGCCAAATCCCTTCGTTTAGGCCTCCGAATAATTAATTTTCATATTAATTATGTCAGGTTGAAGAAGTGTTGGACAGAAAATTAAGAAAGCAAAACCGCACCAGGGGCCATTTTGTCATTTGTCGCGACGGTGTCAGAATGGGCCAAAATTTGCAGGTTGATTTGAAAAGGCCTGAGAAATTGGACTCAGGATGCAGACCCGGGAACACGAGATTTTAGCCGAATTCCTTCGTTTAGGCCTCCGAATAATTAATTTCCTTATTAATATGTCGGGTTGAAGAAGTGTTGGATAGAAAATTAACAAAGTGAAACCATACCGGGGGCGATTTTGTCATTGTCGAGACGGTGTCAGAATAGACCGAAATTTAGTAGGTTGATTGGAAACGGCCCAAGAAATTGAACTTAGGTTAATGACCCGAGATCTCGGGATTTTAGCCAAATTCGTTCATTTAGGTCTCCGAATAATTAATTTCCGTATTAATTATGTCAGGCTAAAGAAGTGTTGGACAGAAAATTAACAAAGAAAATCGCACCAGGGGCAATTTCGTCATTGATCGCGACGGTGTCGGAATGGGCCGAAATTTGGCAGGTTGATTGGGAATGGCCTGAGAAATTGGACTCGAAGCACAACCCCAGGATCATGGGATTTTAGTTGAATTCCTTCATTTAGACCTCTGAATAATTAATTTCCGTATTAATTTTGTCAGGTTGAAAAAATGTTGGATAGAAAATTAACAAAGAAAAACAGCACCAGGGGCAATTTCGTCCTTTTTCACGACGGTGTCGGATTGGGCAAAAATTTGGCTTGTTGATTGGAAATGGCCCGAGAAATTGGACTCAGGTCATTGACCTGAGATCTCGGGATTTTACCCAAATTCTTTTGTTTAGGCCTCCGAACAATTATTTTCTGTATTAATTATGTCAAGTTTGAAGAAGTGTTGGACAGAAAATTAACAAAGCAAAATCGCACAAGGGGCCATTTTGTCATTTTTCGTGACGGGGTCGAATTGGGCTGAAATTTTCTGGTTGATTGGAAACGGTCCGAGAAATTGGACTTGGGGTACAGACTCGGGATCACGGGATTTTAGCTAAATTCCTTTGTTTAGGCTTTCGAATAATTAATTTCCTTATTAATTATGTCTGGTTAAAGAAGTGTTGGACAAAAAATTAACAAAGCGAAATAAAACCAGGGGCGATTTTTTTATTTGTCGCGACAGTGTCGGAATAGGCCGAAATTTGGCAGGTTGATTGGGAATGGCCTGAGAAATTAGACTCGAAGCACAACCCCAGGATCTCGAGATTTTAGCCAAATTCCTTTATTTAGGCCTCCAAATAATTATTTTTCGTATTAATTATGTCAGGATGAATAAGTGTAGGACCGAAAATTAACAACGTAAAACCGCACCAGGGGCAATTTTGTCATTTGTCGCGACGGTGTCAAAATGGGCTGAAATTTGGCAGGTTGATTAGAAACGACCCTCAAAATTGGACTCAGGTCAAAGACCTGAGATATCGGGATTTTAGCCAAATTCCTTCGTTTAGACCCCTGAATAATTAATTTTCGTATTAATTAAGTCATGTTAAAGAAGTGTTGGACAAAAAATTAACAAAGAAAAACCGAACGAGGGGCAATTTTGTCATTTGTCGCGATGGTGTTGAAATGGGCCGAAATTTGGCAGGTTGATTGGAAACGGCCCTTAGAAATTGGACTTGGGGCACCGACCCGGGGTCACGGGATTTTAGCCAAATTCCTTCGTTTAGGCCTTCAAATAATTTATTTTCGTATTAATTATGTCTGGTTGAAGAAGTGTTGGACAGAAAATTAGAAAAGAAAAATCGCACCAGGGGCAATTTCGTAATTTGTTGCGACGGTGTCAGAATGGGCCGAAATTTGGCAGGTTGATTGGAAACGGCCCGAGGAATTGGACTCGGACCACAGACCCGGGGTCACGGGATTTTAGCTAAATTCCTTCATTTAGGCATCTGAATAATTAATTTTCGTATTTATTATGTCAAGTTGAAGAAGTGTTGGATGGAAAATTAACAAAGAAAAACCGCACAAGGGGCAATTTCGTTATTTGTCGCGACAGTGTCAGAATGGTCCGAAATTTGGCAGGTTGATTGGAAACGGCCTGAGAAATTGGACTCAAGGCACCGTCCTGCGATCACAGGATTTTAGCCAAATTCCTTCGTTTAGGCGTCTGAATAATTAATTTCTTTATTAATTACGTCAAGTTGAAGAAGTATTGGACATAAAATTAACAAACCAAAACTGTACCAGGGGTATTTTTGTCATTTGTCGCTACGGAGTCAGAATGGACCGAAAATTGGCAGTTTGATTGGAAATAGCTCGAGAAATTGGACTCGGGGTAGAGACCAGGGATCATGGGATTTTATCCAAATTCCTTCATTTTGGCCTCCGAATAATTTATTTCAGTATTAATTATGTTAAGTTGAAGAAGTGTTGGACCGAAAATTAACCAAGAAAAACCACACCAGGGGCAATTTTGTCATGTTTGGCGACGTTGTCAAAATGGGTCGAAATTTGGTAGGTTGATTGGAAATGGCCCGTGAAATTGGCTTCTGGGCTTAGACCCAAGATCTTGGGATTTTAGCCAACTTCCTTCGTTTAGGCCTCCGAATAATTAATTTTCGTATTAATTATGTCAGGTTGAAGAAGTGTTTGTCAGAAAATTAACCATGCAAAATTGCACCAGGGGCAATTTTGTAATTTGTCGCGACGATGTCAGAATGGCTCGAAATTTGGTAGGTTGATTGGAAATGGCCCGAGAAATTGGACTCGGGGCATAGACCCAGGATCACAGGATTTTAGCAAAATTCCTTCGTTTAGGCCTCCGAATAATTAGTTTCCGTATTAATTACGTAAGGTTGAAGAAGTGTTAGACAGAAAATTAACAAAGAAAAATCGCACTAGGGGCAATTTCATCATTTTTCACGACGGTGTTGGAATTGGCCGAAATTTGGTAGGTTTATTGGACACGGCCCGAGAAATTGGACTCACGTTAGGGACCTGAGATCTCGGGATTTTAGCCAAATTCGTTTGTTTAGGCCTCCTTATAATTAATTTTCGTATTAATTATGTTAGGATGAATAAGTGTAGGACCGAAAATTAACAACGCAAAATCGCACCAGGGGCAATTTTGTTATTTGTCACGACGATGTCGAAGTGGGCCAAAATTTGGCAGGTTGATTAGAAAGGACCCTCGAAATTGGACTCTGGTCTAAGACCTGAAATCTCGGGATTTTACCTAATTTCCTTCGTTTAGGCCTCTGAATAATTAATTTTCGTATTAATTATGACAGGTTGAAGAAGTGCTGGGCAGAAAATTAACAAATAAAAACCGCACCAGGGGCAATTTTGTCATTTGTCGCGAAGGTGTCGGAATGGGTCGAAATTTCGCAGGTTGATTGAAAACGGCCCGAGAAATTGAACTCGGGGCACAGACCCAGGATCACGAGATTTTGACCAAATTCCTCCCTTTAGGCCTCCTTATAATTTATTTCTGTGTTAATTATGTCAGTTTGAAGAAGTGTTGGATAGAAAAGTAGAAAAGAGAAACTGCACCAGGGGCAATTTTCCTTCATTTAGGCCTACCAAATATTGTAGTTTAATTGGAAAAAGCCCGAGAAATTGGACTCGGGTCAACGACCCGATATTTTGGGATTTTAGCCAAATTCTTTCATTTAGGCCTCCGAATAATTAATTTGCGTATTAATAATGTTAGGTTGAAGAAATGTTAGACAGAAAGTTAACAAAGGAAAACCGCACTAGAGGCCATTTTGTCCTTTGTCGTGATGGTGTCGAAACTGGCTGAAATTTACAGGTTGATTGGAAACGGCCCGAGAAATTGGATTCGGGACGCAGACCCGGGGTCACGGAATTTTAGCCAAATTCCTTCGTTTAGACCTCCAAATAATTAATTTCCATATTAATTATGTCTGGTTGAAGAAGTGTTTGATAGAAAATTAACAAAGAAAAACCGCACCAGGGGTAATTTTGTCATTTGTCGCGACGGTGTCGGAATGGGCAGAAATTTGGTAGGTTGATTGGAAACGGCCCGAGAAATTGGACTTGGGACACAGACCCGGGGTCATGGAAATTCCTTCGTTTAGGCCTCCGAATAATTTGTTTCCATATTAATTATGTCAGGTCGAATAAGTGTTGGATAGAAAATTAGATAAGAAAAACTGCACCAGGGGCAATTTCGTCATTTGTCGAGAGGTGTCGGAATGGGCCGAAATTTGGCAGGTTGATTGGAAATGGCCTGAGAAATTGGACTCGAAGCACAGACTCGAGACCACGAGATTTTAGCCAAATTCCTTCATTTAGGCCTCCGTATAATTAATTTCCGTATTAATTATGTCAGGTTGAAGAAGTGTTGGACAAAAAATTAACAAAGAAAAATCGCACCAGGGGCAATTTCGTCATTTGTCGCGATGGTGTCGGAATGGGCCGAAATTTAGTAGTTTAATTGGAAAAAGCCCGAGAAATTGGACTCGGGTCAACGACCCGATATTTTGGGATTTTAGCCAAATTCTTTCATTTAGGCCTCCGAATAATTAATTTGCGTATTAATAATGTCAGGTTGAAGAAATGTTGGACAGAAAATTAACAAAGGAAAACCGCACAAGATGCCATTTTGTCATTTGTCCTGATGGTGTCGGAACTAGTTGAAATTTATAGGTTATTGGAAACGGCCCGAGAAATTGGATTCGGGACACAGACCCGGGGTCACGAAATTTTAGCCAAATTCCTTCGTTTAGACCTCCAAATAATTAATTTCTATATTAATTATGTCTGGTTGAAGAAGTGTTTGATAGAAAATTAACAAAGAAAAACCGCACCAGGGGCAATTTTGTCATTTGTCACGACGTTGTCGGAATGGGCGAAAATTTGGTAGGTTGATTGGAAACGGCCCGAAAAATTGGACTTGGGACACAGACCCGGGGTCACGGGAATTCCTTCGTTTAGGCCTCCGAATAATTTGTTTCCATATTAATTATGTCAGGTCTAATAAGTGTTGGACAGAAAATTAGATAAGAAAAACTGTACCAGGGGCAATTTCGTCATTTGTCGAGACGGTGTCAGAATGGGCCGAAATTTGGCAGGTTGATTGGAAATGGCCTGAGAAATTGGACTCGGAGCACAGACTCGAGATCACGAGATTTTAGCCAAATTCCATCATTTAGGCCTCCGTATAATTAATTTTCGTATTAATTATGTCAGGTTGAAGAAGTGTTGGACAAAAAATTAACAAAGAAAAACCACACCAGGGGCAATTTCGTCATTTGTCACGATGGTGTCGGAATGGGTCGAAATTTGACAGGTTGATTGGAAATGGCCCCAGAAATTGGACTCGGGTTAGGGACCTGAGATCTTGGGATTTTAGCCAAAGTCCTTCGTTTAGGCCTCCAAATAATTTATTTTCATATTATTATATCAGGTTGAAGAAGTGTTGGACAGAAAATTAACAAAGCAAAACCGCACTAGGGGCCATTTTGTCATTTGTCGCAACGATGTCAGAATGGGCCAAAATTTTAAGGTTGATTCGAAACGGCCCGAGAAATTTGACTCAGGGCACAGACTCGGGATCTTATGATTTTAGCCAAATTCCTTCGTTTAGATCTCCAAATAATTAATTTCCGTATTAATTATGTCAGGTTGAAGGAGTTTTGGATAGAAAATTAATAAAGAAAAATCGCACCAGGGGCAATTTTGTCATTTGTCCCGACGGTGTCAGAATGGGGCAAAATTTGACACGTTGATTGGAAACGATCCGAGAAATTGGACTCAAGGCATAGACCCGGGGTCATGGGATTTTAGCCAAATTCCTTCGTTTAGGCCTCCGAATGATTTATTTTCGTATTAATTATGTTAGGTAGAAGAAGTGTTTGACAGAAAATTTGAAAAGAAATACCGCACCAAGGGCAATTTCGTCAATTTGTCGCGATGGTGTCGGAATGGGCCGAAATTTGGCAGATTGATTGGAAACGGCCCGAGAAATTGGACTTAGGTTAATGACCTGAGATCTCGGGATTCTAGCCAAATTACTTCATTTAGGCCTCCGAATAATTAATTTTCGTATTAATTATGTCAGGTTGAAGAACTGTTGGACAGAAAATTAACAAATCAAAACCACACCAGGAGCCATTTTGCCATTTGTCGCGAATGTGTGGGAATGGGCCGAAATTTGTTGCTTGATTGGAAATGGCCTGAGAAATTGGACTTGGGGCACAGACCCGGGATCACGGGATTTTAGAAAAATTCCTTCATTTAGGCCTCCGAATAATTAATTTTTGTATTGATTATGTCATGTTGAAGAAGTATTGGATAGAAAATTAACAAAGAAAAACCGCACCAGGGGAAATTTCGTCATTTGTACCGAAGGTGTCGGAATGGGCCGAAATTTGGCAGTTTAATTGGAAATAGCCCGAGAAATTGGACTCGGGTCAATGACCAAAGATCTTCGAATTTTAGCCAAATTCCTTCGTTTAGGCCTCCAAATAATTAATTTGCATATTAATTACGTCGAGTTTAAGAAATGTTGGACAGAAAATTAACAAAAAAGTAAAACTACACTAGGGGCCATTTTGTCATTTGTCGTGATGGTGTTGGAATGGGCTGAAATTTGCAGGTTGATTTGAAACAGCTCGAGAAATTGGACTCAGGGCATAGACTCGGGATCACGGGATTTTAGCCAAATTCCTTCGTTTCGACCTTTGAATAATTAATTTCCGCATTAATTATGTCAGGTTAAAGAAGTTTAGGACAGAAAATTTACAAAGAAAAACCGCACCAAGGGCAATTTTGTCATTTGTCGCGATGGTGTCAGAATGAGCCAAAATTTGGCAGGTTGATTGGAAATGGCCCGAGAAATTGGACTCGGGGCATAGACCCAAGTCACGGGATTTTAGCCAAATTCCTTTGTTTAGGCCTCCAAATAATTCATTTCCGTTTTAATTATGTCAGGTTAAAGAAGTGTTGGACAGAAAATTAAAAAAGAAAAATCGCACTAGGGGCAATTTTGTCATATGTTGCGACGGTGTCGGAATGGGTGAAATTTGGCAGGTTGATTGGAAACGGCCCAAGAAATTGGACTCGGGGCATGAACCCGGGGTCATGGGATTTTAGCCAAATTTCTTCCTTTAGGCCTCCTTGTAATTTATTTCCGTATTAATTATGTCAGTTTGAAGAAGGGTTGGACAGAAAATTAGAAAAGAAAAACCGCACCCGGAGCAATTTCATCATTTGTCGCGACGGTGTCAGAGTGGGCCGAAATTTGGTAGGTTGATTGGAAACGGCCTAAGAAGTTGGACTCGGGGCACAGGCCCAGGTTGACTGGATTTTAGCCAAATCCCTTCGTTTAAGCCTCCGAATGAATAATTTATTTTCGTATTAATTATGTCCGGTTGAAGATGTATTGGACAGAAAATTAACAAAGAAAAATCGCACTAGGGGCCATTTCGTCATTGGTCGCGACGGTGTCTGAATGGGCTGAAATTTGGCCGGTTGATTGGAAACGGCCCGAGAAATTGGATTTGGAGCACAGACCCGAGATCACGGGATTTTAGCCAAATTCCTTCATTTAGGGCCCCGAATAATTAATTTCCGTATTAATTATGTCAGGTTGAAAAAGTGTTGGACAAAAAATTAACAAAGAAAAACTGCACCGTGTGTAATTTCGTTATTTGTCGCGACGGTGTCGGAATGGACAGGTTGATTGGAAACGGCCCGAGAAATTGGACTTAGGTCAAGGACCCGAAATCTCGGGATTTTAGCAAAATTCTTTCGTTAAGGCCTCTGAATAATTAATTTTCGTAGACTAGGGGCAAAGACCAGAGATCTCGGGATTTCAGCCAACTTCCTAGTTTAGGCCTCTGAATAATTAATTTTCGTATTAATTATGTCAGGATGAATAAGTGTAGGACAAAAAATTAACAACGCAAAACTGCACCAGGGGCAATTTCATCATTTGTCGCGATGGTGTTGGATTGGGCCAAAATTTCACAGGTTAATTGGATACGGCCCTTGAAATCGGACTCTGATCGAAGACCTGAGATCTCGAGATTTTAGCCAAATTCCTTCGTTTAGGCCTCCGAATAATTAATTTTCGGATTAATTACGTTAGGATGAATAAGTGTAGGACCGAAAATTAACAATGCAAAACTGCACCAGGGGCAATTTTTTCATTTGTCGCGACGGTGTCGGAATGGGCCAAAATTTGGCAAGTTGATTGGAAACGGCCCTCGAAATTGGACTATGGTTTTAGACCTGAGCTCTCGGGATTTTAGCCAAATTCCTTCGTTTAGGCCTCTAAATAATTAATTTCCGTATTCATTATGTCAGGTTGAAGAAGTGCCGGACAGAATATTAACAAAGAAAAACCGCACCAGGGGAAATTTTATCATTTGTCACGACGGTGTCGAAATTGGTCAAAATCTCGCAAGTTGATTGGAAATGGCCCGAGAAATTGAACTCAGGGCACAGACCCGGGGTCACGGGATTTTAGCCAAATTCCTTCCTTTAGGCCTCCTTATGATTTATTTCCGTATTAATTATGTCAGTTTGAAGAAGTGTTGGACAGAAAATTAGAAAAGAAAAACTGCACCAGGGGCAATTTCGTCATTTGTCGCGACGGTGTCGGAATGGGCTGAAATTCGGCAAGTTGATTGGAAATGGCCCAAGAAATTGAAATCGGAACACAGACCCAGGATCACGGAATTTTAGCCAAATTCCTTCATTTAGGCCTCTGAATAATTAATTTTCGTATTAATTACGTCAAGTTGAAGAAGTGTTGAACAGAAAATTAACAAAGAAAAACGCACCAGGGGCAATTTCGTCATTTATTGCGAAGGTGTCGGAATGGGCCGAAATTTGACAGTTTAATAGGAAACAGCCTGAGAAATTGGACTCGGGTCAACGACCATAGATTTTGGGATTTTAACCAAATCCCTTCGTTTAGGGCTCCGAATAATTAGTTTACGTATTAATTATGT
Source organism: Olea europaea var. sylvestris (assembly GCF_002742605.1). Classification (NCBI taxonomy): domain Eukaryota; kingdom Viridiplantae; phylum Streptophyta; class Magnoliopsida; order Lamiales; family Oleaceae; genus Olea; species Olea europaea. Next base: position 397,710 of record NC_036255.1, read on the forward strand.
CAGGTTGAAGAAATGTTGGACAGAAAATTAAAAAAGCAAAACCGCACCAGGGGCCATTTTGTCAATTGTCGCGATGGTGTCGGAATGGGCTAAAATTTGCAGGTTGATTGGAAACGGCCCGAGAAATTGGATTTAGGGCACAGACCCGGGATCACGGAATTTTAGCCAAATTTCTTCCTTTAGACCTCTGAATAATTAATTTCCGTATTAATTATGTCAGGTTGAAGAAGTGTTGGACAGAAAATTAACAAAGAAAAATCACACCTAGGGCAATTTTGTAATTTGTCGTGACGGTGTCGGAATGGGCCGAAATTTGGCTGGTTGATTGGAAACGGTCCGAGAAGTTGGACTCGGGGCACAGACCCGGGGTCACAGGATTTTAGCCAAATTCCTTCGTTTAGGCCTACGAATAATTTATTTCCATATTAATTATGTCAAGTTGAAGAAGTGTTGGATAGAAAATTAGATAAGAAAAACTACACTAGGGGCAATTTCTTCATTTGTCGCGACGGTGTCGGATTGGGCCGAAATTTGGCGGGTTGATTGGAAACGGCTTGAGAAATTGGACTCAGAGCACAGACTCGGGATTACGGGATTTTAGCCAAATTCCTTCATTTAGGCCTTCGTATAATTAATTTTCGTATTAATTATGCCCGGTTGAAGAAGTGCTGGACAAAAAATTAACAAAGAAAAATCGCACTAGGGGCAATTTCGTCATTTATCGCGATGGTGTCGAAATTGGCCGAAATTTGACAGTTTGATTGGAAACGGCCCGAGAAATTGGACTCAGGTTAAAGACCTGAGATCTCAGGATTTTAGCCAAATTCCTTCGTTTAGGACTCCGAATAATTAATTTTCGTATTAATTATGTCAGGTTGAAGAAGTGTTGGACAGAAAATTTGCAAAGAAAAACTGCACTAGGGGCAATTTCATCATTTGTCATGACGGTGTCGGAATGGGCCAAAATTTGACTGGTTGATTGGAAACGGCTCGAGAAATTGGACTCTGGTTAGGGACCTGAGATCTTAGGATTTTAGCCAAATTCCTTCGTTTAGGCCTCCGAATAATTAATTTTCGTATTAATTATGTCTAGATGAATAAGTGTAGGACTGAAAATTAACAACATAAAACCGTACTAGGGGCAATTTTGTCATTTGTCGTGATGGTTTTAGAATGGGCCGAAATTTGTCAGTTGATTGGAAACGGCCCGAGAAATTGGACACAGGGCACAGACCCAGGTTCACGGGATTTTAGCCAAATTCCTTCAATTAGGTCTCTAAATAATTTATTTCTGTATTAATTATGTCAGGTTGAAGAAGTGTTGGACCGAAAATTAACAAAGAAAAATCACACCAAGGGCAATTTCGTCATTGGTCGCGACGGTGTCTGAATGGGCCGAAATTTGGCAGTTTGATTGGAAACGACCCAAGAAATTGGACTCGAAGCACAGACCCAGGATCACGGGATTTTAGCCAAATTCCTTCATTTAGGCCTCCGAATTATTAATTTTTGTATTAATTATGTCAGCTTGAAAAAGTGTTGGACAAAAAATTAACAAAGAAAAATTGCACCGTGTGCAATTTCGTCATTTGTCGCGACGATGTCGGAATGGGCAAAAATTTGGTAGGTTGATTGGAAACGGCCTGAGAAATTGGACTCAGGTTAAAGACCTGAGATCTAAGGATTTTAGCTAAATTCCTTCGTTTAGGCCTCCGAATAATTAATTTTCGTATTAATTAAGTCAGGTTGAAGAAGTGTTGGACAAAAAATTAACAAAGCAAAACCGTACTAGGGGCCATTTTGTCATTTGTCGCGATGGTGTCAGAATGGGCCAAAATTTGCTGCTTGATTGGAAACGGCCCGAGAAATTGGACTCGAGCACAGACTCGGGATCATGGGATTTTAGCAAAATTCCTTCGTTTAGGTCTTTCACTAATTAATTTCCTTATTAATTATATCAAGTTGAAGAAGTGTTGGACAGAAAATTAACAAAGCAAAACCGCACCAGGGGCGATTTCTTCATTTGTCGCAACGGTGTCGGAATAGGCCAAAATTTGCAAGCTGATTAGAAACGGCCCTAGAAATTAGACTCGGGTCGTTGACCCGAGAGCTCGAGATTTTAGCCAAATTCCTTCGTTTAGGCCTCTGAATGATTAATTTTCGTATTACTTATGTTAGGATGAATAAGTATAGGACCAAAAATTAACAACGCAAAACCGCGCCAGGGGTAATTTTGTCATTTGTTGCGACAGTGTCGGAATAGGCCGAAATTTGGCAGGTTGATTGGAAATGGTCCGTGAAATTGGACTCGGGTCAAAGACCCGATATCTCAGGATTGTAGCCAAATTCCATCGTTTAGGCCTCCGAATAATTAATTTTCTTATTAATTATGTCAGGATAAATAAGTATAGGATTGAAAATTAACGACGAAAAATCGTGCCAGGGGCAATTTTGTCATTTGTCGCGACGGTGTTGGAATGCATTGAAATTTGGCAGGTTGATTCGAAACGGCCCTAGATATTGGACTCGGGTCTAAGACCCGAGATCTCGGGATTTTAGCCAAATTCCTTCCTTTAGGCCTCTAAATAATTAATTTCTATATTCATTATGTAGGTTGAAGAAGTGTTGGCCAGAAAATTAACAAAGCAAAACAGCACCAGGGGTAATTTTGTCATTTGTCTCAACGGTGTCGGAATGGGCCGAAATTTGGCAGGTCGATTGGAAACGGCCCGAGAAATTGGACTCGAGGCACTATCTCGAGATCACGGGATTTTAGCCAAATTCCTTCATTTAGGCCTCCGAATAATTAATTTCCTAACTAATTATGTCAGGTTGAGGAAGTGTTGGACAGAAAAGTAATAAAGTAAAACCGCATCAAGGGCAATATTATCATTTGTCACGACGGAGTTGGAATGGATCGAAATTTGGCAGGTTGATTGCAAACGGCCAGAGAAATTAGACTCTGGGCAGAGACCCGAGATCATGGGATTTTAGCCAAATTCCATCGTTTAGGCCTCTGAATAATTAATTTTCGTATTAATTATGTCAGGTTGAAGAAGTGTTGGATAGAAAATCAACAAAGAAAAATCGCACCAGGAGCAATTTTGTCATTTGTCGCGACGGTATCGAAATGGGCCGAAATTTGGCAAGTTGATTGGAAACGGCCCGAGAAATTGGACTCGGAGCACAGACCTGGGATCACGGGATTTTAGCCAAATTCCTTCATTTAGGCCTCCGAATAATTAATTTCCGCATTAATTATGTCAGGTTGAAAAAGTGTTGGACATAAAATTAACAAAGAAAAACCGCACCGTGTGCAATTTCTTCATTTGTCGTGACGGTGTCAAAATGGGCCGAAATTTGGTAGGTTGATTGGAAATGGCCCGAGAAAATGGACTCGGGACAGGGACCTGTGATCACGGGATTTTAGCAAAATTCCTTCATTTAGGCCTCTGAATAATTAATTTTTGTATTAATTATAATAGGTTGAAGAACTATTGGATAGAAAATTAACAAAGCAAAACCGCACCAGGGGCAATTTTGTCATCAGTCGTGACGGTGTTGGAATGGGCAGAAATTTGCTACTTGATTGGAAATGGCCCGAGAAATTGGTCTCGGGGCACATACCTGGGATCATGGGATTTTAGCCAAATTCCTTCGTTTTGGCCTTTGAATAATTAATTTCCTTAAAGAAGTGTTGGATAGAAAATTAAGAAAGCGAAACCGCAGCAGGGGTGATTTTGTCATTTGTCACGACGGTGTCGGAATAGGCCGACATTTGGTAGGTTGATTGGAAATGGTTCGTGAAATCAGACTCGGGACAAAGGGTCGGGATCTCTGGATTTTAGCCAAATTCCTTCATTTAGGCCTCCGAATAATTAATTTTCATATTAACTGTGTCAGGATGAATAAGAATAGGACAGAAAATTAACAACGTAAAACCACGCCAGGAGAAATTTTGTCACTTGTCGCAACGGTGTCGAAATGGGCTGAAATTTGGAGGGTTGATTGGAAACAGCCCTAGAAATTGGACTCGGGTCAATGGCCCGAGATCTCGGGATTTTAGCCAAATTCATTCGTTTAGGTCTCCGAATAATTAATTTTCGTATTAATTATGTCTGGCTGAAGAAATATTTGACGAAAAATTAACAAAGCAAAATCGTACCAGGGGCCATTTTGTCATCTGTCGCGATGGTGTCGGAATGGGCTGAAATTTGTAGGTTGATTGGAAACGGCCCGAGAAATTGGACTCGGGGCACAGACTTGGGATCACGGGATTTTAGCCAAATTCCTTCATTTAGACGTCCGAATAATTAATTTTCATATTAATTATGTCAGGTTGAAAAAGTGTTAGACAGAAAATTAACAAAGAAAAACTGCAGCAGGGGCAATTTTGTCATTTGTCGCGACGGAGTCGGAATGGGCTGAAATTTTGCAGGTTGATTGGAAACGGCCTAAGAAATTGGACTCGGGGCACAGACCCAGGTTCCCGGGATTTTATTCAAATTCCTTCGTTTAGGCCTCAGAATAATTTATTTCCGTATTAATTATGTCAAGTTGAAGAAGTGTTGGACCGAAAATTTACAAAGAAAAACTGCACCAGGGGCAATTTCGTCATTGGTCGTGACGGTGTCTAAATGGGCCGAAATTTGGCAGTTTGATTGGAAACGGCCCGAGAAATTGGACTCAGAGCACAGACCCGGGATCACGGGATTTTAGCCAAATTCCTTCGTTTAGGCTTCTGAATTATTAATTTCCGTATTAATTATGTCAGGTTGAAAAAGTGTTGGACAGAAAATTAACAAAGAAAAACCGCACCGTGTGCAATTTCATCATTTGTCGCGACGGTGTCGGAATGGGCCAAAATTTGGTAGGTTGATTGGAAACAGCCTGAGAAATTGGACTCGGGTTAGGGACCTAAGATCTCAGGATTTTAGCAAAATTCCTTCGTTTAGGCCTCCGAATAATTAATTTTCGTATTAATTAAGTCAGGTTGAAGAAGTGTTGGACAGAAAATTAACAAAGCGAAACCGCACCATGTGCAATTTCGTCATTCGTCGCGACGGTGTCGGAATGGGCCGAAATTTGGTAGGTTGATTGGAAACGACCCAAGAAATTGGACTCGGGTTAGGGACCTGAGATCTCGGGATTTTAGCAAAATTCCTTCGTTTAGGCCTCCAAATAATTAATTTTCGTATTAATTAAGTCAGGTTGAAGAAGTGTTGGACAGAAAATTAACAAAGTGAAACCGCACCGTGTGCAATTTCGTCATTTGTCACGATGGTTTTCGAATGGGCCGAAATTTGGTAGGTTGATTGGAAACGACCCGAGAAATTGGACTCGATCAAGGACCTGAGATTTCAAGATTTTAGCAAACTTCCTTCGTTTAGGCATCTGAATAATTAATTTCTGTATTAATTATGTCAGGTTGAAGAAGTGTTGGACAGAAAATTAATAAAGCAAAACCGCATCTAGGGCCATTTTGTCATTTGTCGCGACGGTGTCGGAATTGGCCGAAATTTGCTGCTTGATTGGAAATGGCCTGAGAAATTGAACTCGGGACACAGACCTGGGATCACGGGATTTTAGCCAAATTCCTTCGTTAAGGCCTCTAAATAATTAATTTCCTTATTAATTATGTCAAGTTAAAGAAGTGTTGGACAGAAAATTAACAAAGAAAAACCACACCAGGGGCGATTTTATCATTTGTTGCGACGGTGTCGGAATAGTCCGAAATTTGGTAGGTTGATTGGAAACGCCCTAGAAATTGGACTCGGGGAAATCCCGAGATCTCTGGATTTTAGCCAAATTCCTTCGTTTAGGCCTCCGAATAGTTAATTTTCGTATTAATTATGTCAGGTTGAAAAAGTGTTGGACCGAAAGTTAACAAAGAAAAACCGCACCAGGGGTAATTTTGTCATTTGTCACGACGGGTCGGAATGGGCCGAAATTTGGCAGGTCGATTGGAAATGGCCTTCGAAATTGGACTCTGGTCCATGACCTGAGATCTCATGATTTTAGCCAAATTCATTCGTTTAGGCCTCCGAATAATTATTTTCCGTATTAACTATGTCAGGTTGAAGAAGTGTTGGATAGAAAATTAACAAAGAAAAACTACACCGGGGGTAATTTTGTCATTTGTCGCGACGGTGTCGGAATGGGTCGAAATTTGGCAAGTTGATTGGAAACGGCCCGAGAAATGACCTGAGATCTCGGGATTTTAGCCAAATTCCTTCATTTAGGCCTTCGAATAATTAATTTCCGTATTAATTATGTTAGGTTGAAGTAGTGTTGGATAAAAAATTAAGAAAGAAAAACCGTACCAGGGGCAATTTCGTCATTTGTCGCGACGGTGTCGAAATGGGCCATAGATTCGGGATCATGGGATTTTAACCAAATTCCTTCGTTCAGACCTCCAAATAATTAATTTCCGTATTAATTATATCAGGTTGAAAAAGTATAGGACAGAAAATTAACAAACCAAAACCAGACCAGGGGCCATTTTGTCATTTGTCGCGATGGTGTCGAAAAGGGCCGAAATTTGCAGGTTGATTGGAAACGGCCCGAGAAATTGGACTCGGAGCATAGACCCGGGATCACGGAATTTTAACCAAATTCCTTCATTTTGGCCTCCGAATAATTAATTTCCGTATTAATTATATCAGGTTGAAAAAGTGTAGGACAAAAAATTAGCAGAGAAAAACCACACCGTGTGCAATTTCGTCATTTGTCACGACGGTGTCGAAATGGGCTGAAATTTGGCAGGTTGATTGTAACTAGCCCGTGAAATTGGACTCGGGTCAAGGACCTGAGATCTTGGGATATTAGCAAAATTCCTTCGTTTATGGCTCTGACTAATTAATTTCCGTATTATATATGTCAGGTTGAAGTAGTGTTGGACAGAAGATTAACAAAGCAAAACCGCATCAGGGGCCATTTTGTCATTTATCGCGACGGTGTCGGAATGGGCCAAAATTTGTTACTTGATTGAAAACGGCCCGAGAAAATGGACTCACGGCACAGATCCGGGATCACGGGAATTTAGCCAAATTCCTTCGTTTAGACCTCCAAATAATTAATTTTCATATTAATTATGTCAGGTTGAAGAAGTGTTGGACAGAAAATTAACAAAGAAAAACTACAGCAGGGGTAATTTTGTCATTTGTTGTGACGGTGTCGGAATGGGCTGAAATTTGGTAGGTTGATTGGAAACGGCTCGAGAAATTGAACTTGGGGCACAGACCCAGGTTCATGGGATTTTAGCCAAATTCCTTCATTTAGACCTCCAAATAATTTATTTTCGTAATAATTATGTCAGGTTGAAGAAGTGTTGGACAGAAAATTAACAAAGAAAAACTACACCGGGGGTAATTTCGTCATTGGTCGCGACGGTGTCTGAATGGGCCAAAATTTGGTAGGTTGATTGGAAACGGCCCGAGAAATTGAACTCAAAGCACGGACCTGGGATCACGGGATTTTAGCCAAATTCCTTCACTTAGGCCTCCGAATAATTAATTTCCGTATTAATTATATCAGGTTGAAGAAGTGTAGGACAAAAAATTAACAAAGAAAAATCGCAACGTGTGCAATTTCGTCATTTGTCGTGACGGTGTCGAAATGAGCCGAAATTTGGCAGGTTGATTGGAAATGGCCCGAGAAATTGGACTTTGGTCAAGGACCTGAGATATCGGGATTTTAGAATAATTCCTTCATTTAGGCCTCCGAATAATTAATTTCCGTATTAATTATGTCAGCTTGAAAAAGTGTTAGACAGAAAATTAACAAAGCAAAACCGCACCAGGGGCCATTTTATCATTTGTCGCGATGAAGTCAGAATGGGCCGAAATTTGCTGCTTGATTGGAAACGGCCTGAGAAATTGGACTCGGGGCACAAACACGGGATCACGGGATTTTAGCCAAATTCTTCGTTTAGGCCTCTGAATAATTAATTTCCTTATTAATTATGTCAGGTTGAAGAAGTGTTGGACAGAAAACTAACAAAGCAAAACCGCATCAAGGGCGATTTCTTCATTTGTCGCAACGGTGTCAGAATAGTCCGAAATTTGGCAGGTTGATTGGAAACGGCCCTAGAAATTGGACTGGGGCAATCCCGAGACCTCGGGATTTTAGACAAATTCCTTCGTTTAGGCCTCCAAATAGTTAATTTTCATATTGATTATGTCAGGTTGAAAAAGTGTTGGAGCGAAAGTTAACAAAGAAAAACCGCACTAGGGGCAATTTTGTCATTTGTCACGACGGAGTCGGAATGGGCTGAAATTTGGCAGGTTGATTGGAAACGGCCCTCAAAATTGGACTCTGGTCTATGACCTGAGATCTCATGATTTTAGCCAAATTCCTTCGTTTAGGCCTCCGAATAATTAGTTTCCGTATTAACTATGTCAGGTTGAAGAAGTGTTGGACAGAAAATTAACAAAGAAAAACTACACCGGGGGTAATTTTGTCATTTGTCGCGACGGTGTCGGAATGGGTCGAAATTTGGCAAGTTGATTGGAAACGGCCCAAGAAATGACCTGAGATCTCGGGATTTTAGCCAAATTCCTTCATTTAGGCCTTCGAATAATTAATTTCCGTATTAATTCTGTTAGGTTGATGAAATGTTGGAAAAGAAAATTAAGAAAGAAAAACCGCATTAGGGGCAATTTCGTCATTTGTCGCGACAGTGTCGAAATGGGCCACAGAATCGGGATCATGGGATTTTAGCCAAATTCCTTCGTTTAGACCTCCGAATAATTAATTTCCGTATTAATTATATTAGGTTGAAAAGTGTAGGATAGAAAATTAACAAAGCAAAACCGCACTAGGGGCCGTTTTGTCATTTGTCGCGATGGTGTCGAAAAGGGCCGAAATTTGAAGGTTGATTGGAAACGGCTCGAGAAATTGGACTCGAAGCACAGACCCAGGATCATGGAATTTTAGCCAAATTCCTTCGTTTAGGCCTCTGAATAATTAATTTCTGTACTAGTTATATCAAGTTGAAAAAGTGTAGGATAAAAAATTAACAGAGAAAAATCGCACCGTGTGCAATTTCGTCATTTGTCGCGACGGTGTCGAAATGGGCCAAAATTTGGTAGGTTGATTGTAAATGGCACGTGAAATTGGACTCGGGTCAAGGACGTGAGATCTTGGGATATTAGCGAAATTCCTTCGTTTATGCCTCCGACTAATTAATTTCCGCATTATATATGTCAGGTTGAAAAAGTGTTGAACAGAAAATTAACAAAGCAAAGCTTCGCCAAGGGCCGTTTTGTCATTTGTCGCGACGGTGTTGGAATGGGCCGAAATTTGCTGCTTGATTGGAAACGGCCCGAGAAATTGGACTCGGGGCTTAGACTTGGGATCGCGGGATTTTAGCCAAATTCCTTCGTTTAGACCTCCAAATAATTAATTTCCGTACTAATTATGTCAGGTTGAATAAGTGTTGGACAGAAAATTAATAAAGAAAAACTACAACAAGGGTAATTTTGTCTTTTGTTGCGACGGTGTCGGAATGGGCTGAAATTTGGCAGGTTGATTGGAAACGGCTCGAGAAATTGAACTTGGGGCATAGACTCGGGTTCACGGGATTTTGGCTAAATTCTTTCGTTTAGACCGCCGATAATTTATTTCCGTATTAATTATGTCAGGTTGAAGAAGTGTTGGAGAGAAAATTAACAAAAAAAATCGCACCAGGGGTAATTTCGTCATTGGTCGCGACTGTATCTGAGTGAGCCGAAATTTGGCAGGTTGATTGGAAACGGCCCTTGATATTGGACTCGGGCTATGGACCCGGGATCACGAGATTTTTGCCAAATTCCTTCGTTTGGGCCTCCGAATAGTTAATTTCCGTATTAATTATGTCAGGTTGAAGAAGTGGTTGATAGAAAATTAACAAAGAAAAACCGCATCAGGGGCAATTTTGTCATTTGTTCCGACGTTGACGGAATGGGCCGAAATTTGGCAGGTTGATTGGAAACGGCCCTTGAAATTGGACTCGGGGCACAGACTCGGGATCACGGGATTTTAGCCAAATTCCTTCGTTTAGGCCTCCGAATAATTTATTTTCGTATTAATTATGTCAGGTTGAAGAAGTGTTGGACAAAAAATTAACAAAGAAAAACCTTACCTTGGGTAATTTCGTCATTTGTTGTGACGGTGTCAGAATGGGCCTAAATTTAGCAGGTTGATTGGAAATGGCCCAAGAAATTGGACTCATGTTAGGGACCTTAGATCTCGGGATTTTAGCTAAATTCCTTCGTTTAGTCCTCCGAATAATTAATTTCCTTAATAATAATGTCTGGTTGAAGAAGTGTTGGAAAGAAAATTAACAAATTAAAACCGCATTCGGGGCCATTTTGTCATTTTTTGCGGCGGTGTCGAAATAGGTCGAAATTTGCAGGTTGATTGGAAACGGCCCGAGAAATTGGACTCGGGGCATAGACCCTGGTTGATGGGATTTTAGCCAAGTTCCATCATTTAGGCCTCCGAATAATTAATTTTCATAATAATTATGTTAGGTTGGAGAAGTGTTGTACTGAAAATTAACAAAGAAAAACCACACCAGGGGCAATTTTGTCATTTATCGCGATGGTGTCGGAATGGGTCGAAATTTGGCAGGTTGATTGGAACGGCATGAGAAATGAACCGAGATCTCGGTATTTTAGCCAAATTCCTTCATTTAGGCCTTGGAATAATTAATTTCCGTATTAATTATGTCAGGTTGAAGAAGTGTTGGACTATAAATTAACAATGAAAAACCACACTAGGGGCAATTTCGTCATTTGTCACGTAGGTGTCGAAATGGGCCGAAATCTGGCAGTTTCATTGGAAACGGCCTAAGAAATTTGACTCGGGTCAATGACCCGAGATCTCGGAATTTTAGCTAAATTCCTTCGTTTAGACCTCCGAATAATTAATTTCCGTATTAGTTATATTAGGTTGAAGAAATGTTGGACCGAAAATTAACAAAGCAAAACTACACCAGGGGCCATTTTGTCATTTGTCGCGATGGTGTCGGAATGGCCTGAAATTCAGCAGATTGATTGGAAACGGCACAAGAAATTGTACTCGGGGCATAGTCCCGGGTTTATGGGATTTTAGCCAAATTCCTTCATTTTGGCCTCCGAATAAATTGTTTCTGTATTAATTATGTTGGGTTGAAGAAGTGATGGACAAAAAATTAACAAAGAAAAACCGCACAGTGGCAATTTCATCATAGGTCGCGATGGTGTCTGAATGGGCCGAAATTTGGCAGATCAATTGGAAATGGCCCGAGAAATTGGACTCGAAGCACAAACCCGGGATCATAGGATTTTAGCCAAATTCCTTCATTTTGGCCTTTGAATAATTTATTTTCGTATTAATTATGTTAGGTTGAAGAAGTTTTGGACCGAAAATTAACAAAGAAAAACCGCACCAGGGGTAATTTGTCATTTGTCGCGACGACGTCGGAATGGGTCGAAATTTGGCAGGTTGATTGGAAGCGGCCCAACAAATGACCCGAGATCTCGGTATTTTAGTCAAATTCCTTCATTTAGGCCTCCAAATAATTTATTTTTGTATTAATTATGTCAGGTTGAAGAAGTGTCGGACAAAAAATTAACAACGAAAAACTGCACCAGGGGCAATTTGGTCATTTGTCGCGAAGGTGTCGGAATGTGCCGACATTTGGCAGTTTCATTGGAAGTGGCCCTAGAAATTGGACTCGAGTCAAAGACTCGAGATCTCAGGATTTTAGCGAAATTCCTTCATTTAGACCTCTGAATAATTAATTTCCTTATTAATTATGTTAGGTTGAAGAAATGTTGGACCGAAAATTAACTAAGCAAAACCGCACCAGGGGCCATTTTGTCATTTGTTGCGATGGTGTCTGTATGGGTCAAAATTTGCAGGTTGATTGGAAACGGCCTAAGAAATTGGACTCGAGGCACAGACTCGGGATCACGGGATTTTAGCCGAATTCCTTCGTTTGGACCTTCGAATAATTAATTTTCGTATTAATTATGTCAGGTTAAAGAAGTGTTGGACAAAAAATTAACAAAAAAAACTACAGCCGGGGTAATTTTGCCATTTGTCTCGACGGGGTCGCAATGGGCTGAAATTTGGCAGGTTGATTGGAAACGGCATGAGAAATTGGACTCGGGGCACAGAATTGGGTTCACGGGATTTTAACCAAATTCCTTCATTTAGGCCTCCGAATAATTTATTTTCGTATTAATTATGTCAAGTTGAAGAAAGTGTTGGATAGAAAATTAACAAAGCAAAACTGCACCAGGGGCCATTTTGTCATTTGTTGCGACGGTGTCGAAATGGGCTGAAATTTGCTGCTTGATTGGAAACGGCCCTAGAAATTGGACTTGGGGTACAGACCCGGGATCACGGGATTTTAGCCAAATTCCAATCGTTTAGGCCTCCGAAGAATTAATTTCCTCATTAATTATGTCAAGTTGAAGAACTGTTGGACAGAAAATTAACAAAGCGAAAACTCACCAGGGGTAATTTTGTCATTTGTCGCGACGACGTTGGAATAGGCTGAAATTTGGCAGGTTGATTGGAAATGGTCCGAGAAATTGGACTTGAGTCATCGACCCGAGATCTCAGGATTTTAGTCAAATTCCTTCATTTAGACCTACGAATAATTAATTTCCGTATTAATTATGTCAAGTTGAAGAAATGTTGGACCGAAAATTAACAAAGTAAAACCACACCAGGGGCCATTTTGTCATTTGTCGCGATGGTGTCAAAATGGGCCGAAATTTGCAGGTTGATTTGAAACGGCTCGAGAAATTGGACTTGAGGCATAGAGCCGGGATCATGGGATTTTAGCCAAATCCTTCGTTTAGACCTCCGAATAATTAATTTTTGTATTAATTATGTCAGATTGAAGAAGTGTTGGACAGAACATTAACAAAGAAAAACTGCAGGAGGAGAAATTTTGTCATTTGTCGCAACGGTGTTGGAATGGGCTGAAATTTTGCAGGTTGATTGGAAACAGCACGAGAAATTGGACTCGGGGCATAGACCCGGGTTCACTGGATTTTGGCCAAATTTCTTCGTTTAGGCCTCCGAATAATTAATTTTTGTATTAATTATGTCAAGTTGAAGAAATGTTGGACAGAAAATTAACAAAGTAAAACCACACCTGGGGCCATTTTGTCATTTGTCGCGATGGTGTCGGAATGGGTTGAAATTTACAGGTTGATTGGAAACAGCCTGTGAAATTCGACTAGGGGCATAGACCCGGGATCATGGGATTTTAGCCAAATTCCTTCGTTTAGACCTCTGAATAATTAACTTTCGTATTAATTATGTCATGTTGAAGAAGTGTTGGACAGAAAATTAACAAACCAAAACTGCAGCGGGGGCAATTTTGTCATTTATCGCATCGGTGTCGGAATGGGCTGAAATTTGGCTGGTTGATTGGTAACGGCACGAGAAATTGGGCACGGGGTACACACCCAGGTTCATGGGATTTTAGCCAAATTCCTACATTTTGGCCTCCGAATAATTTATTTTCGTATTAATTATGTTAGGTTGAAGAAGTCTTGGACAGAAAATTAACAAAGAAAAACCGCACCAGGGGCAATTTTGTCATTTGTCACGACGGTGTCGGAATGGGCCGAAATTTGACAGGTTGACTGGAAGCGGCCAGAGAAATGACCTGAGATCTCGATATTTTAGCCAAATTCCTTCATTTAGGCCTCCAAATAATTAATTTCCGTATTAATTATGTTAGGTTGAAGAAGTGTCGGACAGAAAATTAACAATGAAAAACCACACCAGGGGCAATTTCGTCATTTGTCGAGAAGGTGTCGGAATGTGCCGAAATTTGGCAGTTTCATTGGAAGTGGCCCTAGAAATTGGACTCGGGTCAAAGACACGAGATCTCAGGATTTTAGCCAAATTCCTTCGTTTAGACCTCCGAATAATTAATTTCCGTATTAATTATGTCAGGTTGAAGAAATGTTGGACCGAAAATTAACAAAGTAAAACCACACCAGGGGCCATTTTGTCATTTGTCGCGATGGTGTCAAAATGGGCCGAAATTTCCAGGTTGATTTGAAATGGCCCGAGAAATTGGACTTGAGGCACAGACCCGGGATCATGGGATTTTAGCCAAATTCCTTCGTTTAGACCTCCGAATAATTAATTTTTGTATTAATTATGTCAGGTTGAAGAAGTGTTGGACAGAACATTAACAAAGAAAAATCGCAGCAGGGGAAATTTTGTCACTTGTCGCAACGGTGTCGGAATGGGCTGAAATTTGGCAGGTTGATTGGAAACAGCACGAGAAATTGGACTCGGGACATAGACCCGGGTTCACGGGATTTTAGCCAAATTCCATCGTTTAGGCCTTCAAATAATTAATTTTCGTATTAATTATGTCAGGTTGAAGAAATGTTGGATAGAAAATTAAAAAAGTAAAATCGCACCTGGGGCCATTTTGTCATTTGTCGCGATGGTGTCGGAATGGGCTGAAATTTGCAGGTTGATTGGAAATAGCCGATGAAACTGGACAAGGGGCACAGACCCGGGATCCCGGGATTTTAGCCAAATTCCTTCGTTTTGGCCTCCGAATAATTAATTTCCGTATTAATTATGTTAGGTTGAAGAAGTGTTGGACAGAAAATTAACAAAGAAAAACCGCACCAAGGGCAATTTTGTCATTTGTCGCGACGGTGTCGGAATGGGCCGGAATTTGGCCGGTTGATTGGAATCGCCCTTAGAAATTGGACTCGGGGCAAATGCCCGAGATCTCGGGGTTTTAGCCAAATTCCTTCATTTAGGCCTCCGAATAATTAATTTTTGTATTAATTATGTAAGGTTGAAGAAGTATTGGACATAATATTAGCAAAGAAAAACCGCACTAGGGGCAATTTCATCATTTGTCGTGAAGGTGTAGGAATGGACCAAAATTTGGCAGTTTGATTGGAAATGGCCTGAGAAATCGGACTCGGGTCGATGACCCGAGATCTCGGGATTTTACCCAAATTCCTTCGTTTAGGCCTCCGAATAATTAATTTTCGTATTAGTTATGTTAGGTTGAATAAATGTTGGGCAGATAATAAACAAAGCAAAACCGCACCAGAGGCCATTTTGTCATTTGTCGCGATGGTGTCGGAATGGGCCGAAATTTGCAGGTTGATTGGAAACGGCCCGAGAAATTGGACATGGGTTAATGACCCAAGATCTCGGAATTTTTGCCAAATTCTTTCGTTTTGGCCTCCAAATAATCAATTTCCGTATTAATTATGTAAGGTTGAAGAAATGTTGAACGAAACATTAACAAAGTAAAACCGCACCAGGGGCCATTTTGTCATTTGTCGCGATGGTGTCGGAATGGGCTAAAATTTACAGGTTGATTGGAAACAGCCTGAGAAATTGGACTCGGGGCACAGACCCGAGATCACAGGATTTTAGCCAAATTCCTTCATTTAGGACTCCGAATAATTAATTTTCATATTAATTATGTTAGGTTGAAGAAATGTTGGACAGAAAATTAACAAAGAAGAACCGCACTAGGGGTAATTTTGTCATTTGTCGCGACGGTGTCGGAATGGGCCGAAATTTGGGAGGTTGATTGGAAACGGCCCGAGAAATGACCCAAGATCTCGGTATTTTAGCCAAATTCCTTCATTTAGGTCTCCGAATAATTAGTTTCCGTATTAATTATGTCAGGTTGAAGAAGTGTTGGACATAAAATTAACAATGAAAAACCGCACTAGGGGCAATTTCGTCATTTGTCACGAAGGTGTGGGAATGGGCTGGAATTTGGCAGTTTCGTTGGAAACGGCCCTAGAAATTGGACTCGGTTTAAAGACCCGATATCTCGAGATTTTAGCCAAATTCCTTCGTCTAGACCTCCGAATAATTAATTTCCGTATTAATTATGCTAGGTTGAAGAAATGTTGGACTGAAAATTAACAATGCAAAACTGCCCAGGGGTCATTTTGTCATTTGTCGCGATGGTGTCGGAATGGGCCAAAATTTGCAGGTTGATTGGAAATGGCCCGAGAAATTGGACTCGAGGCACAGACCCAGGATCACTGGATTCTAGCCAAATTCCTTCGTTTAGACCTCCGAATAATTAATTTCCGTATTAATTATGTCAGGTTGAAGAAGTGTTGGACACAAAATTAACAAAGAAAAACTGCAGCAGGGGCAATTTTGACATTTGTCGCGACGGTGTTGGAATGGGCTGAAATTTGGCAAGTAGATTGGAAATGGCACAAGAAATTAGACTCGTGGTACAGACCTGGGTTCACGGGATTTTAGCCAAATTCCTTCATTTTGGCCTCCGAATAATTTATTTTCATATTAATTATGTCAGGTTGAATAAGTGTTGGACAGAAAATTAACAAAGAAAAACTGCACAGTGGCAATTTCGTCATTGGTCGCGACGGTGTCTGAATGGGCCGAAATTTGGCAGGTCGATTGGAAACGGCCCGAGAAATGGACTCAGGGCAAAGCCTTGAGATCTCATGATTTTAGTTAAATTCCTTCATTTAGGCCTTTGAATAATTAATTTTCGTATTAATTATGTCAGGATGAATAAGTGTAGGACTGAAAATTCACAGCGCAAAATCGCGCCAGGGGTAATTTTGTCATTTGTTGCAACGGTGTCGAAATGGGCCGATTTTGATAGGTTGATTGGAAACGGCCTTAGAAATTAGACTCGGGTTAAAGACCCGAGATCTCAGGATTTTGCCAAATTCCTTCATTTAGGCCTCCGAATAATTACTTTCTGTTTTAATTTTGTCAGGTTGAAAAAGTGTTGGACAGAAAATTAACAAAGCAAAATCGCACCAGGGTCAATTTTGTCATTTCTCATGACGGTGTCGGAATGGGCCGAAATTTAGCAGGTTGTTTGCAAACGGCCCAAGAAATTGGAGTCGAGGCACTATCTCGGGATCATGGGATTTTAGCCAAATTCCTTCGTTTAGGCCTTTGAATAATTAATTTCCTTATTAATTATGTCAGGTTAAAGAAGTGTTGGACAGAAAATTAAAAAAGCAAAACCGCATCAGGGGTAATTATGTTATTTGTCACGATAGGGTCGGAATGGACCGAAAATTGGCAAGTTGATTAGAAACAGCCCAAGAAATTGGATTCAGGGCAAGGACCTGGGATCACAGGATCTTAGCCAAATTCGTTCATTTAGGCTTTCGAATAATTAATTTTCGTGTTAATTATGTCAGGTTGAAGAAGTGTGGGTCCGAAAATTAACAAAGAAAAACCGCAACAGGGGCGATTTTGTCATTTGTTGCGACGGTGTCGGAATGCGTTGAAATTTGGCAGGTTGATTGGAAACGACCCTCGAAATTGGACTCCGATCAAAGACTCGAGATCTTGGGATTTTAGCCAAATTCCTTCATTTAGGCCTCCGAATAATTAATTTCCGTATTAATTATGTCAGGTTGAAGAGGTGTTGGACAGAAAATTAACAAAGAAAAATCACACCGGGGGAGATTTTGTCATTTGTCGCGACGGTGTTGGAATGGGCTGAAATTTGGCAATTTGATTTGAAATGGCTCGACAAATGACCCGAGATCTCGGGATTTTAGCCAAATTCCTTCATTTAGGCCTCTGAATAATTAATTTCTATATTAATTATGTCAGGTTGAAGAAGTGTTGTATAGAAAATTGAAAAAGAAAAACCGCACCAGGGGTAATTTTATCATTTGTCGCGAAGGTGTCGAAATGGGCCGAAATTTGGTAGTTTGATTGGAAAAGGCCCAAGAAATTGGACTTGGGTCACTTGAGATATCGAGATTTTAGCCAAATTCCTATATTTAGGCCTTCGAATAATTAATTTCTGTATTAATTATGTCAGGTTGAAGAAGTGTTGGACAGAAAATTAACAAAGAAAAACCGCACTAGGGGTAATTTTGTTATTTCTCACGACGGTGTCGGAATGGGCCGAAATTTGGCAGGTTGTTTGGAAACAGCCCAAGAGATTGGACTTGGGGTACAGTCCCAGGATCACGGGATTTTAACCAAATTCCTTCGTTTAGGCCTCTGAGTAATTAATTTCCATATTAATTATGTCAGGTTGAAGAAGTGTTGGATAAAAAATTAACAAAGCAAATCTACACCAAGGGCCATTTTGTCATTTGTCGCGACGGTGTCGGAATGGTCCAAAATTTGGTGATTGATTGGAAATGGCCCGAGAAATTGGACACAGGGGACAAACCCGAGATCACGGGATTTTAGCCAAATTCCTTCATTTAGGCCTCCGAATAATTAATTTCCTTATTAATTATGTCAGGTTAAAGAAGTGTTGAACAGAAAATTAACAAAGCAAAACTGCACCAGGGGTAATTTTGTCATTTGTCGCTACAGTGTCGAAATCGGCCGAAATTTGGCATGTCGATTGGAAACGACTCCGAGAAATTGGACACGGGGCAAAGACCCGAAATCTCAGGATTTTAGCCAAATTCCTTCATATAGGCCTCCAAATGATTAATTTCGTAATAATTATGTCCGGATGAATAAGTATAGGATCGAAAATTAACAACACAAAATTGAGCCAGGGGCAATTTTAGCATTTGTCGCGACGGTGTCGGAATGGAACGAAATTTGGCAGGTTGATTGGAAACTACCCTAGAAATTGGACATGGGTCAAAGAGCCGAGATCTCGGAATTTTAGCCAAATTCCTTCGTTTAGGCCTCCGAATAATTAGTTTTTGTATTAATTATGTGAAGTTGAAGAAATGTTGGACAGAAAATTAACATAGCAAAACTACACCAGGGGCCATTTTTTCATTTGTCGCAATGGTGTCGGAATGGGCTGAAATTTGCAGGTTGACTTGAAACGGCCCGAGAAATTGGACTCGGGGCACAGACCCGGGATCTCGGGATTTTAGCCAAATTCCTTCATTTAGACCTCCGAATAATTAATTTCCATATTAATTATGTCAAGTTGAAGAAGTGTTGGACATAAAATTAACATAGAAAAACTGCACCCGGGGCAATTTCGACATCGGTCGCGACGGTGTCTGAATGGGTAAAAATTTGGCAGGTTGATTGGAAACGGCCCGAGAAATTGGACTCGAAGCACAGACCCGCGATCACGGGATTTTAGCCAAATTCCTTCATTTTGGCCTCCGAATGATTAATTTTCGTATCAATTATATCCGGTTGAAAAAGTGTTGGATGGAAAATTAACAAAGAAAAACAGCACCATGTGCAATTTCGTCATTTGTCACGACGGTGTCAGAATGGGCCAAATCTGGGAGGTTGATTGGAAATGGCCTGAGAAACGAGACTCGAGTTAGGGCCCTGAGATCTTGGGATTTTAGCAAAATTTCTTCGTTAGGCCTCCGAATAATTAATTTCCGTATTAATTATGTCAGGTTGAAGAAGTGTTGGACAGAAAATTATCAAAGCAAAACTGCAACAGGGGCCATTTTGTCATTTGTCGCAACGGTGTCGGAATGGGCCTAAATTTGGAAGGTTGATTGGAAATGGTCCTAGAAATTGGACTCGGGCTGAAAACCTGAGATCTCGGGATTTTAGCCAAATTCTTTCATTTAGGCCTCCGAATAATTAGTTTTTGTATTAATTATGTCAGGTTGAAGAAATGTTGGACAGAAAATTAACAAAGTAAAACTGCACCAGGGGCCATTTTGTCATTTGTCGCGATGGTTTCAGAATGGGCCGAGATTTGTAGGTTGATTGGAAATGGCCCGAGAAATTGGACTCGGGATCACGGGATTTTAGCCAAATTCCTTCGTTTAGACCTCCGAATAATTAATTTTCGTATTAATTATGCCAGGTTGAAGAAGTGTTGGACTAAAAATTAACAAAGAAAAACTGCAGCAAAAGCAATTTTTTCATTTGTCACGACGGTATCGGAATGGGCTAAAATTTGGCAGGTTGATTGGAAACGGCCTAAGAAATTGAACTCGGGGCACAGTCTCGGGGTCACGGGATTTTAGCTAAATTCCTTCGTTTGGGCCTCCAAATAATTTATTTTCGTATTAATTATGTTAGGTTGAAGAAGTGTTGGACAGAAAATTAACAAAGAAAAAATGCACCGGGGGAAATTTCGTCATTGGTCGCGATGGTGTTTGAATACGCCAAAATTTGGTAGGTTGATTGGAAACAGCCCGAGAAATTAGACTCGGGGCCAAGACTCAGGATCAGGGGATTTTAGCTAAATTCGTTCGTATGGCCCTCCGAATACTTAATTTTCGTATTAATTGTGTCAAGTTGAAGAAGGGCTGGACAGAAAATTGACAAAGAAAAATCGCACCGGGGGCAATTTTGTCATTTGTCGCGACGGTGTCGGAATGGGCCGAAATTTGGCCAGTTGATTGGAAACGGCCACCGAAATTGGACTCGGGGCACAGACCCGGGATCATGGGATTTTAGCTAAATTCGTTCGTTTGGGTCTCCGAATAATTAATTTTCGTATTAATTATGTCATGTTGAAGAAGTGTTGGACAGAAAATTAACAAAGGAAAACCGCACCAGGAGCCATTTTGTCATTTGTCGCGATGGTGTCAGAATGGGCTGAAATTTGTAGGTTGATTGGAACGTCCCGAGAAATTGGACTCGGGGCACAGACCTGGGATCACGGGATTTTAACCAAATTCCTTCGTTTAGTCCTCCGAATAATTAATTTTCATATTAATTATGTCAGGTTGAAGAAGTGTTGGACAGAAAATTAACAAAGAAAAACTGCAGCAAGGGCAATGTTGTCATTTGTCGCGACGGTGTCAGAATGGGCTGAAATTTGGCAGTTGATTGGAAACGGCCTGAGAAATTGAACTCGGGGCATAGTCCCGGAGTCATGGTATTTTAGCTAAATTCCTTCGTTTGGGCCTCCGAATAATTTATTTCCGTATTAATTATGTCAAGTTGAAGAAGTGTTGGACAGAAAGTTAACAAAGAAAAAATGCACCAGCGAGAATTTCGTCATTGGTCGCGACGGTGTCTGAATGGGCCGAAATTTGGCAGGTTGATTGGAAATAGCCCGAGAAATTGGACTCGGGGCACAAACCCGGGATCAGGGGATTTTAGCTAAATTCGTTCGTATGGCCCTCAGAATACTTAATTTTTGTATTAATTGTGTCAAGTTGAAGAAGTGCTGGACAGAAAATTAACAAAGAAAAATCGCACCAGGGGCTATTTTGTAATTTATCGCGACGGTGCCGGAATGGGCTGAAATTTCACTAGTTGACTGGAAACAGCCCCCGAAATTGGACTCGGGGCACAGACTCGGGATCATGGGATTTTAGCCAAATTTGTTCGTTTGGGCCTCCTTATAATTAATTTTCGTATTAATTATGTCAGGTTGAAGAAGTGGTGGACAGAGAAAAATAGCACCAAGGGCAATTTCGTCATTTGTCGTGACTGTGTCGGAATGGGCCGAAATTTGGCAGGTTGATTGGTAACGGCCCGTGAAATTGAACTTGGGGCACAGACTTGAGATCATGGGATTTTAGCCAAATTCCTTCGTTTGGGCCTTCGAATAATTAATTTTCATATTAATTACGTCAGGTTGAAGAAGTGCTGGATAGAAATTTTACAAAGACAATTGCACTGGGGGCAATTTTGTTATTTGTCGCAATGGTGTCTGAATGGACCCAAATTTGGCTGGTTGATTGGAAACGGCCCGCGAAATTTGACCCGGGATCACGAGATTTTAGCCAAATTCCTTCGATTGGGCCTCCGAATTAATTTTCGTATTAATTATGTTAGGTTGAAGAAGTATTGGACAGAAAATTAATAAAGGAGAACTACACCAGGGGTAATTTTGTCATTTGTCGCGACGGTGTTTGAATGTGCTGAAATCTGGCAGGTTGACTAGAAACGGCCCGTGAAATTAGATTTGGGGCATAGACCCGGGATCATGGGATTTTCGCCAAATTCCTTCGTTTGGGCCTCCGAATAATTAATTTCCTTATTAATTATGTCAGGTTGAAAAAGTGTTGGACAGAAAATTAACAAAGCAAAACCTCACCAAGGGTAATTTTGTCATTTGTCCCGACGGTGTCGGAATGGGTCGAACTTTGGCTGGTTGATTGGAAACGGCTCGCGAAATTGGTCTCGGGGCACGGACCCGGAATCACGGGATTTTAGCCAAATTTCTTTGTTTGGGGCGCCCAATTGATTTTTGAATTAATTATGTTAGGTTGAAAAAGTGTTGTACAGAAAATGAACAAAGAAAAACTGCACCAGGGGTAGTTTTGTTATTTGTCGCGTCGGTGTCAGAATGTGCCGAAATTTGGCAGGTTGATTGGAAACGACCCGAGAAATTGGACTCAAGGCATAGACTCGGGGTCACGGGATTTACCCAAATTCCATTGCTTGGCCCTCCGAATAATTAATTTTCGTTTTAATTATGTCAGGTTGAAGAAGTGTCGGATAGAAAATTAACAATGAAAAATCGCACCAGAGGCAATTTCGTCATTTGTCGCGAAGGTGTCGAAATGTGCCGACATTTGGCAGTTTCATTGGAAGTAGCCCTAGAAATTGGACTCGGGTCAAAGACCCGATATCTCTGGATTTTAGCCAAATTCCTTCGTTTAGAGCTCCGAATAATTAATTTCCGTATTAATTATGTCAGGTTGAAAAAATGTTGGACCAAAAATTAACTAAGCAAAACCACACCAGGGGCCATTTTGTCATTCGTCATGATGGTGTCGATATGGGCCGAAATTTGCAGGTTGATTGGAAACGGCCCGAGAAATTGGACTCGAGGCACAGACCCGGGATCACAGGATTTTAGCCAAATTACTTCGTTTAGACCTCCGAATAATTAAGTTCTGTATTAATTATGTCAGGTTGAAGAAGTGTTGGACAAAAAATTAACGAAGAAAAACTGCAATAGGGGTAATTTTGTCATTTGTCGTGACGGTGTCGGAATGGGCTGAAATTTGGCAGGTTGATTGGAAACGGCACAAGAAATTGGACTCGGGGCACAGACCCGGGTTCACGGGATTTTGTCCAAATTCCTTCGTTTTGGCCTTCGAATATTTTATTTCCGTATTAATTATGTCAGGTTGAAGAAGTGTTGGACAGAAAATTAACAAAGTAAAACTGCACCGGGGCCATTTTGTCATTTGTTGCAAGGGTGTCGGAATGGGCCGAAATTTGCTGCTTGATTGGAAACAGCCCTAGAAATTGGACTCGGAGTACATACCCTGGATCACGGGATTTTAGCAAAATTCCATTGTTTAGGCTTCCGAAGAATTAATTTCCTCATTAATTATGTCAGGTTGAAGAAGTATAGGACGGAAAATTAACAAAGCGAAAACTCACCAAGGGCAATTTTGTCATTTGTTGCAACGGTGTCGAAATAGGTCGAAATTTGGCAAGTTGATTGGAAACAGCCCGAGAAATTGGACTCGGGTCATCGACCCGAGATCTCGGGATTTTAGCCAAATTCCTTCATTTAGACCTATGAATAATTAATTTTCGCATTAATTATGTCAGGTTGAATATGTTGGACCGAAAATTAATAAAGTAAAACTGCACTAGGGGCCATTTTGTCATTTGTCACGATGGTGTCAGAATGGACCGAAATTTGCAGATTGATTTGAAGAGGCGCGAGAAATTGGACACGAGGCATAGACCCAGGATCACGGGATTTTAGCCAAATTCCTTCGTTTAGACTTCCGAATAATTAATTTTTGTATTAATTATGTCAGGTTGAAGAAGTGTTGGACAGAACATTAACAAAGAAAAACTGCAGCAAGGGAAATTTTGTCATTTGTCGCGACGACGTCGGAATGGGCTGAAATTTGGCAGGTTGATTGGAAACGGCATGAGAAATTGGACTCGGGGCATAGGCCCGGGTTCACGGGATTTTAGCCAAATTCCTTCGTTTAGGCCTCTGAAAAATTGATTTTCGTATTAATTATGTCAGGTTGAAGAATTGTTGGACAGAAAATTAACAAAGTAAAACCGTACCTAGGGCCATTTTGTCATTTGTCGCGATGGTGTCAGAATGGGATAAAATTTGCAGGTTGATTGGAAACAGCCCGAGAAATTGGACTAGGCGCACAAACCCGGGATCATGGGACTTTAGCCAAATTCCTTCATTTAGACCTCCGAATAATTAATTTTCGTATAATTATGTCAGGCTGAAGAAGTGTTGGACAGAAAATTTACAAAGAAAAACTGTACCAGGGGCGATTTTGTCATTGGTCTCGACGGTGTGTGAATGGGGCGAAATTCGACAGGTTTGTTGGAAACAGCTTAAGAAATTGGACTCGGAGCACAGACCTCGGATCATGGGATTTTAGCTAAATTCCATCATTTAGGCCTTCGAATAATTAATTTTCGTATTAATTATCTCAGGTTGAAAAAGTGTTGGACAAAAAATTAACAAAGAAAAACCGCACTGTGTGCAAATTCGTTATTTGTTGCAACGGTGTCGGAATGGGCCCAAATTTGGCGGTTTGATTAGAAATGGCCCAAGAAATTGGACTTGGGGCACTAGCCCGAGATCTTGGGATTTTAGCCAAATTCCTTCATTTAGGCCTCCGAATAATTAATTTCCGTATTAATTATGTTAGGTTGAAGAAGTGCTGGACAGATTATCAACAAAGAAAAACCGCACTAAGGGCAATTTCGTCATTTGTCGTGAAGGTGTAGGAATGGACCGAAATTTGGCAGTTTGATTGGAAATGGCCCGAGAAATCAGACTCGGGTCAATGACCCAAGATCTCGGGATTTTGCCCAAATTCCTTCGTTTAGGCCTCCGAATAATTAATTTCTATATTAATTATGTCAGGTTGAATAAATGTTGGGCAGAAAATAAACAAAGCAAAACCACAACAGGGGCCATTTTGTCATTTGTCGCGATAGTGTCGAAATGGGCCGAAATTTGCAGGTTGATTGGAAACGGCCCGAGAAATTGGACTCGGGTCAATGACCCGAGATCTCGGAATTTTTGCCAAATTCCTTCGTTTTGGCCTTCGAATAATTAATTTTCGTTTTAATTATGTCAGGTTGAATAAATGTTGGACAGAAAATTAACAAAGTAAAACCGCACCAGGGGCCATTTTTTCATTTGTCGCGATGGCGTCGGAATGGGCTGAAATTTGCAGGTTGATTGGAAATAGCCTGAGAAATTGGACTCGGGGCACAGACCCAGGATCACGGAATTTTAGCTAAATTCCTTCGTTTAGGCCTCGGGATAATTAATTTCCGTATTAATTATGTTAGGTTGAAGAAATGTTGGACAGAAAATTAACAAAGAAAAACCGCACCAAGGGTAATTTTGTCATTTGTCACGACGCTGTCGGAATGGGCCGAAATTTGGCAGGTTGATTGGAAACGGCCCGAGAAATGACCCGAGATCTCGGTATTTTAGCCAAATTCCTTCATTTAGGTCTCCAAATAATTAGTTTCCGTATTAATTATGTCAGGTTGAAGAAGTTTAGGATAGAAAATTAACAATGAAAAACCACACTAGGGGCAATTTCGTCATTTGCCGCGAAGGTGTCAAAATGGGCTGAAATTTGGCAGTTTTGTTGGAAACGACTCTAGAAATTGGACTCGGGTCAAATACTAGAGATCTCGGGATTTTAGCCAAATTCCTTCATTTAGACCTCCGAATAATTAATTTCCGTATTAATTATGTCAGGTTAAAAAATGTTGGACCAAAAATTAACAAAGCAAAACTGTACCAGGGGCCATTTTGTCATTTGTCGCGATGGTGTCGAAATGGGCCGAAATTTGCAGGTTGATTGGAAATGGCCCGAGAAATTGGACTCGAGGCACAGACCCGAGATCACGGGATTTTAGCCAAATTCCTTTGTTTAGACCTCCGAATAATTAATTTTCGTATTAATTATGTCGTGTTGAAGAATTGTTAGACAGAAAATTAACATAGAAAAACCGCAGCAGGGGCAAATTTGACATTTGTCGTGACGGTGTCGGAATGGGCTGAAATTTAGCAGGTTGATTGGAAACGGCACGAGAAATTAGACTCGGGGCATGTACCCGAGTTCAGGGGATTTTAGCCAAATTCCTTCGTTTTGGCCTTTGAATAATTTATTTCTGTATTAATTATGTCAGGTTGAAGAAGTGTTGGATAGAAAATTAACAAAGAAAAATCATACAGTGGCAATTTCGTCATTGGTCATGACAGCGTCTGAATGGGCCGAAATTTGGCAGGTTGATTGGAAACGGCCCGAAAAATTGGACTCGTGGCAAAGCCCCGAGATCTAGGATTTTAGCTAAATTCCTTTGTTTAGGCCTCTGAATAATTAATTTTCATATTAATTATGCCAATATGAATAAGTGTAGGACCGAAAATTCACAACGCAAAACCGCGCCAGGCGCTGTTTTGTCATTTGTCGCGATGGTGTCGGAATGGGTCAAAATTTGACAGGTTGATTGGAAACGGCCTTAGAAATTGGACTCAGGTCAAAGACCTGAGATCTTGGGATTTTTTCCAAATTCCTTCGTTTAGGCCTTCGAATAATTAGTTTCTGTTTTAATTATGTCAGGTTGAAAAAGTGTTGGACAGAAAATTAACAAAGCAAAACCGCACTAGGGTCAATTTTGTAATTTCTCACGACGGTGTAGGAATGGGCCGAAATTTAGCAAGTTGTTTGGAAACGGCCCGAGAAATTGGATTCGGGGCAAAGACCTGGGATCACAGGATCTTAGCCAAATTCCATTTAGGCCTCCGAATAATTAATTTTCGTGTTAATTATGTCAGGTTGAAGAAGTGTTGGTCCGAAAATTAAAAAAAATGCAACAGGGGCGATTTCATCATTTGTCGCAAAGGTGTTGGAGTGAGCCAAAATTTGGTAGTTTGATTGAAAACGGCCTGAGAAATTGGACTCGGGTCTTAGACCTGAGATCTCGGGATTTTAGCCAAATTCCTTTGTTTAGGCCTCCGAATAATTGTTTCTATATTAATTATGTCAGGTTAAAGAAGTGTTGGACAGAAAATTAACAAAGAAAAATCGTACCAGGGGCAATTTTGTTATTTCTCACGACGGTGTCGAAAATGGGCCGAAATTTTGCAGGTTGTTTGGAAAGTCCCGAGAGATTGGACTCGGGGCACAGTCCTAGGATCATGGGATTTTAATCGAATTCCTTCGTTTAGGCCTCTAAGTAATTAATTTCCATATTAATAATGTCAAGTTGAAGAAGTGTTGGACAAAAAATTAACAAAGCAAAACCGCACCAGGGGCCATTTTGTAATTTGTCGCGATGGTGTCGAAATGGTCCGAAATTTGGTGATTGATTGGAAACGACCCGAGAAATTGGACTCGAGGGACTAACTTGGAATCACAGGGATTTTAGCCAAATTCTTTCATTTAGGCCTCCGAATAATTAATTTCCTTATTAATTATTTCAGGTTGAAGAAGTGTTGGACAGAAAATTAACAAAGCAAAACCGCACCAGGGGCGATTTTGTCATTTGTCACGACGGTGTCGAAATTGGCCAAATTTTGGCATGTTGATTGCAAACGGCCCGAGAAATTGAACTCGGGGCAAGGACCCGAGATCTCGGGATTTTAGCCAAATTCCTTCATTTAAGCCTCCAAATAATTAATTTTCGTATTAGTTATGTCAGGATGAATAAGTATTGGACCGAAAATTAACAACACAAAATCGCGCCAGGGGCAATTTTGGCATTTGTTGCGACGGTGTCGAAATGGAACGAAATTTGGTAGGTTGATTGGAAACGGCCCTAGAAGTTGGACACGTGTCAAAGAGCTGAGATCTCGGGATTTTAGCCAAATTCCTTCATTTAGGCCTCCGAATAATTAGTTTTTGCATTAATTATGTCATGTTGAAGAAGAGTTGAACAGAAAATTAATAAAGGAAAATTGCACCAGGGGTAATTTTGTCATTTGTCGCGACGGTGTTTGAATGTGCCGAAATCTGGCAGGTTGATTGGAAACAGCCCGCGAAATTGGACTTAGGGCATAGACCCGGGATCACGGGATTTTAGCCAAATTCCTTCGTTTGGGCCTCCGAATAATTAATTTCCTTATTAATTATGTCAGGTTGTAGAAGTGCTGGACAAAAAATTAACAAAGCAAAATCGTACAAGGGGCAATTTTGTCATTTTTCACGACAGTATCAGAATGGACCGAAATTTGGCAGGTTGATTGGAAACGGGCCGTGAAATTGGACTCGTGGCACAGACTCGAGATCACGGGATTTTAGCCAAATTCATTCGTTTGGGCCTCCGAATAATTAATTTTCGTATTAATTACATCAGGTTGAAGAAGTGCTGGACAGAAAATTAACAAAGAAAAATCGCACCGGGGGCAATTTGGTCATTTGTCGCAACGGTGTCGAAATGGACCAAAATTTAGCTGGTTGATTGGAAACGGCCCGCGAAATTGGGCTGGGGGCGCAGACCCGGGATCACTTGATTTTAGCCAAATTCCTTCAATTGGACCTCTGAATTAATTTCCGTATTAATTATGTCAGGTTGAGTAAGTGTTGGACAGAAAATTAACAAAGAAAAATTGCACCAGGGGCAATTTTATCATTTGTCGCGATGGTGTTTGAATGTGCTGAAATCTGGAAGGTTGATTGGAAACAGATAGCGAAATTGGACTCGGGGCATAGACCCGTGATCACGGGATTTTAGCCCAGTTCCTTTGTTTGGGCCTCCGAATAATTAATTTCCTTATTAATTATGTCAGGTTGAAAAAGTGTTGGACAGAAAATTAACAAAGTAAAACCTCACCAGGGGTAATTTTGTCATTTGTCTGAACGGTGTCGGAATGGACCGAAATTTGGCAGGTTGATTGGAAACGGCTCACGAAATTGGACTCGGGGCACAGACCTGGGATCACGAGATTTTAGCCAAATTCCTTCGTTTGGGCCTCCCAGTTAATTTTCGTATTATCTATGTCAGGTTGAAGAAGTGTTGGACTGGAAATGAACAATGTAAAACTGCACCAAGGGCTATTTTGTCATTTGTCACGATGGTGTAAGAATGTGCCAAAATTTGGCAGGTTGATAGGAAACGGCCTGAGAAATTGAACTCGAGGCACAGTCCCGGGGTCATGGGATTTTAGCTAAATTCCTTCGTTTGGGCCTCCGAATAATTTATTTTCGTATTAATTATGTCAGGTTGAAGAAGTGTTGGATAGAAAATTAACAAAGAAAAAATGCACCAAGGGCAATTTCGTTATTGGTCGCGACAGTGTTTGAATGTGCCAAAATTTTGCAGGTTGATTGGACACAGCTCGTGAAATTGGACTCAGGGCATAGACCCGGGATCACGGGATTTTAGCCAAATTCCTACGTTTGGGCCTCCGAATAATTAATTTTCGTCCTGGACAGAAAATTAACAAAGTAAAACTGTACCTGGGGTAATTTTGTCATTTGTCGCGACAATGTAAGAATGTGCCGAAATTTGGCAAGTTGATTGGAAACGGCCCGAGAAATTGAACTCGGGACACAGTCCTGGGGTCATGGGATTTTAGCCAAATTCCTTCGTTTGGGCCTTCGAATAATTTATTTTCATATTAATTATGTCATGTTGAAGAAGTGTTGGACAAAAAATTAATAAAGGAAAATTGCACCAGGGGTAATTTTGTCATTTGTCGCAACAGTGTTTGAATGTGCCGAAATTTGGCAGGTTGATTGGAAATGGCCCACGAAATTGGACTCAGGGCATAGACCCGGGATCACAGGATTTTAGCCCAATTACTTCGTTTGGGCCTCCGAATAATTAATTTCCGTCCTGGACAGAAAATTAACAAAGCAAAACTGTACCTGGGGTAATTTTATCATTTGTCCAGACGGTGTCGGAATGGGCTGAAATTTGGCAGGGTGATTGGAAACGGCCCAAGAAATTGGACTTGGGTTACAGACCCGAGATCAGGGGATTTTAGCTAAATTCGTTCGTATGGCCCTCCAAATACTTAATTTTCGTATTAATTGTGTCAAGTTGAAGAAGTGCTGGACAAAAAATTAACACAAAGAAAAATCGCACCAAGTGTAATTTTGTCATTTGTCGCGACAGTGTCGAAATGGGCCGAAATTTGGAAGGTTGATTGGAAATGGCCCCCGAAATTGGACTCGGGGCACAGACTCGTGATCATGGGATTTTTGCCAAATTTGTTCATTTGTGACTCTGAATAATTAATTTTCCTATTAATTATGTCAGGTTGAAGAAGTGCTGGACAGAAAATTAACAAAGAAAAACCACAGCAGGGGCAATTTTATCATTTGTCGCGACGGTGTCGGAATGGGCCGAAATTTAGTAAGTTGATTTTTAACGGCTTGAGAAATTGGACTTGGGACACAGACCCAGGATCACAGGATTTTAATCAAATTCATTCATTTGCGCCTCCGAATAATTAATTTTTGTATTAATTATGTCAGGTTGAAGAAGTGCTGGATAGAAAATTAACAAAGAAAAATAGCAGCAGGGGTAATTTTGTCATTTGTCGTGATGGTGATGGAATGGGCCGAAATTTGGCATGTTGATTAGAAACAACCCGTGAAATTGAACTTGGGGCATAGACTCGGGATCAAAGGATTTTAGCCAAATTCCTTCGTTTAGGCCTCCGAATAATTAATTTTCGTAATAATTACGTCAGGTTGAAGAAGCGCTGGACAGAAAATTAACGAAGAAAAACTGCACCGGGGGCAGTTTCATCATTTGTTACGACGGTGTCGAAAAGGACCCAAATTTGGCTGGTTGATTGGAAACGGCCCGCGAAATTGGACTCGGGGTATAGAGTCGAGATCACGGGATTTTAGCCAAATTCCTTCGATTGGGCCTCCGAATTAATTTTTGTATTAATTATGTCAGGTTGAAGAACTGTTGGACAGAAAATTAATAAAGAAAAACTGCACCAAGGGTAATTTTATCATTTGTCGCGACGGTGTTTGAATGTGCCGAAGTCTGGCAGGTGGATTGGAAACGGCCCATGAAATTGGACTCGGGGCATAGACCCGAGATCACGGGATTTTAGCCAAATTCCTTCGTTTGGGCCTCCGAATAATTAATTTCCTTATTAATTATGTCAGGTTGAAAAAGTGTTGGACAGAAAATTAACAAAGCAAAACCTCACATGGGTAATTTTGTCATTTGTCCCGACGGTGTCGGAATGAGCCAAAATTTGGCTGGTTGATTGGAAATGGCTCGCGAAATTGGACTCGGGGCACGGACCCGGGATCACGGAATTTTAGCCAAATTCCTTTGTTTGGGCCTCCGAATTTTATTTTTGAATTAATTATGTCAGGTTGAAAAAGTGTTGGACAGAAAATGAACAAAGAAAAACTGCACCAGGTGTAATTTTGTTATTTGTCGCGTCGATGACAAAATGTGCCGAAATTTGGCAGGTTGATTGGAAATG
The DNA here is from genome assembly GCF_002742605.1 of Olea europaea var. sylvestris. NCBI lineage: Eukaryota > Viridiplantae > Streptophyta > Magnoliopsida > Lamiales > Oleaceae > Olea > Olea europaea. The sequence continues at coordinate 429,019 of NC_036255.1, forward strand.
GCCCGAGAAATTGGACTCGGGGCACAAACTCGGGATCACGGGATTTACCCAAATTCCATCATTTGGGCCTCCAAATAATTAATTTCCGTCCTGGACAGAAAATTAACAAAGCAAAACTGTACTTGGGGCAATTTTGTCATTTGTCGCGACGGTGTCGGAATGGGCTTAAATTTGGCAGGTTGATTGGAAACGGCCCACGAAATTGGAGTAGGGGCACAGACTCGGGATCACGAGATTTTAGTTAAATTCCTTCATTTGGGCCTCCGAATAACTAATTTTCATATTAATTACGTCAGGTTGATGAAGTGCTGGATAGAAAATTAACAAAGAAAAATCGCACCGGGGCAATTTGGTCGTTTTTCGCTACTGTGTCAGAATGGACCAAAATTTGGCTGGTTGATTGGAAATGGCTCAGGAAATTGGACTGGGGACACAGACCCGGGATCACGAGATTTTAGCCAAATTCCTTCGATTAGACCTCCTAATTAATTTTCGTATTAATTATGTCGAGTTGAAGAAGTGTTGGATAGAAAATTAAAAAAGAAAAACTGCACCAGGAGTAATTTTGTCATTTGTCGTGACGGTGTTTGAATGTACCAAAATCTGGCCAATTGATTGGAAACAGCCCGCGAAATTGGACTCGGGGCATAGACCCTGGATCACGGGATTTTAGCCCAGTTCCTTTGTTTGGGCCTCCGAATAATTAATTTCCTTATTAATTATGTCAGGTTGAAAAAGTGTTGGACAGAAAATTAACAAAGCAAAACCTCACCGGGGGTAATTTTGTCATTTGTCCAGACGGTGTCAGAATGGGCCAAAATTTGACAGGTTGATTGGAAACGGCTGGCGAAATTGGACTCGGGGCACAGACCCGGGATCACGGGATTTTAGCCAAATTCCTTCGTTTAGGCCTCCCAATTAATTTTCATATTAATTATGTCGGGTTGAAGAAGTGTTGGACAGGAAATGAACAAAGAAAAACTGCACTAGGGGCTTTTTTGTCATTTGTCGTGACGGTGTCAGAATGTGCCAGAATTTGGCAAGTTGATTAGAAACGGCCCGAGAAATTGGACTCGGGGCACAGACTCGGGATCACGGGATTTTAGCCAAATTCTATTGTTTGGGCCTCCGAATAATTAATTTATGTATTAATTATATCCGATTGATGAAGTGCTGGACAGAAAATTAACAAAGAAAAATTGCACTAGGGGCAATTTTGTCATTTGTCGCGACGGTGTCGGAATGGGTCGAAATTTGGCAGGTTTATTGGAAACGGCCCACGAAATTAGACTCTGGGCATAGACTCGGGATCACGGGATTTTAGCCCAGTTCCTTTGTTTGGGCCTCCGAATAATTAATTTCATTATTAATTATGTCAGGTTGAAAAGGTGTTGGACAGAAAATTAACAAAGCAAAACCTCACCAGGGGTAAATTTGTCATTTGTCCGGACGGTGTCGGAATGGGCCGAAATTTCGCAGGTTGATTGGAAATGGCTTGTGAAATTGGACTAGGGGCACAAACCCAGGATCACGGGATTTTAGCCAAATTCCTTCGTTTGGGCCTCCCAATTAATTTTCATATTAATTATGTCAGGTTGAAGAAGTGTTGGTCAGAAAATTAACAAAGAAAAACTACACCAGGGGCAATTTTGTCATTTGTCACGACAGTGTTTGAATGTGCCGAAATCTAGCAGGTTGATTAGAAACAGCCCGTGAAATTGGACTTGGGGCATAGACCCGGGATCACGGGATTTTAGCCAAGTTCCTTTGTATGGGCCTCCGAATAATTAATTTCCTTATTAATTATGTCACGTTGAAAAAGTGTTGGACAAAAAATTAATAAAGCAAAACCTCACCAGGGGTAATTTTGTCATTTGTCCGGACGATGTCGGAATGGGCCGAAATTTAGCAGGTTGATTGGAAACGGCTCGCGAATTGGACTCGGGGCACAGACCTAGGATCACGGGATTTTAGCCAAATTCCTTCGTTTTGGCCTCCCAATTAATTTTCGTATTAATTATGTCAGGTTGAAGAAGTGTTGGACAGGAAATTAAAAAAGCAAAACCGTACCAGGGGCTATTATGTCATTTGTTGCAACGGTGTCAGAATGTGCCGAAATTTGGCAGGTTGATTGGAAACGGCCCGAGAAATTGGACTCGGGGCACAGACTCGAGATCACGGGATTTTAGCCAAATTTCATCGATTGGACCTCCAAATAATTAATTTATGTATTAAATATATTAGGTTGATGAAGTGTTGGACAGAAAATTAACAAAGCAAAATTGCACTAGGGGCAATTTTGTCATTTGTCACGACGTTGTCGGAATGACTCGAAATTTGTTAGGTTTATTGGAAATGGCCCGCGAAATTGGACTCGGGGCACAGACCCATCCCGGGATTTTAGACAAATTCCTTCGTTTGGGCCATTGAATAATTAATTTCCTTACTAATTAGGTGAGGTCGAATAAGTGCTGGATAGAAAATTAACAAAGCAAAACCGCACCAAGGGCAATTTTGTCTTTTTTCGCGACGGTGTCGAAATTGGCCAAAATTTGGCAAGTTGATTGGAAACGGCCCACAAAATTGGACTCAGGGCACAGACTCGGGATAACAGGATTTTAGCCAAATTCCTTCGTTCGGGCCTTCGAATAATTAATTTCCGTATTAAGTATGTCAGGTTGAAGTGGTGCTGGAACGACAATCGACAAAGAAAAACCGCACGAGGGGCAGTTTTTTTATTTGTCGTGACGGTGTCGGAATGGGCCGAAATTTGGCAGGTTGATTGGAAATGGCCCGTGAAATTGGGCACGGGGCACAGACCTGGGATCACACGATTTTAGCCAAATTCCTTCGTGTGGGCCTCCGAATAATTAATTTCCATATTAATTACGTCAGGTTGAACATGTGCTAGACAAAAAATTAACAAGGAAAACTGCAGCAGGGGCAATTTTTTCATTTGTTGCAACTGTGTCGGAATGGGCCGAAATTTGGCAGATTGATTGGAAACGGCCCACGAAATTGGACCCGAGGTACAGACCCAGGATCACGGAATTTTAGCAACATTCCGTCGTTTGGGCCTTCGAATAATTAATTTCCGTATTAATTATGTCAGGTTGAAGAAGTGCTGGACCGAAAATTAACAAAGCAAAACAGCACCAAGGGCAATTTTGTCATTTGTCGCGACGGTGTCGGAATGGGCCGAAATTTGGCAAGTTGATTGGAAACGGCCCGCAAAATTGGACTCATGGCACTGACCCAGGATCTCGGGATTTTAGGCAAATTCCTTCGTTTGTGCCTCCGAATAATTAATTTCCTTATTAATTATGTCAGGTTTAATAAGTGCTAGACAAAAAATTAACAAAGCAAAACCGCACTAGGGGCAATTTTATCTTTTTTCGCGACAGTGTCGAAATGGGCCCAAATTTGGCAAGTTGATCGGAAACGGCCAGCGAAATTGGACTCGGGGCCCAGACTCGGGATCACGGGATTTAGCTAAATTCCTTCGTTTGGGCCTCCAAATAATTAATTTCTGTATTAATTATGTCAGGTTGAAGATGTGCTGGACAGAAAATCAATAAAGAAAAGCCGCTCGAGGGGCAATTTTTTCATTTGTCGCGACGGTGTAAGAATGGGCCGAAATTTGGTAGGTTGATTGGAAATGGCCCGTGAAATTGGACTTGGGGCACAGAGCCTGGATTACGGGATTTTACCCAAATTCATTCGTTTGGGCCTTCGAATAATTAATTTCAGTATTAATTATGTCCGGTTGAAGAGGTGCATGACATAAAGTTAACAAAGAAAAACCACACCAGCGATAATTTTGTCATTTTTCGTGATAAATGGGTCGAAATTTGGTTGTTTGATTGGAAATGGCCCATGAAAATGGAGTCGGGGCACAGACACGAGATCACAGGATTTTAACCAAATTCATTCGTGTGGGCCTCCGAATAATTAATTTCCGTAATAATTATGTTAGGTTGAACAAGTGCTGGACCGAAAATTAACAAAGAAAAATTGCACCAGGGGCAAATTTGTCATTTTTCGCGACAGTGTCAGGATGGGCCGAAATTTGGACTGTTGATTGGAAACAGCCCGAGAAATTGGACTTGGGACACAGACCTGGGATCACGGGATTTTAGACAAATTCCTTCATTTGGGCCTCAGAATAATTAATTTCCATATTACTTATGTCAGGTTGAAGAAGTGCTGGACAGAAAATTTACAAAGAAAAATCGCACCAGGGGCAATTTTGTCATTTCTCACGACGGTGTCAGAATGGGTCGAAATTTGGCAGGTTGATTGGAAATGGCCCGCGAAATTGGACTCGGGGCACAGACCCGGCACGGGATTTTTTCCAAGTTCCTTCGTTTGGGCTCCAAATAATTAATTTTCGTATTAATTATGTCAGGTTGAAGAAGTGCTGGACCGAAAATTAACAAAGAAAAACCGCACCAGCGGCAATTTTTTCATTTGTCACGATGTTGTTGGAATGGACTGAAATTTGGTAGGTCGATTGGAAATAGCCCGCCTCGGGGCACACACCCATCAAGGGATTTTAGCAAAATTCCTTCGTTTGGGCCTCCGAATAATTAATTTATTTATTAATTATATCAAGTTAATGAAGTGCTGGACAGAAAATTAACAAAGCAAAACCCAACTAGGGGCAATTTTGTCATTTGTCGCGACGGTGTCGGAATGGGCCGAAATTTCGCAGGTTTATTGGAAACGGCCCACGAAATTGGACTCGGGACACAGACCCGTCATGGGATTTTAGACAAATTCCTTCATTTGGGCCTCTGAATATTTAATTTCCGTATTAATTATGTTAGGTTAAAGAAGTGCTCGACAGAAAATTAACAAAGCAAAACCTCACCGGGGCAATTTTGTCATTTTTCAAGAATGTGTCAGAATCGGCTGAAATTTGGCAGGTTGATTAGAAACGACCCATGAAATTGGACTCGAGGCATAGACTCGAGATCACGGGATTTTAGCAAAATTCCTTCATTTGGGCCTCCGAATAATTAATTTTCGTATTAATTATGTCAGGTTGAAGAAATGCTGGACAAGAAAATAACAAAGAAAAACCGCGACTAGGGCAATTTTGTCATTTGTCACGACGATGTCGGAATGGTCCAAAATTTGGCAGGTTGATTGGAAACGGCCCATAAAATAGGACGCAGAGCACAGACCCGAGATCACGGGATTTTAGCGAAATTCCTTAGTTCGGGCCCTCGAATAATTAATTCTCGTATTAATTATGTCAGGTTGAAGAAGTGCTGGATAGAAAATTAGCANTTCCTTATTAATTATGTCAGGTTGAAGAAGTGTTGGACAAAAAATTAACAAAGCAAAACTGCACCAGGGGCAATTTTGTCATTTGTCGCGACAGTGTCGGAATAGGCCGAAATTTGGCGAGTTGATTGGAAATGGCCAGCTAAATTGGGTTCATGGCACAGACCAGGGGTCACGAGATTTTAGCCAAATTCCTTCGTTTGGGCTCCGAATAATTAATTTCATTATTAATTATGTTAGGTTGAAGAAGTACTGGACAGAAAATTAACAAAGAAAAATCGCACTAAGGCCAATTTTGTCATTTGTCACGACGGTGTCAGAATGGGCCGAAATTTGGCAGGTTGATTGGAAACGGCCCGCGAAATTGGACTCAGGCCATGGACCCGAGATCTCGCAATTTTAGCAAAATTCCTTCGTTTGGGCCTCCGAATAATTAATTTCCTTATTAATTATGTCGGGTTGAAGATGTGTCGGACATAAAATTAACAAAGGAAAATCGTACCAGGGGCAATTTTGTCATTTGTCGCGACGGCGTTGGAATGGGCAGAAATTTTATAGATTGATTGGAAACGGCCCAAGAAATTGGACTCGGGGTATAGACCCGGGATCACGAGATTTAAGCAAAATTCCTTCGTTTGGGCCTCCGAATAATTGATTTCCTTATTAATTATGTCAGGTTGAAGAAGTGATGGACAGAAAATTAACAAAGCAAAACCGCACCAGGAGCAATTTTGTCATTTGTCACAACGGTGTCGGAATGGGCCGAATGGACAGGTTGATTGGAAACAGCCCGCGAAATTGGACTCGGGGCACAGACCAAGAATCATGGGATTTTAGCCAAATTCCTTCGTTTGGGCCTCCGAATAATTAATTTCTGTATTAACTATGTCAGGTTGAAAAAGTGCAGGACAGAAAATTAACAAAGTAAAATCGCACCAGGGGCAATTTTGTCATTTGTCGTAACGGTGTCGAAATTGGCCGAAATTTGGCAGGTTGATCAGAAACGACCCGCAAAATTGGACTTGTGGGACAGACCCGTAATGGGATTTTAGCCAAATTCCTTCGTTTGGGCCTACAAATAATTAATTTACGTATTAATTATATCAAGTTGATGAAGTACTGAATAGAAAATTAACAAAGCAAAACCGCACTAGGGGCAATTTTGTCATTTGTCGCGACGGTGTCGCAATGGGCCGAAATTTGGCAGGTTGATGGGAAACGACCCGTGAAATTGGACGCGGGGCAAAGACCCATCACGATATTTTTGCCAAATTAATACGTTTGGGCCTACGAATAATTAATTTACGTATTAATTATATCAGGTTGATGAAGTGCTGGACAGAAAATTAACAAAGCAAAATCGCACAGGGGAAATTTTGTCATTTGTTGCGACGGGGTCAGAATGGGCCAAGATTTGGCAGGTTGATTGGAAACGGCCCGTGAAATTGGACTCGAGGCACAGACCCGTCACGGGATTTTAGCCAAATTCCTATATTTGGGCCTTCGAATAATTAATTTCCGAATTAATTATGTCAGGTTGAAGAAGTGCTGGACAGAAAATTAACAATGCAAAACTGTACCAGGGGCAATTTTGTCATTTGTCGCAACGGTGTCGGAATGGGTTGAAATTTGGCAGGTTTATTGGAAACGGCCCGCGAAATATGACTCAGGGCACAAACCCGGGATCACGGGATTTTAGTCAAGTTCCTTCGTTTGGGCCTCCGAATAATTAATTTCCTTATTAATTATGTCAGTTTGAAGAAGTACTGGACAGAAAATTAACAAAGTAAAATCGCACCAGGGGAAATTTTTTCATTTTTCACGACGGTGTCGAAATGGGCCGAAATTTGGCAGGTTGATTGGAATCGCCCCGCAAAATTGGGCTCAAGGTACAGAGTCGGGATCATGAAATTTTAGCCAAATTCCTTTGCTTGGGCCTTCGAATAATTAATTTACGTATTAATTATATCAGGTTGATGAAGTGGTGGACCGAAAATTAACATAGCAAAATCGCACCAGGGTCAATTTTGTCATTTTTCGCGACGGTATCGGAATGGGCCAAAATTATGCTGGTTGATTAGAAATAGCCACGAAATTGGATTCGGGGCAAAGACCCGGGATTACTGGACAGAAAATTAACATAGAAAAACCGCACCAGGGGCAATTTGGTCATTTTTCGCGACGGTTTCGGAATGGGCCGAAATTTGGCAGGTTGATTGGAAATGGTCCATGAAATTGGACTCGGGGCACAAACCCGTCACGAGATTTTAGCCAAATTCCTTCGTTTGGGCCCACGAATAATTAATTTACGTATTAATTATATCAGGTTAATGAAGTGCTGGACAGAAAATTAACAAAGCAAAACCGCACCAGGGGAAATTTTGTCATTTGTTACGACGGTGTCGGAATGAGCCAAAATTTGGTAGGTTGATTGAAAATGGCCCGCGAAATTGGTCTCAAGGCACAGACCCGTCACGGGATTTTAGCCAAATTCCTTCGTTTGGGCCTCTGAATAATTAATTTCTATATTAATTATGGCAGGTTGAAGATGTGCTGGACAGAAAATTAATGGAGCAAAATCGTACTAGGGGCAATTTTGTCATTTTTCGCGACGGTGTCGGAATGGGCCGAAATTTAGCAGGTTGATTGGAAACAGCCCACGAAATTGGACTCGAAGCACAGACCCGGGATCACGAGATTTTAACAAAATCCCTTCATTTGGGCCTCCGAATAATTAATTTTCGTAATAATTATGTTCGGTTGAAGAAGTGCTGGACCGAAAATTAACAAAGCAAAACCGCATCAGGGGCAATTTTGTCATTTTCCGCGACGGTGTCGGAATGGGCCGAAATTTAACAGGTTAATTGGAAACGGTCCACGAAATTGGACTCGTGGCATAGAGCCGGGATCACTGGATTTTAGCCAAATTCCTTCGTTTGGGCCTCCGAATAATTAATTTTCTTATTAATTATCTCAGGTTGAAGAAGTGCAGGACAGAAAATTAACAAAGCAAAATTGCAACAGGGGCAATTTTGTCATTTTTCGCGTCGGAGTCGGAATGGGCTGAAATTTGGCAGGCTGATCGAAAACAGCCCGCGAAATTGGACTCGGGGTACAGACCCAGGATCATGGGATTTTAGCCAAATTCCTTCATTTGGGGCTCCTAATAATTAATTTAAGTATTAATTGTATCAGGTTGATGAAGTGCTGGACAGAAAATTAACATAGCAAAACCGCACCAGGGGCAATTTTGTCATTTTTTGAGACGATGTCGGAGTGGGCCGAAAATTCGGCAGGTTGATTGGAAATGGCCCGCGAAATTGGACTCGGGGCACAGACCCGTCATAAGATTTTAGCCAAATTCCCTTGTTTGGGTCTATGAATAATTAATTTGCGTATTAATTATATTAGGCTGATGAAGGGCTGGACAGAAAATTTACAAAGCAAAACCGCACCAGGGGAAATTTTGTCATTTGTTGCGACTGTGACGGAATGTGCCGAAATTTGGCAAGTTGATTGGAAATGGTCAGCGAAATTGGACTTGGGGCGCAGAACCGTCACGGGATTTTTGCCAAATTCCTTCGTTTGGACCTCCAAATAATTAATTTTCGTATTAATTATGCTAGGTTGAAGAAGTGATGGACAAAAAATTAACAAAGCAAAATCGCACTAGGGGCAATTTTTTCATTTTTCGCAACGGTGTTAGAATGGGTCAAAATTTGGTAGGTTGATTGGAAACGGCCCATGAAATTGGACTCGAGGCACAGACCCAGGATCACAGGATTTTAGCAAAATTCCTTCGTTTGGGTCTCCGAATAATTAATTTCCGTATTAATTATGTTAGGTTGAAGAAGTGCTGGACCGAAAATTAACAAACAAAACCGCACCAGGAGCAATTTTGTCATTTGCCACGACGATGTCGGTATGGGCCAAAATTTAGCAGTTTGGTTGGAAATGGCCCTTGAAATTGGACTCGTGGCACAGACCCGGGATCACGGGATTTTAGCCAAATTCCTTCGTTTGGGCCTCCAAATAATTAATTTTTGTATTAATTATGGCAGGTTGAAGAAGTGCTGGACAGAAAATTAACGAAGCAAAATCGTACTAGGGGCAATTTTGTCATTTTTCGCGACGGTGTCGGAATGGGCCAAAATTTAGCAGGTTGATTGGAAACAGCCCACGAAATTGGACTCGAGGCACAGACTCGGGATCACGAGATTTTAACAAAATTCCTTCGTTTGGGCCTCCGAATAATTAATTTTCGTAATAATTATGTTAAGTTGAAGAAGTGCTGGACCGAAAATTAACAAAGCAAAACTGCATTAGGGGCAATTTTGTCATTTGCCGCAACGGTGTCGAAATGGGCCGAAATTTAGCAGGTTAATTGGAAACGGTCCACGAAATTGGACTCGTGGTATAGAGCCGGGATCACTGGATTTTAGCCAAATTCCTTCGTTTGGGCCTCCGAATAATTAATTTTCTTATTAATTATCTCAGGTTGAAGAAGTGCAGGACAGAAAATTAACAAAGCAAAATTACAACAGGGGCAATTTTATCATTTTTCGCGTCGGAGTCGGAATGGGCTGAAATTTGGCAGGCTGATCGGAAACAGCCCGCGAAATTGGACTCGGGGTACAGACCCAGGATCATGGGATTTTAGCCAAATCCCTTCATTTGGGGCTCTAAATAATTAATTTAAGTATTAATTGTATCAGGTTGATGAAGTGCTGGACAAAAAATTAACATAGCAAAACCGTACCAGAGGCAATTTTGTCATTTTTCGCGATAGTGTTGGAATGGGCCGAAATTTGGCTAGTTGATTGGAAACGGCCCACGAAATTGGACTCGGGCATAGCCCCAGGATCGCTGGATAGAAAATTAACATAGCAAAACCGTACCAGGGGCAATTTTGTCATTTTTCGAGTCGGTGTCGGAGTGGGCCGAAAATTTGGCAGGTTGATTGGAAACGGCCCGCAAAATTGGACTCGGGGCACAGACCCATCACGAGATTTTAGCCAAATTCCCTTGTTTGGGTCTCCGAATAATTAATTTCCGTATTGATTATGTTAGGTTGAAGAAGTGCTGGACCGAAAATTAACAAAGCAAAACCGCACCAGGGGCAATTTTGTCATTTGCCACGACGATGTCGGTATGGGCCGAAATTTAGCAGGTTGATTGGAAATGGCCCTCAAAATTGGACTCGTGGGACAGACTTGGGATCATGGGATTTTAGCCAAATTCCTTCGTTTGGGACTCCGAATAATTAATTTCCTTATTAATTAGGTCAGGTCGAATAAGTGCTGGACAGAAAATTAACAAAACAAAATTGCACTAGGGGCAATTTTGTCATTTTTCGCAACGGTGTTATAATGGGTCAAAAATTTGGTAGGTTGATTGGAAATGGCCCATGAAATTGGACTCGAGGCACAGACCCGGGATCACAGGATTTTAGCGAAATTCCTTCGTTTGGGTCTTCGAATAATTAATTTCCGTATTAATTATGTTAGGTTGAAGAAGTGCTGGACCGTAAATTAACAAAGCAAAACCGCACCAGGGGCAATTTTGTCATTTGCTGCGACGATGTCGGTATGGGCCGAAATTTAGCAGGTTGATTGGAAATGGCCCTCGAAATTGGACTCGTGGGACAGACTTGGGATCACGGGATTTTAGCCAAATTCCTTCGTTTGAGACTCCGAATAATTAATTTCCTTATTAATTAGGTCAGGTCGAATAAGTGCTGGACAGAAAATTAATAAAGCAAAATTGCACGAGGGGCAATTTTATCTTTTTTCGCGACGGTGTCGGAATGGGCCGAAATTGGCAGGTTGATTGGAAACTGCCCGCGAAATTGGACTCAGGGCACAGACCCGGGATCACAGGGTTTTAGCAAAATTCCTTCATTTGGGCCTCCGAATAATTAATTTTCGTATTAATTATGTCAGGTTGAAGTGTTGTTGGACCGAAAATCAACAAAGAAAAATCGTACAAGGGGCAGTTTTTTCATTTTTTGCGAAGGTGTCGAAATGGGCCGAAATTTGGCAGGTTGATTGGAAATGGCCCATGAAATTGGACACGGGGCACAGACCCGGGATCACACGATTTTAGCCAAATTCCTTTGCGTGGGCTTCCGAATAATTAATTTTCGTATTAATTATGTCAGGTTAAAGAAGCGTTAGACAAAAAGTTAACAAAGAAAAATCGCAGCACAGGCAATTTTTTTCATTTTTCGCGACTGTGTCGGAATGGGCCAAAATTTGGCAGGTTGATTGGAAACGACCCGCAAAATTGGACTCGAGGCACATACCCGGGATCATGGGATTTTAACCAAATTCCTTAGTTTGGGCCTCCGAATAATTAATTTCAATATTAATTATGTCAGGTTGAAGAAGTGCTCGACAAAAAGTTAACAAAGAAAAATCGCACCAGGGTCAATTTTGTCATTTGTCGCGAAATGGGATGAAATTTAGCTGGTTGATTGGAAATGGCCCTTGAAATTGGACTCGGGGCATAGACCCGGGATCAGAGGATTTTAGCTAAATTCCTTCGTTTTGGCCTCCAAATAATTAATTTCCTTATTAATTATGTCTGGTTGAAGAAGTGATGGATAGAAAATTAACAAACAAAAATCGCACCAAGGCAATTTTGTCATTTGTTGTGACAGTGTTGAAATGGGCCGAAATTTGGCAAGTTCATTGGAAACGGCCCACGAAATTGGACTCGGGCCACAGACTCGGGATCACGGAATTTTAGCCAAATTCCTTCGTTGGGGCCTCCGAATTAATTTCCGTATTAATTATGTCAGGTTGAAAAAGTGCTCGACAGAAAATTAAAAAAGAAAAACCACACCAGGGGTAATTTTGTCATTTTCCACGATGGTGTCGGAATGGGCCGAAATTTGGCCGGTTCATTGGAAACGGCCCGAGAAATTGGACTTAGGGCACAGACCCAGGATCACGGGATTTTAGCCAAATTCCTTCGTTTGGGCCTCTGAATAATTAATTTCCGTATTAATTATGGCATGATGAAGATGTGTCGGACAGAAAATCAACAAAGAAAAACCGCACGAGGGACAATTTTTCCATTTGTCGCGACAGTGTCGAAATGGGCCAAAAATTGGCAGGTTGATTGGAAATGGCCCGTGAAATTGGACTCACGGCACAGACCCGGGATCGGACGAGGGGTACAGACCCGGGATCCCAGGATTTCAGCCAAATTCCTTCGTTTGGACCTACGAATAATTAATTTCCATATTAATTATGTTAGGTTGAAGACGTACTGGACAGAAAATTAACAAAGAAAAACCTCACCAGGGGCAATTTTTTCATTTGTCGCGACGGTGTCGGAATGGGACAAAATTTGCCAGGTTGATTGGAAGCAGCCCACGAAATTGGACTCGAGGCACATACCCGGGATCACGGGATTTTAGCCAAATTCCTTCGTTTGGGCCTCTGAATAATTAATTTCAGTATTAACTATGTCAGGTTGAAGAAATGCTAGATAAAAAGTTAACAAAGAAAAACCGCACTAGGGACAATTTTGTCATTTGTCGTGACGGTGTCGAAATGGGGCGAAATTTGGTTGGTTGATTGGAAACGGCCCCTGAAATTGGACTCGGAGCATAAACCCGGGATCACGGGATTTTAGCCGAAGTCCTTCGTTTGGGCCTCCGAATAACTAATTTCCTTATTATTACGTCTGGTTGAAGAAGTGATGGATAGAAAATAAACAAAGAAAAATCGTATCAGCAGCAATTTTATCGTTTGTCGCGATGGTGTCGAAATGGGCCGAAACTTGGCAGGATTATTGGAAACGGCCCGCGAAATTGGACTCAAGGCACAGACTCGGGATCACGGGATTTTAGCCAAATTCCTTCGTTTGGGCCTCTGAATTAATTTCTTTATTAATTATGTCAGGTTGAAGAAGTGCTAGATAAAAAATTAAGAAAGAAAAACCGCACCAGGGGTAATTTTGTCATTTGTCACAAAGGTGTCGGAATGGGTCGAAATTTGGCCGGTTCATTGGAAATGGCCCGAGAAATTAGACTCGAGGCGCAGACCCGGGATCACGGAATTTTAGCCAAATTCCTTAGTTCGGGCCCTCGAATAATTAATTCTCGTATTAATTATGTCAGGTTGAAGAAGTGCTGGATAGAAAATTAGCAAAGCAAAACCGTACCAGGGGCAATTTTGTCATTTTCGCGACGGTGTCGAAATGGGTCGAAATTTGGCAGGTTGATTGGAAACAGCCTGCGAAATTGGACTCGGGGCACAGACCAAGAATCATGGGATTTTAGCCAAATTCCTTCGTTTGGGCCTCCGAATAATTAATTTCTATATTAACTATGTCAGGTTGAAAAAGTGCTGGACAGAAAATTAACAAAGCAAAACCACACCAGGGGCAATTTTGTCATTTGTCACGACGATGTCGAAATGGGCCGAAATTTGGCAGGTTGATTGAAAACGGCCCGCGATATTGGACTCGGGGTACAGACCCGTCATGAGATTTTAGCCAAATTTCTTCGTTTGGGCCTTCGAAAAATTAATTTTCGTGTTAATTATGTGAGGTTGAAGAAGTGCTGGACAGAAAATTAACAAAGCAAAATCGCAATAGGGGCTATTTTGTCATTTTTCGCGATGGTGTCGGAATGGGCCGAAATTTGGCAGGTTGATTTAAAATGACCCGTGAAATTTGACTCGAGGCACAGACCCGGGATCACGGCATTTTAGCAAAATTCATTCGTTTGGGCCTCTGAATAATTAATTTCCGTATTAATTATATCAGGTTGACGAAGTGCTGGACCGAAAATTAACAAAGTAAAACCACACCAGGGGCAAATTTTTTCATTTGTCGCGACAATGTCGGAATGGGCCGAAATTTAGCATGTTGATTGGAAACGAACCGTGAAATTGGGCTCGTGGCATCGACCCGTGATCCCGGGATTTTAGCCAAATTCCTTCGTTTAGGCCTCCGAATAATTAATTTCCTTATTAATTATGTCAGGTTTAGTAAGTGCTGGACAGAAAATTAACAAAGTAAAACCGCACCATGGGCAATTTTATCTTTTTTCGTGATGGTGTCGGAATGGACCAAATTTGGCAAGTTGATCGGAAACGGCCCACGAAATTGGACTCGGGGCACAGACCCGGGATCATGGGATTTAGCCAAATTCCTTCGTTTGGGCCTCCAAATAATTAATTTCCGTATTAATTATGTCAGGTTGAAGACATGCTGAACAGAAAATCAACAAAGAAAAATCGCACGAGGGGCAATTTTTTTATTTGTCGCGATAGCGTCGGAATGGGCAGAAATTTGACAGGTTGATTAGAAATGGCCCGCGAAATTGGACTCGAGGCACAGACCCGGGATCATGGGATTTTAGCAAAATTCCTTTGTTTGGGCCTCCGAATAATTAATTTCAGTATTAATTATGTTCAGTTGAAGAGGTGCCGGACAAAAAGTTAACAAAGAAAAACTACACTAGGGATAATTTTGTCATTTTTCGTGACAAATGGGCCGAAATTTGGTAGGTTGATTGGAAATGGCCGATGAAATTGGACTCGGGGCACAAACCCGGGATCACGGGATTTTAGTCAAACTCATTCGTGTGGGCCTCCAATTAATTAATTTCTGTATTAATTATGTCCGGTTGAAAAGGTGCTCGACAGAAAGTTAACAAAGAAAAACCAAACTAGGGATAATTTTGTCATTTTTTGTGACAAATGGGCCGAAATTTGGCAGGTCGATTGGAAATGACCCATGAAATTGGACTCAGGGCACAGATCCGGGATCACAAATATTAGCCAAATTCTTTCGTGCGGGCTTCCGAATAATTAATTTCCGTATTAATTATGTGAGGTTGAAGAAGTGCTGGACCGAAAATTAACAAAGAAAAATCGCACCAGGGGCAAATTTATCAATTGCCGCGACGGTGTCAGGATGGGACGAAATTTGGCCGGTTCATTGGAAACGGCCTGAGAAATTGCCCTCGAGAAATAGACCTGGGATCACGGGATTTTAGACAAATTCCTTCGTTTGGGCCTCCGAATAATTAATTTCAGTATTAATTATGTCCGGTTGAAGAGGTACTGGACAAAAAGTTAACAAAGAAAAACCACACCAAGGATAATTTTGTCATTTTTCGTGACAAATGGGCCGAAATTTGGTAGGTTGATTGGAAATGGCCCATGAAATTGGACTCAGGGCACAGACCCGGGATCACAGGATTTTAGCCAAATTCGTTCGTGTGGGCCTCCGAATAATTAATTTCTGTGTTAATTATGTCAGGTTGAAGAAGTCCTGGACCGAAAATTAACAAAGAAAAATCGCACCAGGGGCAAATTTATTATTTGTCGCGACGGTGTCAGTATGGGCCGAAATTTGGCCTGTTCATTGGAAATGGGCCGAGAAATTGGACTTGGGAAACAGACCTGGGATCACGAGATTTTAGACAAATTCCTTCGTTTGGGCCTCAGAATATCTAATTTTCGTATTAATTATGTCAGGTTGAAGAAGTGTTGGACAGAAAATTTACAAAGAAAAACCACACCATGGGCAATTTTGTCATTTGTCGCGACGGTGTCGGAATGGGTTGAAATTTGACAGGTTGATTGGAAACGGCCCGCGAAATTGGACTCGCGGCACAGACCCATCACGAGATTTTAGCCAAATTCCTTCGTTTGGGCTACGAATAATTAATTTTCGTATTAATTATGTCAGGTTGAAGAAATGCTGGACCGAAAATTAACAAAGAAAAATCGCACCAGTGGTAATTGTTTCATTTGTCGCGACGGTGTCGGAATGGGCCGAAATTTGGCAGGTAGATGGGAAACGGCCCGCGAAATTGGACTCGGAGCACAGACACGTCACGAGATTTTAGCAAAATTCCTTCGTTTGGACCTCCGAATAATTAATTTATGTATTAATTATATCAGGTTGATAAGTGCTGGAAAGAAAATTAACAAATCAAAATTGCACCAGGGGCAATTTTGTCATTTGTCGTGACAGTGTCGGAATGGGCCAAAATTGGCAGGTTTATTGGAAACAGCCCGCAAAATCGGACTCATGGCACAGACCCGTCACGGCATTTTAGACAAATTCCTTCATTTGGGCCTCCGAATAATTAATTTTCGTATTAATTATGTCAGGTTGAAGAAGTGCTCGACAGAAAATTAAAAAAGCAAAACCTCACCAGGGGTAATTTTGTTATTTTTCACGAATGTATCAGAATGGGCTAAAATTTGGCAGGTTGATTGGAAACGGCCCACGAAATTGGACTCGAGGCACAAACTCGGGATCATGGGATTTTAGCAAAATTCCTTCATTTGGGCCTCCGAATAATTAATTTTCGTATTAATTATGTCTGGTTGAAGAAGTGCTGGATAAGAAAATAACAAAGAAAAACCGCAGTAGGGGCAATTTTGTCATTTGTCGCGACGATGTCGAAATGGTCCGAAATTTGGCAGGTAGATAGGAAACGGCCCGCGAAATAGGACTCGGAGCACAGACCCAGGATCACGAGATTTTAGCGAAATTCCTTCGTTCGAGCCCTCGAATAATTAATTCTCGTATTAATTATGTCAGGTTGAAGAAGTGCTAGACAGAAAAGTAACAAAGGAAAACCGTACCAGGGGCAATTTTGTCATTTTCGATATGGTGTCGGAATGGGCCGAAATTTGGCAGGTTAATTGGAAATGGCCTGCGAAATTGGACTCGGGCACAGACCTAGAATCACGGGATTTTAGCCAAATTCCTTCGTTTGGGCCTCCGAATAATTAATTTTTGTATTAATTATGTCAGGTTGAAGAAGTGCTGGACTAAAAATTAACAAAGCAAAACCGTACCAAGGGCAATTTTGTCATTTGTCGTGTCGGTGTCGGAATGGGCCGAAATTTGGCAGGTTGATTGGAAACGGCCCACAAAATTGGACTCGAGGAACATACCAAGGATCACGGGATCTTAGCCAAATTCCTTCGTTTGGGCCTCCAAATAATTAATTTCAGTTTTAATTATGTCAGGTTGAAGATGTGCTGGACAAAAAGTTAACTAAGAAAAATCGCACTAGGGACAATTTTGTCATTTGTCGCAATGGTGTCGAAATGGGGCGAAATTTGGCTGGTTGATTGGAAATAGCCCATGAAATTGGACTCCGGGCATAGATTGGGATCACGGGATTTTAGCCAAATTCCTTCGTTTGGGTCTTCGAATAATTAATTTCCTTATTAATTATGTCTGGTTGAAGAAGTGATGGATAGAAAGTTAACAAAGAAAAACCGCACCAGGGCAATTTTGTCATTTGTCATGACGGTGTCGGAATTTGTCGAAACTTGGCAGGTTTATTGGAAAAAGCCCGCGAAATTGGACTCGGGGCACAGACTCGGGATCACGGGATTATAGTCAAATTCCTTCGTTTGGGCCTCCGAATTAATTTCCTTATTAATTATATTAGGTTGAAGAAGTGCTAGACAAAAAATTAACAAAGAAAAACCGCACTAGGGGCAATTTCGTTATTTGTCACGACGGTGTCGGAATAGGCCAAAATTTGGCCGGTTCATTGGAAACGGCCCGAGAAATTGGACTTGGGACATAGACCTGGGATCGTGGGATTTTAGACAAATTCCTTCGTTTGGGCCTTAGAATAATTAATTTTCGTATTAATTATGTCAGGTTGAAGAAGTGCTGGACATAAAATTTACAAAGAAAGATCGCACCAGGGGCAATTATGTCATTTGTCGTGACGATGTCGGAATGGGTCGAAATTTGGCAGGTTGATTGGAAACGGCCTGCGAAATTGGACTTGGGGACACAAACCCGTCACGGGATTTTAGCTAAATTCCTTCGTTTGGGCTCCGAATAATTAATTTTTGTATTAATTATGTCCGGTTGAAGAAGTGCTGGACAGAAAATTAACAAAGAAAAATCGCACCAGCGACAATTTTTCATTTGTCCCGAGGGTGTCGGAATGGGCCGAAATTTGGCAAGTCGATTGGAAACGGCCCGCGAAATCGGACCCTGGGCACAGACCTGTCACAGGATTTTAGCAAAATTCCTTCGTTTGGGTCTCCAAATAATTAATTTATGTACTGATTATATCAGGTTGACGAACTGCTGGATAGAAAACTAACAAAGCAAAACCGCACCAAGGGCAATTTTGTCATTTGTCGCGACGATGTCGGAATGGGCAGAAATTTGGCAGGTTCATGGTTCGCGAAATTGGACTCGAAGCACAACCCGTCTCGGGATTTTAGACAAATTCCTTCGTTTGGGCCTCCGAATAATTAATTTTCGTATTAATTATGTCAAGCTAAAGAAGTGCTCGACTGAAAATTAACAAAGCAAAACCTCACCAGGGGCAATTTTGTCATTTTTCACGAATGTGTTGGAATGGGCTGAAATTTGGCAAGTTGATTGGAAACGACCTGTGAAATTGGACTCGAGGCACAGACCCGGGATCACGGGATTTTAGCAAAATTCCTTCGTTTGGGCCTCTGAATAATTAATTTCTGTATAAATTATGTCAGATTGAAGAAATGCTGGACAAGAAAATAACAAAGAAAAACTGCAACGGGGGCAATTTTGTCAATTCTTGCGACGATGTCGGAATGATTTGAAATTTGGCAGGTTGATTGGAAATGGCCCGCAAAATAGGACTTGGAGCACAGACCCGGGATCATGGGATTTTAGCGAAATTCCTTCGTTTGAGCCCTCGAATAATTAATTCTCATATTAATTATGTCAGGTTGAAGAAGTGCTGGACAGAAAATTAACGAAGTAAAATCGTACCAGGGGCAACTTTGTCATCTTCACGACGGTGTCGGAATGGGCCAAAATTTGGCAGGTTGATTGGAAATGGCACGTGAAATTGGACTCGGGGCACAGACCTAGATTCACGAGATTTTAGCCAAATTCCTTCGTTTGGGCCTCCGAATAATTAATTTCCGTATTAATTATGTCAGGTTGAAGAAGTGCTGGATAGAAAATTAACAAAGCAAAACCGTAACAAGGGAAATTTTGTCATTTGTCGCAATGGTATCGGAATGGGTCGAAATTCGGCAGGTTGATTGGAAACGGCCCACGAAATTGGACTCGGGGCACATACCCAAGATCACGGGATTTTAGCCAAATTCCTTCGTTTGGGCCTCTGAATAATTAATTTAAGTATTAATTATGTCAGGCTGAAGAAGTACTGGACAAAACGTTAACAAAGAAAAACCGCACCAGGGACAATTTTGCCGTTTGTCACGACGGTGTCGAAATGGGGCGAAATTTGGCTAGTTGATTCGAAATGGCCCCTGAAATTGGACTCTGGTCGTAGACCTGTGATCACGGGATTTTAGCCAAATTCCTTCGTTTGGGCCTCCGAATAATTAATTTCCTTATTAATTATGTCTGGTTGAAGAAGTGATGGATAGAAAATTCACAAAGAAAAACCGCACCAGGGCAATTTTGTCATTTGTCACGACGGTGTCGAAATGGGCCGAAACTTAGCAGGTTTGTTGGAAACGGCCCACGAAATTGGACTCGGGGCAGAGACTCAGGATCATGGGAATTTAGCCAAATTCCTTCGTTTGGGCCTTCGAATTAATTTCCGCATTGATTATGCCAGGTTGAAGAATTGCTAGACAGAAAATTAACAAAGAAAAACCGCACTAGGGGCAATTTTGTCATTTGTCACGACGGTGTCGAAATGGGCCGAAATTTGGCCGATTCATTGGAAATAGCCCGAGAAATTAGACTCGGGGCAAAAACCCGAGATCACGAGGTTTTAGCCAAATTCCTTCGCTTTGGCTCTGAATAATTAATTTCCCTATTAATTATGTCAGGTCGAAAAGGTGCTGGACAGGAAGTTGACCAAGAAAAACCGCACCAGGGTCAATTTTGTCATTTGTCGCGACGGTGTTGAAATGGGCCGAAATTTGGCGGGTTGATTGGAAATGGCCCATGAAATTGGACTCGGGGCACAGACCCGGGGTCACGGGATTTTAGCCAAATGCCTTAGTTTGGGCCTCCGAATAATTAATTTTCGTATTAATTATGCCAGGTTGAAGAAGTGTTGGACAGAAAATTAACAAAGAAAAACCGCACTAGAGGCAATTTTTTCATTTGTCGCGACAATCTCGGAATGGGCCGAAATTCGATGGGTTGATTGGAAACGGCCCGCGAAATTGGAATCGGGGCAGAGACCCGTCACGGGATTTTAGCCAAATCCCTTCGTTTGGGCCTACGAATAATTAATTTATGTATTAATTATACCAGGTTGATGAAGTGCTGGACAGAAAATTACCAAAGCAAAGCCGCACTAGGGGCAATTTGTTCATTTGTTGCGACGGTGTCGAAATGGCGAAATTTAGCAAGTTGATTGGAAACAGCCTGCGAAATCGGACTCGGGGCACAGACCCATCACGGGATTTTAGCCAAATTCCTTCGTTTACACCTTCAAATAATTAATTTCCGTATTAATTATGTTAGGTTGAAGAACTGCTGGACAGAAAATTAACAAAGCCACCAAAGGCAATTTTATCATTTTTTGCGACGGTGTCGGAATGGGCCGAAATTTGGCAAGTTGATTGGAAACGGCCTGCAAAATTGGACTCAAGGCACAAACCCCGGGATCACGGGATTTAGCGAAATTCCTTCGTTTGGGCTCCGAATAATTAATTTTCATATTAATTATATCAGATTGAAGAATTGCGGGACCGAAAACTAACACAGCAAAACTGCACCAGGGGCAATTTTGTCATTTGTCACGACGGTGTCAGAATGGACCGGAATTTGGCAAGTTGATTGGAAATGGCCCGCAAAAATTGACTCGTGGCACAGACCTGGGATCCCAAGATTTTAACCAAATTCCTTCGTTTGGGCCTTCGAATAATTAGTTTCCTTATTAATTATGTCAGGTTGAATAAGTGCTGGACAGAAAATTAACAAAACAAAACCGTACCAGGGGAAATTCTATCTTTTTTCACGCCGGTGTCGAAATTGGCCCAAATTTGGCAAGTTGATCGGAAATGGCCCTCAAAATTGGACTCGGGGCACAGACCCAGGATCACGGGATTTAGCTAAATTCCTTCGTTTGGGCCTCCGAATAATAAATTTTCGTATTAATTATGTCAAGTTGAAGACGTACTGGGCAGAAAATCAACAAAGAAAAACCGCACGAGGGGCAATTTTGTCATTTGTCCCGACGATCTCAAAATGGGCCGAAATTTGGCAGGTTGATTGGAAACGGCCCGCGAAATTGGACTCGGGGCACAGACTTGGGATTACGGAATTTTAGCTAAATTCCTTCGTTTGGGCCTCCGAATAATTAATTTTTGTATTAATTATGTCCAGTTGAAGAGGTGCTGGATAGAAAGTTAACAAAGAAAAACCACACCAGGGATAATTTTTTCATTTTTCGCGACGGTGTCGAAATGGGCCGAAATTTGGTAGGTTGATTGGAAATGGCCCAAGAAATTGGACTCGGGGTACAGACCCGGGATCACGGGATTTTAGCCAAATTCCATCGTGTGGGCCTCCGAATAATTAATTTCCGTATTAATTATGTCAGATTGAAGAAGAGCTGGATAGAAAATTAACAAAGAAAAATCGCAGCAAGGGCAAGTTTGTCAATTGTCACGACGGTGTCAGGATGGGCCGAAATTTGGCCGGTTCATTAGAAACGGCCCGAGAAATTGGACTCGAGACAGAGACCTAGGATCACCAGATTTTAGACAAATTCCTTCGTTTGGGCCTCAGAATAATTAATTTTCGTATTAATTATGTCAGGTTGAAGAAGTGCTGGACAGAAAATTTACAAAGAAAAATCGCTCCAGGGGCAATTTTGTCATTTGTCGCGATGGTATCAGAATGGGTCGAAATTTGGCAGGTTGATTGGAAACGGCCCGTGAAATTGGACTCCAGGCACTGACCCGTCACGGGATTTTAGTCAAATTCCTTCGTTTGGGCTCCGAATAATTAATTTTCATATTAATTATGTCAGCTTGAAGAAGTGCTGGACAGAAAATTAACAAAGAAAAATCGCACCAGCGGCAATTTTTCATTTGTCGAGACGGTGTCAGAATGGGCCAAAATTTGGCAGGTCGATTGGAAACAGCCCGCGAAATTGGACTCGAGGCGTAGGCCTGGGATCACGGGATTTTAGTGAAATTCCTTTGTTTGGGCCCTCGAATAATTAATTCTCGTATTAGTTATGTTAGGTTGAAGAAGTGCTGGATAGAAAATTAACAAAGCAAAATCATACCAGCGATAATTTTGTCATTTTCGTGACGGTGTCGGAATGGGCCAAAATTTGACAGGTTGATTGGAAACGGCCTTCAAAATTGGACTCGGGGCACAGACCTAAAATCACAGGATTTTAGCCCAATTCCTTCGTTTGGGCCTCCGAATAATTAATTTCCGTATTAACTATGTCAAGTTGAAGAAGTGCTGGACAGAAAATTAACAAAGCAAAACTGCACCAAGGGTAATTTTGTCATTTTTCGCGACAGTGTCGAAATGGACAGAAATTTAGCAGGTTGATTGGAAACGTCCTGCGAAATTGGGCTCATGGCACAGAACCGGGATCACGGGATTTTAGCCAAATTCCTTCGTTTAGGCCTCCGAATAATTAATTTCCTTATTAATTATGTAAGGTTGAATAAGTGTTGGACAGAAAATTAACAAAGAAAAACCGCACTAGGGGTAATTTTGTCATTTGTCACGACGGTGTCGAAATGGGCCGAAATTTGGCCGATTCATTGGAAATAGCCCGAGAAATTAGACTCGGGACAAAGACCCGAGATCACGAGGTTTTAGCCAAATTCCTTCGCTTGGGCTCCGAATAATTAATTTCCCTATTAATTATGTCAGGTTGAAAAGGTGCTGGACAGGAAGTTGACCAAGAAAAATCGCACCAGGGTCAATTTTGTCATTTGTCGCGACGGTGTTGAAATGGGCCGAAATTTGGCGGGTTGATTGGAAACGACCCATGAAATTGGACTCGGGGCGCAGACCCGGGGTCATGGGATTTTAGCCAAATGCCTTCGTTTGGGCCTCCAAATAATTAATTTCCGTATTAATTATGCCATGTTGAAGAAGTGTTGGACAGAAAATTAACAAAGAAAAACCGCACCAGGGGAAATTTTCTCATTTGTCGCGACAGTGTCGAAATGGGCCAAAATTTGATAGGCTGCTTGGAATCGACCCCTTAAATTGGACACGGGGCACCGACTCAGGATCACGGGATTTTAGTCAAATTCCTTCATTTGGGCCTCCGAAGAATTAATTTCCTTATTAATTATGTCAGGTTGAATAAGTGTTGGACAGAAAATTAACAAAGAAAACCGCACAAGGGTAATTTTATCATTTGTCGCGACGGTGTCAGAATGGGCCGAAATTTGGCAGATTGATTGGAAACGGCCTGTGAAATTGGGCTTGGGGCATAGACCCAGGATCACGAGGGTTTAGCCAAATTCCTTTGTTTGGGCCTCCGAATTAATTTTCCTATTAATTATGTCAGTTTGAAGGAGTGCTGGACAAAAAGTTAACAAAGAAAAATCGCCCTAGGGGTAATTTTGTCATTTGTCGTGACGGTGTCGAAATGGGCCGAAATTTGGCAGGTTGATTGTAAACGGCCCTTGAAATTGGGCTCGGGGCATCGACCCGAGATTATAAGATTTTAGCCAAATTCCTTCGTTTAGGCCACAGAATAATTAATCTCTATATTAATTAAGTCAGGTTGAAGAAGTGCTGGATAGAAAATTTACAAAGAAAAATCGCACCAGGGGAAATTTTGTCATTTGTCGCGATGGTATCGGAATGGGCCGAAATTTGGCAGATTGATTGGAAACAGCCCGCGAAATTGGACTCGGGGCACAGACCCTCACTGGATTTTAGCCAAATTCCTTCGTTTGGGCCCCCGAATAATTAATTTCCATATTAATTATGTCAGGTTGAAGAAGTGCCAGACAGAAAATTAACAAAGAAAAACCGCACCAGGGGCTATTTTTTCATTTGTCACGACAGTGTCGAAATGGGCCGAAATTTGGCAGGTTGATTGGAGACCGCCCGCGAAATCGGACTCGGTGTACAAAATCGGGATCACGGGATTTTACCCAAATTCCTTCGTTTGGGCCTCCGAATAATTAATTTTCTTATTAATTATGTCGGGTTGAAGAAGTGACGGACAGAAAATTAACAAAGCAAAACCTCACCAGGTGCAATTTTGTTATTTGTTGCGACGATATCGGAATGGGCCAAAATTTGGCAGGTTGATTGGAAACGGCCCGCGAAATTTGACTCGGGGCACAGACCCGGGATCACAGGATTTTAGCCAAATTCCTTCGTTTGGGCCTCGGAATAATTAATTTTCATATTAATTATGTCAGGTTGAAAAAGTGTTGGACAGCAAATTAACAAAGAAAAATCGTACCAGGGGCAATTTAGTCATTTGTCGCGACGGAGTCAGAATGGGCCGAAATTTGCCAAGTTGATTGGAAACGGCCCGAGAAATTGGACTCGAGGCACAGACCCGAGATCACGGGATTTTTGCCAAATTCATTTGTCTGGGCCTCCGAATAATTAATTTCCTTATTAATTATGTCTGGTTGAAGAAGTGATGGACCAAAAATTAAGAAAGAAAAACCGCACCAGGGAAAATTTTGTCATTGGTTGCGACGGAGTCGGAATGGGTAGAATTTTGGCAGTTTGATCGGAAACGGCCCGCGAAATTGGACTCGGGGCACAAACCCGGGATCACGAAATTTTACTCAAATTTCTTCGTTTGGGCCTCCGAATAATTAATTTTCGCATTAATTATGTCAAGTTGAAGAAGTGTTGGACAGAAAATTAACAAAGAAAAATCGCACTAGGGGCAATTTTGTCATTTGTCGCGACGGAGTCAGAATGGGCCGAAATTTGCCAATTTCATTGGAAACAGCCCGAGAAATTAGACTCGAGGCACAGGCCCGGGATCACATGATTTTTGCCAAATTCTTTCATTTGGGCCTCCAAATAATTAATTTCCATATTAATTATGTCTAGTTGAAGAAGTGATGGACAAAAAATTAAGAAAGAAAATTGCACCAGGGGCAATTTTGTCATTTGTCACAACAGAGTCGGAATGGGTAGAATTTTGGCAGGTTGATTGGAAACGGCTTTCGAAATTGGACACGGGGCACAAACCCTTCACGGGATTTTAGCCAAATTCCTTCGTTTGGGCTCCAAATAATTAATTTCCGTATTAATTATATCAGGTTGAAGAAATGCCGGACAGAAAATTAATAAAGAAAAATGGCACCAGCGGCAATTTTTCATTTATCACAACGATGTCGAAATGGGCCGAAATTTTGTAGGTCGATTGGAAACGGCCTGCGAAATTGGACTCGGGGTACAGACCCCGTCACGGGATTTTAGAAAAATTCCTTTGTTTGGGCCTCCGAATAATTAATTAATTTATTAATTATATCAGGTTGGTGAAGTGCTGGATAGAAAATTGACAAAGCAAAATCGCACCAGGGGCAATTTTGTCATTTGTCATGACGGTGTTGGAATGGGCCCAAATTTGGCAGGTTTATTGGAAACAGCCCGCGAAATTGGACTCGGGGCACAAACCCATCATGGGATTTTAGACAAATTTCTTCGTTTGGCCTCTGAATAATTAATTTCCGTATTAATTATGTCAGGTTGAAGAAGTCCAAGCAAGAAAATTAACAAAGCAAAACCTCACCAGGGGTAATTTTGTCATTTTTCACGAATGTGTCGGAATGGGCTGAAAGTTGGCAGGTTGATTGGAAATAGCCCGCGGAATTGGACTCGAGGCATAGACCTGGGATCACAGGATTTTAGCAAAATTCCTTCGTTTGGGCCTCCGAATAATTAATTTCCGTATTAATTATGTCAGGCTGAAGAAGTGCTGGAAAAGAAAATAACAAAGAAAAATCGCAATAGGGACAATTTTGTCATTTGTCGCGACGATGTTGGAATGGTCCGAAATTTGGCTGGTTGATTGGAAACAACCCGCGAAATAGGACTCGGAGCGCAGACTCGGGATCACGGGATTTTAGCAAAATTCCTTCGTTTGGGCCCTCGAATAATTAATTCTCGTATTAATTATGCCAGGTTGAAGAAGTGCTGGACAGAAAATTAACAAAGCAAAACGTACCAGTGGCAATTTTTTCATTTTCGCGATGGTGTTGGAATGGGCCAAATTTCGGCAGGTTGATTGGGAACGGCCTGCGAAATTGGACTCGGGGAACAAACCTAGAATCTTGGTATTTTAGCCAAATTCCTTCGTTTGGGCCTCCAAATAATTAATTTTCGTATTAATTATGTCAGGTTGAAGAAGTGCTGGACAAAAAATTAACAAAGCAAAACCGCACCAGGGGCAATTTTGTCATTTGTCACGACAGTGTCGGAATAGGCCGAAGTTTTGCAAGTTGATTGGAAACGGCCCGTGAAATTGGATTCGGGGCTGAAACCCGGGATCACGAGATTTTAGCCAAATTCCTTCGTTTGGGCGTCCGAATAATTAATTTCAGTATTAGTTATGTCAGGTTGAAGAAGTGCTGGACAAAAAGTTAACAAAGAAAAATCGCACCAGGGGCAATTTTGTCATATGTCGTGACGGTGTCGAAATTGGCTGAAATTTGGTAGGTTGATTGGAAATGGCCCCTGAAATTGGACTCGGGGCACAGACCCGAGATCATGGGATTTTTGCCAAATTCCTTCGTTTGAGCCTCTGAAGAATTAATTTCCTTGTTAATTATGTCTGGTTGGAGAAGTGATGGATAGAAAATTACCATAGAAAAATCGCACCAAGGCAATTTTGTTATTTGTTATGACGGTATCAGAATAGGTCGAAATTTGGCAGGTTTATTGAAAACGGCCCGCAAAATTGGCCACGGGGCATAGACTCGGGATCACGGGATTTTAGCCAAATTCCTTCGTTTGGGCCTCCAAATTAATTTCCTTAATAATTATGTCAAGTTGAAGAAGTGCTTGACAGAAAGTTAACAAAGAAAAACCGCACCAGGGGAAATTTTGTCATTTGTCGCGACGATATCGAAATGGGCCGAAATTTGGCCGGTTAATTGGAAACAGCCCGAGAAATTAGACTCGGGGCATAGACCCGAGATCACGAGATTTTTGCCAAATTCCTTCTTTTGGGCCTCAGAATAATTAATTTCCATATTAATTATGTCAGGTTGAAGAAGTGCTAGACAGAAAATTTACAAAGAAAAACCACACCAGGGGTAATTTTTTCATTATTAACGAATGTGTCGGAATGGGCTGAAATTTGGCAGGTTGATTGGAAACAGCCCACAAAATTGGACTCGAGGCACAGACCCGTCATGGGATTTTAGCCAAATTCTTTCATTTGGGCCCCCGAATAATTAATTTCCATATTAATTATGTTAGGTCGAAGAAGTGTTGGACATAAAATTAGCAAAGAAAAATCGCACCAGGGGCAATTTTGTCATTTGTCGCGACGGAGTCGGAATGGGCCGAAATTTGGCAGGTTGATTGGAAACGGCCCGAGAAATTGGGCTAGGGGCACGTACTCGGGATCACGAGATTTTTGCCGAATTCCTTCGTTTGGGCCTCCGAATAATTAGTTTCCTTATTAACTATGTCTGGTTGAAGAAGTGATGGACAAAAAATTAATAAAAAAAATCGCACCAGGGGCAATTTTGTCATTTGTCGCGACGGAGTCGGAATGGGTCGAAATTTGGCAGGTTGATAGGAAACGGCCCACGAAATTGGACTCGGGGCACAGACCCATCACGGGATTTTAGCCAAATTCCTTTGTTTGGACTCCAAATAATTAATTTTTGTATTAATTATGTCAGGTTGAAGACGTGCTGGACAGAAAATTAACAAAGAAAAAACGCACCAACGGGAATTTTTCATTCATCGCGACGGTGTCGGAATGGGCCAAAATTTTGCAGGTTGATTGGAAACAGCCCCTGAAATTGGACTTGGGGCACAGATTCGTCACGGGATTTTAGCAAATTCCTTCGTTTGGGCCTCCGAATAATTAATTTATGTATTAATTATATCAGGTTGATAAAGTGCTAGATAGAGAATTAACAAAGCAAAATTGCACCAGGGGCAATTTTGTCATTTGTCGCGACGGTGTCGGAATGGGCAAAAATTTGGTAGGTTTATTGGAAACGGCCCGCGAAATTGGACTCGGGGCACAGACCCATCAGGGATTTTAGACAAATTCCTTCGTTTGGGCCTCTGAATAATTAATATCCGTATTAATTATGTCAGGTTGAAGAAGTGCTGGATAGAAAATTAGCAAAACAAAACCTCACCAGGGGCAATTTCGTCATTTTTCACGAATGTGTCGGAATGAGCTGAAATTCAGCAGGTTGATTGAAAACTGCCTGTGAAATTGGACTCGAGGCACAGACCTGGGATCACGAGATTTTAGCAAAATTCCTTCGTTTGGGCCTCCGAATAATTAATTTTCGTATTAATTATGTCAAATTGAAGAAGTGCTGGACAAGAAAATAACAAAGAAAAATCGCAGCAGGGACAATTTTGTCATTTGTCGCGACGATGTCGGAATGGTCCGAAATTTGGCAGGTTGATTGGTAACGGCCCGCGAAATTGGACTCGGAGCACAGACCCAAGATCACGGGATTTTAGCAAAATTCCTTCCTTTGGGCCCTCGAATAGTTAATTCTCGTATTAATTATTTCAGGTTGAAGAAGTACTGGACAGAAAATTAACAAAGCAAAATCGTACCGAGGGCAATTTTGTCATTTTCCCGATGGCGTCGAAATGGGTCAAAATTTGGCAGGTTGATTAGAAACAGCTTGGGAAATTGGACTCGAGGCTCAGACCTAGAATCACGGGATTTTAGCCAAATTCCTTCGTTTGGGCCTTCGAATAATTAATTTCCGTATTAATTATGTTAGGTTGAAGAAGTGCTGAGCAGAAAATTAACAAAGCAAAATCGCACCATGTGTAATTTTGTCATTTGTCGCGACGGTGTAGGAATAGGCTGAAGTTTGGCAGGTTGATTGGAAACAGCCCGCGAAATTAGACTCGGGGCACAAATCCGGGATCATGGGATTTTAGCCAAATTCATTCGTTTGGGCCTCCGAATAATTAATTTCAGTATTAGTTATGTCAGGTTGAAGAAGTGCTGGAAAAAAAGTTAACAAAGAAAAACCGCACCATCGTGACGGTGTCGAAATGGGCTAAAATTTGATAGGTTGATTGGAAACGGCCCCTGAAATCGGACTCGGGGCACAGACCCAGGATCATGGGATTTTAGCCAAATTCCTTCGTTTGGGTCTCCGAATAATTAATTTCCTTATTAATTATGTCTGGTTGGAGAAGTGATGGATAGAAAATTAACAAAGAAAAACCGCACCAAGGCAATTTTATCATTTGTTATGACGGTAGGAATGGGCCGAAATTTAGCAGGTTTATTGAAAATGGCCCACGAAATTAGACACGTGGCACAGACCTGGGATAACGGGATTTTAGCCAAATTCCTTTGTTTGGGCCTCCGAATTAATTTCCGTATTAATTATGTCAGATTGAAGAAGTGCTTGACAGAAAGTTAACAAAGAAAAATCGCACCAGGGGAAATTTTGTCGTTTGTCACGACGGTATCGGAATGGGCCAAAATTTGGTCGGTTCATTGGAAACGGCCTGAGAAATTGCACTGGGGGCACAGACCCGGGATCATGGGATTTTCGACAAATTCCTTCTTTTGGGCCTCAGAATAATTAATTTTCGTATTAATTATGTCAGGCTGAAGAAGTGCCGGACAGAAAATTTACAAAGAAAAATCGCACCAGGGGCAATTTTGTCATTTGTTGCGACAGTGCCGGAATGGGCCAAAATTTGGCAGGTTGATTGGAAACAGCCTGCAAAATTGGACTCGAGGCACAGACTCGTCATGGGATTTTAGCCAAATTCTTTCATTTGGGCCTCCGAATAATTAATTTCGTACTAATTAAGTCAGGTCAAAGAAGTGCTGGACAGAAAATTAACAAAGAAAAATAGCACCGGGGGCAATTTTGTCATTTGTCGCAACGGTGTCAGAGTGGACCAAAATTTGCTGGTTGATTGGAAAAGGCTCGCGAAATTGGACTCGTGGCACAGTCCCGGGATTTTAGCCAAATTCCTTCAATTGGACATCCAAATTAATTTCCATATTAATTATGTCAGGTTGAAGAAGTGTTGGACAGAAAATTAACAAAGAAAAACTGCACTAGGGTCAATGTCATTTGTCGTGACGGTGTTTGAATGTGCCGAAATCTGGCAGGTTGATCAGAAACGGCCCGCGAAATTGGACTCAGGGCACAAACCCAGGATCACGGGATTTTACCCAAATTCCTTCGATTGGGCCTCCGGATAATTAATTTCAGTATTAATTATGTCAACTTGAATAGGTGCTGGACAAAAGGTTGACAAAGAAAAACCGCACGAGGAGCACTTTTGTCATTTGTCGCGACTGTGTAGAAATGGGCCGAAATTTGGCAGGTTGGTTGGAAACAGCCCGCCAAATTGGACTTGGGGCACAGACTCGGGATCACGGGATTTTAGCCAAATTCTTTAGTTTGAGCCTCCGAATAATTAATTTCTCTATTAATTATGTCAGGTTGAAGAAGTACTGGACAGAAAGCTAACAAAGAAAAACTGTACTAGGGGCAAATTTATCATTTGTCGCCAAAGTGTCGGAATGGGCCGAAATTTGGCAGGCTGATTCGAAACAGCCCGTGAAATTAGACTCAGTGTACAGACTTGGGATCACGGTATTTTAGCCAAATTCCTTAGTTTGAGCCTTCGATAAATTAATTTCCTCATTAATTATGTCAGGTTGAAGAAGTGACGGACAGAAATTAACAAAGCAAAACCTAACCAGGTGCTATATTGTCATTTGTCGCGATGGTGTCGAAATGGGCCGAAATTTGGTAGGTTGATTGGAAACAGCCCGCGAAATTAGACTCGGTGTACAGACCTGCGATCACGGGAGTTTAGCCAAATTCTTTCGTTTGGGCCTTCAATTAATTAATTTCCTTATTAATTACGTCAGGTTGAAGAAGTGCTGGACAGAAAATTAACAAAGTAAAATTGCACTAGGGGCAATTTTGTCATTTTTCGCGACGGTGTCGGAATGGGCCGAAATTTGGCAGGTTGATTGGAAATAGCCCGCGAAATTGGACTCGGGGCACAGACCCAGGATCACAGGATTTTAGCCAAATTCCTTCGTTTGGGCCTCCGAAAAATTAATTTACGTATTAGTTATATCAGGTTGATGATGTGCTGTATAGAAAATTAATGAAGCAAAACTACACCAGGGGCAATTTTGTCATTTTTTGTGACGATGTCGGAATGGGCCGAAATTTGGCAGGTTGATTTGAAACGGCCCAGGAAATTGGACTCATGGCACAGACTCGGGATCACAGGATTTTAGCCAAATTCCTTCGATTGGGGCATCCGAATTAATTTTCGTATTAATTATGTCAGGTTGAAGAAGTGTTGGATAGGAAATTAACAAAGAAAGACTGCACCAGGGGCAATTTTGTCATTTGTCGCGACGGTGTTTGAATGTGCTGAAATCTGGCGGGTTGATTGGAAACGGCCCGCGAAATTGGACTAGGGACATAGACCCGGGATCACGGGATTTTAGCTAAGTTCCTTCGTTTGGGCCGTCGAATAATTAAATTCCTTATTAATTATGTCAGGTTGAAAAAGTGTTGGACAAAAAATTAACAAAGAAAAACTTCACCAGGGGTAATTTTGTCATTTGTCGCGACGGTGTTGCAATGGGCTGAAATTTGGTAGGTTGATTGGAAACGGCTCGCGAAATTGGACTCGGGGCATAGACCCAGGATCCCTAGATTTTAGCCAAATTCCTTCATTTGGGCCTCCCAATTAACTTTCGCATTAATTATGTCAGGTTGAAGAAGTGTTGGATAGAAAATGAACAAAGAAAAACTGCACCAGCGGCAATTTTGTCATTTGTCGCGACGGTGTCAGAATGTGCTGAAATTTGGCAGGTTGATTGGAAACGACCCGAGAAATTGGACTCGGGATCACGAGATTTTTGCTAAATTCCATCATTTGGGCCTCGAAATAATTAATTTTTCGTATTAATTAATTCAAGTTGGAGAAGTGCTGGACAGAAAATTAACAAAGTAAAACTGTACCAGGGACAATTTTGTCATTTGTCGCCACTGTGTCGAAATTGGCTAAAATTTAGCAGGTTGATTAGAAACGGCCCGTGAAATTGGACTCGGGGCACAGACCCAGGATCACGGGATTTCAGCCAAATTCCTTCATTTGGGCCTCCGAATAATTAATTTACGTATTAATTATATCAGGTTGATGAAGTGCTATACAGAAAATTAATAAAGTAAAACCGCAACAGGGGTAATTTTGTCATTTCTCACGACGATGTCGGAATGGGCCGAAATTTGGCAGGTTGATTGGAAATAGCCAATGAAATTGGACTCGGGCCACAGACCCGGGATCACGGGATTTTAGCAAAATTCCGTCGTTTGGGCCTCCGAATAATTAATTTCAGTATTAATTATGTCAGGTTGAAGAATTGCTGGACAAAAAATTAACAAAGAAAAATCGCAACATGGGCAATTTTGTCATTTGTCGCGATGGTGTCGGAATGGTCCGAAATTTGGCAGGTTGATTGAAAACGGCCCACGAAATTGGACTCGAAGCACAGACCCGGGATCACGGGATTTTAGCCAAATTCCTTCGTTTGGGCCTCCAAATAATTAATTTTTGTATTAATTATGTCAGGTTGAAGAAGTACTGGACAGAAAATTAACAAAGTAAAACCGCACAGGGGGCAATTTTGTCATTTGTCGCGATAGTGTCGGAATGGGCTGAAATCTGACTGGTTGATTGGAAACGGCCCGCGAAATTGGACTCGGGGCACAAACCCGAAATCACGGGATTTTAGCTAAATACCTTTTCTTGGGCCTCTGAATAATTAATTTTCGTATTAATTATGTCAGGTTGAAGAAGTGTCGGATAGAAAATTAACAAAGCAAAACCGTACCAGGGGCAATTTTATCATTTGTCGCAACGGTGTTGGAATGGGCAAAAATTTGCCAGGTTGACTGGAAACGGCCCGCGAAATTGGACTCGTGGCACAGACCTAGGATCACGGGATTTTAGCCAAATTCCTTCGTTTGGGCCTTCGAATAATTAATTTCCTTATCAATTATGTCTGGTTGAATAAGTGTTGGACAGAATATTAACAAAGCAAAAGCGCACCAGGGGTAATTTTGTCTTTTTTCGCGACGGTGTCAGAATGGGCCGAAATTTGGCAGGTTGATTGGAAACGGCCCGCGAAATTGGACTTGGGGCATAGACTCGGGATCACGAGATTTTAGCCATATTCCTTCATTTTGGCCTTCAAATAATTAATTTTCGTACTAATTAAGTCAGGTTGAAGAAGTGCTGGACGGAAAATTGACAAAGAAAAATCGCACTGGGGGTAATTTTTTCATTTGTCGCGATGGTGTCGGAATGGACCAAAATTTTGCTGGTCGATTGGAAACGGCCCGCGAAATTGGACTAGTGGCACAGACCCGAGATCTAGAGGTTTTTGCCGAATTCCTTCGATTGGGCCTCCGAATTAATTTTCGTATTAATTATGTCAGGTTGAAGAAGTGCTGGACAGAAAATTAACAAAGCAAAACTGTACCAGGGACAATTTTGTCATTTGTCGCGACAGTGTCGGAATGGGCTAAAATTTGGCAGGTTGATTGGAAACGGCCCTCGAAATTGGACTCAGGGCACAGACCCGGGGTCACGGGATTTTAGCGAAATTCCATCGTTTGGGCCTCTGAATAATTAATTTACGTATTAATTATATCAGGTTGATGAAGTGCTGTACAGAAAATTAATAAAGTAAAACCGCACCAGGGGCAATTTTGTCATTTCTCACGACAGTGTCGGAATGGGCCGAAATTTGGCAGGTTGATTGGAAACGGCCCGCGAAATTGGACTCGGGGTACATACCCAGGATCACGGGATATTAGCCAAATTCCTTTGTTTGGGCCTCCGAATAATTAATTTCAGTATTAATTATGTTAGGTTGAAAAAGTGTTGGACAAAAAATTAACAAAGAAAAATCGCAGCAGGGGCAATTTTGTCATTTGTCGCGACGGTGTCGGAATTGTTCGAAATTTGGCAGGTTGATTGGAAAAGGCCCGCAAAATTGGACTCGGAGCACAGACCCGGGATCCTGAGATTTTAGCCAAATTCCTTCGTTTGGGCCTCCAAATAATTAATTTCCTTATTAATTATGTCAAGTTGTATAAGTGTTGGACAGAAAATTAACAAAGCAAAAGCGCACCAGGGGCAATTTTGTCATTTTTCGCGATGGTGTCGGAATGGGCCGAAATTTGGCGAGTTGATTGGAAACGGCCTGTGAAATTGAACTTGGGGCACAAACTCGGGATCACAGGATTTTAGCCAAATTCCTTCGTTTTGGCCTTCGATTAATTAATTTTCGTATTAATTATGTGAAGTTGAAGAAGTGTTGGACGAAAAATTAACAAAGAAAAGCCGCACCGAGGGCAATTTTGTCATTTGTCGCTACGGTGTCGGAATGGGCCAAAATTTAGCTGGTTGTTTTGAAATGGCCCGCGTAATTAGACTCGTGGCACAGACTCGGGATCGCGGGATTTTACCCAAATTCCTTCGATTGGGCCTCCGAATTAATTTCCGTATTAATTATGTCAGGTTGAAGATGTGTTGGACAGAAAATTAAGTAAGAAAAACTACACCAGGGGCAATTTTTTCATTTGTCGCGATAGTGTTTGAATGTGTCAAAATCTGGCAGGTTGATTGGAAACGACCCGTGAAATTGGACTTGGGGCATAGACCCGGGATTGCAGGATTTTAGCCAAATTCCTTCGTTTGGGCCTCCTAATAATTAAATTCCTTATTAATTATGTCAGGTTGAAAAAGTGTTGGACAGAAAATTAACAAAGCAAAACCTCACTAGGGGTAATTTTGTCATTTGTGGCGACGGTGTCGGATTGGTCCAAAATTTGACAGGTTGATTGGAAATGGCATGCGAAATTGGACTCAGGGCACAGACCTGGGATCACTGGTTTTAGTTAAATTCCTTCATTTGGGCCTCCCAATTAATTTTCGTATTAATTATATCAGGTCGAAGAACTGTTTGACAGAAAAAGAACAAAGAAAAACTGCACCAGTGGCAATTTTGTCATTTGTCGCGACGGTGTCGGAATGTGTCGAAATTTGGCAGGTTGATTGGAAACGGCCCGCGAAATTGGAATCGGGGCACAAACCCGGGATTTTAGCCAAATTCCTTCGTTTAGGCCTCTGAATAATTAATTTCTGTATTAATTATGTCAGGTTGAAGAAGTGATGGACAAAAAGTTAACATAGAAAAATCGCAGCAGGGGTAATTTTGTCATTTGTCGCGACAGTGTCGGAATGGTCCGAAATTTGGTAGGTTGATTGGAAACGGCCCGCGAAATTGGACTCAGAGCACAAACCTGGGATCGCGAGATTTTAGCCAAATTCCTTCGTTTGGACCTCCAAATAATTAATTTTCGTATTAATTATGTCAGGTTGAAGAAGTGCTGGACAGAAACTTAACAAAGTAAAACCGCACCAGGGGCAATTTTGTCATTTCTCACGACAGTGTTGGATTGGGCTAAATTTTGGCTGGTTGATTGGAAATGGCCTGCGAAATTGGACTCGGGGTACAAACCCAGAATCACGGGATTTTAGCCAAATACCTTCGTTTGGGCCTCCGAATGATTAATTTATTTATTAATTATATCAGGTTGATGAAGTGCTGTACAGAAAATTAATAAAGTAAAACCGCACCAGGGGCAATTTTGTCATTTCTCACGACGGTATTAGAATGGCCCGGAATTCGACAGGTTTTTGGGAAACGGCCCATGAAATTGGACTCGAGGCACAGACCCGGGATCATGGGATTTTAACCAAATTCCTTCTTTCGGGCCTCCAAATAATTAATTTCCTTATTAATTATGTCAGGTTGAATAAGTACTGGACATAAAATTAACAAAGCAAAATCGTACAAGGGGCAATTTTGTCATTTTTTGCAACGATGTCGAAATGGGCCGAAATTTGACAAGTTGATTTGAAACGGCCCGCGAAATTGGTATCGGGGCAAAGACCTGGGATCACGAAATTTTAGCCAAATTCCTTCATTTCGGCCTTCGAATAGTTAATGTAGGTATTAATTAGATTAGGTTGATGAAGTGCTGGACAGAAAATTAACAAAGTAAAATCGCACCAGGGGTAATTTTGTCATTTTTCGCGACGGTGTCGGATTGGGCCGAAATTGGGCAGGTTGATTGGAAACGGCCCGCATCATTGGACTCGGGGCACAGACCCGAGATAATGGGATTTTAGCAAAATTCCTTCGTTTGGGCCTCACAATTAATTTTCGTATTAATTATGTCTGGTCAAAAAAGTGCTGGATAGAAAATTAACAAAGCAGAACCGCACCAGGGGCAATTTTATCCTTTTTTGCGACGATGTCGGAATGGGCCAAAATTTGCCTAGTTGATTGGAAACGGCCTGAGAAATTGGACTCTGGGCACAGACTCAAAATGAATGGATTTTTGCCAAATTCCTTTGTTTGAGCCTCTGAATAATTAATTTCTGTATTAATTATGTTAGGTTCAAGAAGTGCTGGACAGAAAATTAACAAAGAAAAACCGCACCATGGGCAATTTTTTCATTTGTCGCGACAGTGTCAAAATGGGCCGAAATTTGGCAGGTTGATTGGAAACAGCCCGTGAAATTGGACTCGGGGCACAGACCCGAGATCACGGGATTTTATCCAAATTCCTTCATTTGGGCCTCCGAATAATTAATTTCAGTATTAATCATGTCAGGTTGAAGAGTTGCTGGACAGAAAATTGACAAAGAAAAACCGTACCGGGGCAATTTTGTCATTTGTCGCAACGGTGTAGAAATGGACCGAAATTTGGCAGGTTGACTCGAAACGGCCTGCGAAATTGGACTCGGGGCACAGACTCGGGATCACAGGAATTTAGCCAAATTCATTCGTTTGGACCTCTGAATAATTAATTTCAGTATTAATTATATCAGGTTGAAGAAGTGATGGACAAAAAGTTAACATAGAAAAATCGCAGCAGGGGCAATTTTGTCATTTGTCGCGACGGTGTCGGAATGGTCCGAAATTTGGCAGGTTGATTGAAAACGGCCCGCGAAATTGGACTCGGAGCACAGACCCGGGATCGCGGGATTTTAGCCAAATTCCTTCGTTTGGGCCTCCAAATAATTAATTTTCGTATTAATTTTGTCAGGTTGAAGAAGTGCTGGACAGAAAATTAACAAAGTTAAACCGTACGAGGGGCAATTTTGTCATTTGTCGCGACAGTATCGGATTGGGCTGAAATTTGGCTGGTTGATTGGAAATGGCCTGCGAAATTGGACTCGGGGCACAAACCCAGAATCACGGGATTTTAGCCTAATACCTTCGTTTGGGCCTCCGAATAATTAATTTATGTATTAATTATATCAGGTTGATGAAGTGCTGTACAGAAAATTAATAAAGTAAAGCCGCACCAGGGGCAATTTTGTCATTTCTCACGACGGTGTCGAAATGGGCCGAAATTCGACAGGTTTTTGGGAAGCGACCCGCGAAATTGGACTCGGGCACAGACCCGGGATCATGGGATTTTAGCCAAATTCCTTTGTTTGGGCCTCCGAATAATTAATTTCCTTATTAATTATGTTAGGTCGAATAAGTTCTGGACATAAAATTAACAAAGCAAAATCGTATCAGGGCAATTTCGTCATTTTTCGCGACCATGTTGGAATGGGCCCAAATTTGGTAGGTAGATTAGAAACGGCACGCGAAATTGGACTCGAGGCACAGACTCGAGATCACGGGATTTTAGCCAAATTCCATCGTTTGGGCCTCCAGATAATTAATTTCCGTATTAATAATGTCTGGTTGAAGAAGTGCTGGACAAAAAATTAACAAAGAAAAATCGTAGCAGGCGTAATTTTGTCATTTGTCGCGACGGTGTCAGATTGGTCTGAAATTTGGCGGGTTGATTGGAAACGGCCCGTGAAATTGGACTCGGAGCAAAGACCCAGGATCACGGGATTTTAGCCAAATTCCTTTGTTTGGGCCTCCGAAAAATTAATTTTTATATTAATTATGTCAGGTTGAAGAAGTGCTGGATAGAAAATTAGCAAAGCAAAACCGCACTAGAAGCAATTTTGTCATTTGTCGCGATGGTGTCGGAATGGGCCCAAATTTGGCAGGTTGATTGGAAACGGCCTGCGAAATTGGACTCGTGGCACAGACCTGGGATCATGGGATTTTAACGAAATTCCTTCGTTAGGGCCTCCGATTAATTTCAGTATCAACTATGTCAGGTTGAAGAGGTGCAGGACAGAAAGTTGACAAAGAAAAATGCACCAGGGTCAATTTTGTCATTTCTCGTGACAGTGTAGAAGTGGGCTGAAATTTGGGAGGTTGATTGGAAACGGCCCGCGAAATTGGACTCGGAGCACAAACCCAGGATCACGGGATTTTAGCCAAATTCCTTTGTTTGGGCCTCCGAATAAATAAATTTTCGTATTAATCTTATCAGGTTAAAGAAGTGTTGGATAGAAAATTAACAAAGCAAAATCGCACCAGAAGCAATTTTATCATTTGCCGCGACGGTGTCGGAATGGGACGAAATTTGGCAGGTCGATTGGAAACGGCCCGCAAAATTGGACTCGTGGCACAGACCCAGGATCACGGGATTTTAGCCAAATTCCATCCTTTGGGCGTCCGAATAATTAATTTCCTTATTAATTATGTCAGGTTGAATAAGTACTAGACAGAAAATTAACAAAGCAAAATCGCACCAGGGGCAATTTTGTCTTTTTTCGGGACGGTGTCGAAATGGGCCAAAATTTGGCAGGTTGACTGGAAACGGCCCTAGAAATTGAACTATGGGCATGGACTCGGGATCACGGGATTTTGGCCAAATTCGTTCATTTGGGCCTCCGAATAATTAATTTATGTATTAATTATATTAAGTTGATGAAGTGCTGGACAGAAAATTAACAAAGCAAAATCGCACCAGAGGCAAATTTGTCATTTGTCACGACGGTGTCAGAATGAGCTGAAATTTGACATGTTGATTGGAAACGACCCGCTAAATTGGACTCGGGGCACAGACTCGTCACGGGATTTTAGCAAATTCCTTCGTTCGGGCCTCTTAATAATTAATTTTCGTATTAATTATGTCAGGTTGAAGAAGTACTGGATAGAAAATTAACAAAGCAAAGCCTAACTAGGGGTAATTTTGTCATTTTTCACGAATGTGTCGGAATGGGCTGAAATTTGGTAGGTTGATTGGAAATGGCCCGCGAAATTGGACTCGAGGCACAGACCCGGGATCATGGGATTTTAGCAAAATTCCTTCGTTTGGGCCTCCGAATAATTAATTTTAGTATTAATTATGTCAGGTTGAAGAAGTGCTGGACAAGAAAATAACAAAGAAAAATTGCAGCAGGGACAATTTTGTCATTTGTAGCGACGATGTCGGAATGGTCTGAAATTTGGCAGGTTGATTGGAAACGGCCCATGAAATAGGACTCGGAGCATAGACCCGGGATCACGGGATTTTAGCGAAATTCCTTCGTTTGGGCCCTCAAATAATTAATTCTCGTATTAATTATGTCAGGTTGAAGAAGTGCTGGACAGAAAATTAACAAAGCAAAATCGTACCAGGGGCAATTTTGTCATTTTCGCGATGGTGTTGGAATGGGCCGAAATTTGGCCGGTTGATTCGAAACGGCCTGTTAGACTCGGGGCACGGACCTAGAATCACGATATTTTAGCCAAATTCCTTCGTTTGGACCATCGAATAATTAATTTTAATATTAATTATGTTAGGTTGATGAAGTGCTGGACAGAAAATTAACAAAGCAAAACTGCACCAGGGGCAATTTTGTTATATGTCACGACGGTGTCGGAATGGGCCAAAATTTGACAGGTAGATTGGAAACGACCCACGAAATTGGACTCGTGGCACAGACTTGGGATCACAGGATTTTAGCCAAATTCCTTCGTTTGGAGCTCTGAATAATTAATTTACGTATTAATTATATCAGGTTGATGAAGTGTTGTATAGAAAATTAATAAAACAAATCTGCACCAGAGGCAATTTTCACATTTTTTGCGACGGTGTCGGAATGGACCGAAATTTGGCAGGTTGATTGGAAGCGTCCTGCAAAATTGGACTCGAGGAATAGACCCAAGATCACGGGATTTTAGCCAAATTTCTTCATTGGGGCCTCCGAATAATTAATTTCAGTATTAATTAAGTCAGGTAGAAGAAGTGCTGGACAAAAAATTAACAAAGAAAAATTGCAGCAGGGGCAATTTTGTCATTTGTCGCGACGGTGTCGGCATGAGCCGAAATTTGGTAGGTTGATTGGAAACGGTCCGCAAAATTGGACTCGGAACATAGACCCGAGATCGCGAGATTTTAGCGAAATTCCTTCATTTGGGCCTCCAAATAATTAATTTTCGTATTAATTATGTAAGGTTGAAAAAGTGTTAGAAAGTAAATTAACAATGAAAAATCGCGCCGGGCAATTTTGTCATTTGTCACGACGATGTCGGAATGGACCAAAATTTGGCTGGTTGATTGGAAACGGCCTACGAAATTTGACTCGTGGCATAGACCCGGGATCATGGGATTTTAGCCAAATTCCTTCGATTGGGCCACTGAATTAATTTCCGTATTAATTATGTCAGGTTGAAGAAGTGTTGGATAGAAAATTAACAAAGAAAAACTGCACCAGAGGCAATTTTGTCATTTGTCGCGACGGTGTTTGAATGTGCCGAAATCTGGCGAGTTCATTGGAAACGACCCGCGAAATTGGACTTGGGGCATAGACCCGGGATCATGGGATTTTAGCCAAATTCCTTCGT
Source organism: Olea europaea var. sylvestris (assembly GCF_002742605.1). Classification (NCBI taxonomy): domain Eukaryota; kingdom Viridiplantae; phylum Streptophyta; class Magnoliopsida; order Lamiales; family Oleaceae; genus Olea; species Olea europaea. The sequence continues at coordinate 470,279 of NC_036255.1, forward strand.
TTGGGCCTCCAAATAATTAAATTCCTTACTAATTATGTCAGGTTGAAAAAGTGTTGGACAGAAAATTAACAAAGCAAAACCTCACCAGGGGTAATTTGGTCATTTGTCGCGATGATGTCGGAATGGGCTGAAATTTGGCAGGTTGATTGGAAACAGCTCACAAAATTGGACTCAGGGTACAGACCCGGGATCACTAGATTTTAGCCAAATTCTTTCGTTTCGGCCTCCCAATTAATTTTTGCATTAATTTTGACATGTTGAAGAAGTGTTGGATAGAAAATGAACAAAGAAAAACTGCACCAGTGGCAATTTTGTCATTTGCCGCGACGGTGCCGGAATGTGCCAAATTTTGGCAGGTTGATTGGAAACAGCCCGAGAAACTGGACTCGGGGCACAGACTCGAGATCACGGGATTTTAGCTAAATTCCATCGTTTGGGCCTCAAAATAATTAATTTTTGTATTAATTATGTCAAGTTGAAGAAGTGCTGGATAGAAAATGAACGAAGCAAAATTGTACTAGGGGCAATTTTGTCATTTGTCGCGACAGTGTCGAAATGGGTTGAAATTTGGCAGGTTGATTGGAAACAGCCCGCAAAATTGGACTCGAGGCACAGACCCGGAATCACGGGATTTCAGCAAAATTCATTCGTTTGGGCCTCCGAATAATTAATTTATGTATTAAATGTATCAGGTTGATGAAGTGTTGTACATAAAATTAATAAAGAAAAATCCCACCAGGGGCAATTTTGTCATTTCTCACGACGGTGTCGGAATGAGCCAAAATTTGGCAGGTTTTTTGGAAACGGCCCGCGAAATTGGACTCGGGGCACAGACCCGGGATCACGGGATTTTAGCCAAATTCCTTCGTTTGGGCCCCCGAATTAATTTTCGTATTAATTATGTCAGGTTGAAGAAGTGTTGGACAAAAAATTAACTAAGAAAAACTGCACCAGGGGCAATTTTGTCATTTCTCACGACAGTGTCGGAATGGGCCGAAATTTAGCAGGTTTTTTGGAAACGCCCCGCGAAACTGGACTCAGAGAACAGACCCAGCATCACGGGATTTTAGCCAAATGCCTTTGTTTAGGCCTCTGAATAATTAATTTCAGTATTAATTATGTCAGGTTGAAGAAGCGCTGGACAGAAAATTAGCAAAGCAAAATCGCACTAGAAGCAATTTTGTCATTTGTCACGATGGTGTCGGAATGGTCCAAAATTTGGCAAGTTGATTGGAAACAGCCAGCGAAATTGGACTCGGAGTACAGACCCGGGATCACGGGATTTTAGCCAAAGTCCTTCGTTTGGGTATCCAAATAATTAATTTTCGCATTAATTATGTCAGGTTGAAGAAGTGCTGGACAAAAAATTAACAAAGAAAAACTGTAGCAGGGGTAATTTTGTCATTTGTCGCGACGGTGTCGGAATGGGTTAAAATCTAGTTGGTTGATTGGAAACGGCCCGCGAAATTGGACTAAGAGCACAGACCCAGGATCACGGGATTTTAGCCAAATACTTTTGTTTAGGCCTCCGAATAATTAATTTACGTATTAATTATATCAGGCTGATGAAGTGCTGGACAGAAAATTTACAAAGCAAAACTGCACTAAGGGCAATTTTGTCATTTCTCGCGACGGTGTCGGAATGGGCCAAAATTGGCAGGTTGATAGGAAATGGCCCGCGATATTGGACTCGGGGCACAGACCCGAGATCACGTGATTTTTGCTAAATTCCTTCGTTTTGGCCTTCCAATTAATTTTCGTATTAATTCTGTCAAGTTGAAGAAGTGCTGGACAGAAAATTAACAAAGCAAAACTACACCAGGGGCAATTTTGTCATTTTTCGCGAAAGTGTCAGAATAGGCCGAAATCTGGCAGGTTGATTGGAAACGGCCCTCGAAATTGGACTTGGGGCATAGACCTGGGATCACGGGATTTTAGCCAAGTTCCTTCGTTTCACCCTCCGAATAATTAAATTCCTTATTAATTATGTCAGGTTGAAAAATGGTTGGACAGAAAATTAACAAAGCAAAACCTCACTAGGGGTAATTTTGTCATTTGTCGCGATTGTATCGGAACGAGCTGAAATTTGGCAGATTGATTGGAAACGACTCGCGAAATTGGACTCGGGGCACAGACCCCGAATCCCTAGATTTTAGCCAAATTTCTTCGTTTGGGCCTCCCAATTAATTGTTGCATTAATTATGTCAGGTTGAAGACGTGTTGGACAGAAAATGAACAAAGAAAAACTGCACCTGCGACAATTTTGTCATTTGTCGCGACGGTGTCAGAATGTGCCGAAATTTGGCAGGTTGATTGGAAACGGCTCGAGAAATTGGACTCGGGACACAAACTCGGGATCACGGGATCTTAGCCAAATTCCATCATTTGGGCCTCGAAATAATTAATTTTCGTATTAATTATGTCAAGTTGAAGAAGCGCTGGACAGAAAATTAATAAAGCAAAACTGTACCAGCGACAATTTTGACATTTGTTGCAACAGTGTCGGAATGGGCTGAAAATTGGCAGGTTGATTGGAAACGGCCCGTGAAACTGGACTCGGGGCACGTACCCGAGATCACGGGATTTCAGCCAAATTCCTTCGTTTGGGCCTCCGAATAATTAATTAACGTATTAATTATATCAGGTTGATGAAGTGCCGTACAAAAAATTAATAAAGCAAAATCGCACTAGGGACAATTTTGTCATTTGTCGCGACGGTGTCGGAATGGGCCGAAATTTGGCAGGTTAAGTGGAAACGGCCCGCAAAATAGGACTGGGGCATAGACCCGGGATCACTAGATTTTAGCCAAATTCCCTCGTTTGGGCCTCCAAATAATTAATTCCTGTTTTAATTATGTCAGGTTGAAGAAGTGTCGGACAAAAAATTAGCAAAGAAAAATCGCAGCAGGGGCAATTTTGTCATTTGTTGCGACGGTGTCAGAATGGTCCGAAATTTGGCAGCTTGATTGGAAATGGCCCTCGAAATTGGACTCGGAGCACAGACCTGGGATCGCGGGATTTTAGCCAAAGTCCTTCGTTTGGGTCTCCAAATAATTAATTTTCGTATTAATTAAGTCAGGCTGAAGAAGTGCTGGACAGAAAATTAACAAAGTAAAACAACACCAGGGGCAATTTTGTCATTTGTCACGATAGTGTCGAAATGGGCTGAAATTTGGCTGGTTGATTGGAAACAGCCTGGGAAATTGGACTCGGGGCACAAACCCAAAATCACGGGATTTTAGCCAAATACCTTTGTTTGGGCCTTCGAATATTTAATTTTCGTATTAATTATGTTAGGTTTAAGAAGTACTGGACAGAAAATTAACAAAGCAAAAGTGCACCAGGGACAATTTTGTCCTTTTTCGGGACGGTGTCGGAATGGGCTGAAATTTGGCAGGTTGATTGGAAATGACCCGCGAAATTGGACTTGGGCCACAGACTCAGGATCACGGGATTTTAGCCAAATTCCTTCGTTTTGGCCTTCGAATAATTAATTTTCGTATTAATTACATCAGGTTGAAGAAGTACTGGATGGAAAATTAACAAAGAAAAACCGCACCGGGGGCAATTTTGTCATTTGTCGCTACGGTGTCGAAGTGGACCAAAATTTGGCTGGTTGATTGGAAATGGCCCGCGTAATTTGACTCGTAGCGCAGACCCGGGATCACGGGATTTTACCCAAATTTCTTCGATTGTGCCTCCGTATTAATTTTCGTAATAATTATGTCACGTTGAAGAAGTGTTGGACATAAAAATAACAAAGAAGAACAGCACCAAGGGCAATTTTGTCATTTGTCGCGGTGTTTGAATGTGCCGAAATCTGGCGGGTTGATTGGAAACGGACCGTTAAATTGGACTTGGGGCATAGAGCAAGGATCATGGGATTTTAGCCAAGTTCCTTCGTTTGGGCCTTCGAATAATTAAATTCCTTATTAATTATATCAGGTTGAAAAAGTATTGTACAGAAAATTAACAAAGCAAAACCTTGCCAGGGGTAATTTTGTCATTTGAGGCGACGGTGTCGGATTCGACCGAAATTTGGCAGGTTGATTGAAAATGGCTCGCGAAATTGGACTCAGGGCACAGACCCGGGATCACTGGATTTTAGTCAAATTCCTTCATTTTGGCCTACCAATTAATTTTCGTATTAATTATGTCATGTTGAAGAAGTGTTAGACAGAAAATGAACAATGATAAACTGCATCAGTGGCAATTTTGTATTTTGTCGCGACGGTGTCAGAATGTGCCGAAATTTAGCAGGTTGATTGGAAACGGCCCAAGAAATTGGACTTGGGGCACAGACTCGGGATCACGGGATTTTAGCCAAATTCCATCCTTTGGGCCTCGAAATAATTAATTTCCGTATTAATTATGTCAGGTTGAAGAAGTGCTGGACAGAAAATTAACAAAGCAAAACTGTACCAGGGGCAATTTTGTCATTTGTCGTGACAGTGTCGGAATGGGCTGAAATTTGGCAGGTTGATTGGAAACGGCCCGAAAATTGGACTCGTGGCACAGACCCGAGATCACGGGATTTTAGCCAAATTCCATCGTTTGGCCTCCGAATATTTAATTTAAGTATTAATTATGTCAGGTTGATGAAGTGCTAGACAGAAAATTAACAGAGCAAAATCGCACCAGGGGCAATTTTATCATTTCTTGCGACGGTGTCGGAATGGACCGAAATTTGATAGGCTGATTGGAAACGGCCTGTGAAATTGGACTTGGGGCACAGACCCGGGATCATGGGATTTTTTTCCAAATTCCTTCGTTTGGGCCTCCCAATTAATTTCCGTATTAATTCTGTCAGGTTGAAGAAGTGCTGGATAGAAAATTAACAAAGCAGAACTGCATCAGGGGCAATTTTGTCATTTTCGCGATGGTGTCGGAATGGGCTAAAATTTGGCAGGTTGATTGGAAATAGCCCGCGAAATTGGACTCGAGGCACAGACCCGGGGTCACGGGATTTTAGCTAAATTACTTCGTTTGGGCCTCCGAATAATTAATTTTCTTATTAATTATGTCGGGTTGAAGAAGTGCTGGAAAGAAAATTAACAGAGCAAAATCGCACTAGGGGTAATTTTGTCATTTCTCGCGACAATGTCGGAATGGGCTGAAATTGGGCGATTTCATTGGAAACGGTCTGCATCATTGGACTCGGGGCACTGACCCGGGATCACGGGATTTTAGCCAAATTACTTCGTTTGGGCCTCCCAATTAATTTTCGTATTAATTATGTCAGGTTGAAGAAGTGCTGGACAGAAAATTTACAAAGCAGAACCGCACCAGGGGTAATTTTGTCTTTTTTCACAACGGTGTCGGAATGGGCCTAAATTTGGCAGGTTGATTGGAAACGGCTCGAGAAATTGAACTCTGGGCACAAAGTCGGGATCACGGGATTTTAGCCAAATTCCTTCATTTGGGCCTCCGAATAATTAATTTTTGTATTAATTATGTTGGTTGAAGAAGTGCTGGATGGAAAATTAACAAAAAAAACTGCACCAGGGGCATTTTTTTCATTTGTCGTGACAGTGTCGGAATGGGCCGAAATTTGGCAGGTCGATTGGAAACGGCCCGCGAAATTGGACTCGGGGCGAGACTCGGGATCACAGGATTTTAACCAAATTCCTTCATTTGGGCCTCGGAATAATTAATTTCAGTATTAATTATGTCAGGTTGAAGAGGTGTTGGACAGAAAATTGATAAAGAAAAACCGCACCAGGGGCAATTTTTTCATTTGTTGTGACGGTGTAGAAATGGGCCTAAATTTGGCATGTTGATTGGAAACGGCCTGCGAAATTGGACTCGGGGCATAGACCTGGGATCACCGGATTTTAGCCAAATTCCCTCGTTTGGGCCTCCCAATTAATTTTCGTGTTAATTATGTCAGGTCGAAGAAGTGCTGGATAGAAAATTAACAAAGCAGAACTGTACCAGGGGCAATTTTGTCATTTTTCCTGACAGTAACGGAATGGGCCGAAAATTAGCTAGTTGATTGGAAACGGCCCGCGAAATTAGACTCGAGGCACAGACCCGAGATCATGGGATTTTAGCCAAATTCCATCGTTTGGGCCTCTGGATAATTAATTTTCGTATTACTTATGTCAGGTTGAAGAAGTGATGGACAAAAAATTAACAAAGAAAAACCGCAGTAGCGGTAATTTTGTCATTTGTCGCGACGGTGTCGGAATGGTCCGAAATTTGGCAGGTTGATTGGAAACGGCCCGCAAAATTGAACTCGAAGCGCAGACCCAGGATCACGAGATTTTTACCAAATTCCTTTGTTTGGGCCTCCGAATAATTAATTTTCGTATTAATTATGTCAGGTTGAAAAAGTTATCTACAAAAAATTAACAAAGAAAAACCGCAGCAGTGGTAATTTTGTCATTTGTAGCGATGGTGTCGGAATGGTCCAAAATTTGGCCAGGTGATTGGAAACGGCCCGCGAAATTGGACTCGGAGCACAAACCCAGGATCACGAGATTTTAGCCAAATTCTTTTGTTTGGGCCCCCGAATAAATTAATTTTCGTATTAATTATGTCAGGTTGAAGAAGTGCTGGACAGAAAATTAACAAAGGAAAGCCGCATAAGAATTAATTTTATCATTTGTTGAGACGGTGTCGAAATCGGTCGAAATTTAGCAGGTCGATTGGAAATGGCCCGCGAAATTGGACTCATGGCACAGACCTGGGATTACGGGATTTTAGCCAAATTCCATCGTTTGGGCCTCCGAATAATTAATTTCCTTATTAATTATGTCAGGTTGAATAAGTGTTGGACAGAAAATTAACAAAGCAAAGCTGCACCAGGGACAATTTTGTCTTTTTTCAAGATGGTGTCGGAATGGGCCAAAATTTGGCAGGCTGATTGGAAACGGCCCTGAGAAATTGGACTTTGGGCACGGACTCGGGATTACGGGATTTTAGCTAAATTCCTTCGTTAGGGCCTCTGAATAATTAATTTATGTATTAATTATATCAGGTTGAAGAAGTGCAGGACATAAAATAAACAAAGCAAAACCGTACCAGGGGCAATTTTGTCATTTGTCGCGACGGTGTCGAAATGGGCTGAAATTTGGTTGGTTTATTGGAAACGGCCCACCAAATTGGACTCGGGGCACAGACCCATCATGGGATTTTAGACAAATTCCTTTGTTTGGGCCTCCGAATAATTAATTTCCGTATTAATTATGTCAGATTGAAGAAGTGCTGGATAGAAAATTAAGAAAGCAAAACCTCACCAGGGGCAATTTTGTCATTTTTCACGAATGTGTCGGAATGAGCCGAAATTTGGCAGGTTGATTGGAAACGGCCCGCGAAATTGGACTCGAGGCACAGACCCGAGATCACGGGATTTTAGCAAAATTCCTTCGTTTGGGCCTCCAAATAATTAATTTCCGTATTAATTATGTCAGGTCGAAGAAGTGCTAACAAGAAAATAACAAAGAAAAACTGCAGCAGGGACAATTTTATCATTTGTCGCGACGATGTCGGAATGGTCCGAAATTTGGCAGGTTGATTGGAAACGGCCCGCGAATAGGACTCGGAGCACAGACCCAGGATCACTGGATTTTAGTAAAATTCCTTCGTTTGGGCCCTCGAATAATTAATTCTCGTATTAATTATGTTAGGCCTAAGAAGTGCAGGACAGAAAATTAACAAAGCAAAATCGTACTAGGGGCAATTTTGTCATTTTCGCGATGGTGTCGGAATGGGCCGAAATTTGGCAGGTTGATTGGAAATGGCCTGCGAAATTGGACTCGGGGCACAGACCTAGAATCAAGGGATTTTAGCCAAATTCCTTAGCTTGGGCCTCCGAATAATTAATTTCAATATTAGTTATGTTAGATTGAAGAAATACTGGACAAAAAGTTAACAAACAAAAACCGCATCAGGGGCAATTTTGTCATTTGTCGAAATGGTGTTAAAATGGGCTGAAATTTGGTAGGTTGATTGGAAACGGCCCCTGAAATTGGACGCGGGGCATAGACCTGGGATCACGGGATTTTAGCCAAATTCCTTCATTTGGGCCTCCGAATAATTAATTTCCTTATTAATTATGTCTAGTTGGAGAAGTGATAGATAGAAAATTAACAAAGAAAACCACACCAAGGCAATTTTGTCATTTGTTACGACGGTGTCAGAATGGGCCGGAATTTGGTAGGTTTATTGAAAACGGCCCGTGAAAATGGACACGGGGCACAGACCTGGGATCACAGGATATTTGCCAAATTCCTTCGTTTCGACCTCCCCATTAATTTCTGTATTAATTCTGTCAGGTTGAAGAAGTGCCGGACAGAAAATTAACAAAGCAAAACCGCACCAGGGGCAATTTTGTCATATTTCCTGAAGGTGTTGGAATGGGTCGAAATCTGGCAGGTTGATTGGAAACGGCCCGCGAAATTGGACTTGGGCATAGACCCGGGATCACGGGATTTTAGCCAAGTTCCTTCGTTTGGGCCTCCAAATAATTAAATTCCTTATTAATTATGTCAGGTTGAAAAAGTGTTGGACAGAAAATTAACAAACCAAAACCCCACCAGGGGTAATTTTGTTATTTGTCACGACGGTGTCGGAATGGGCCGAAATTTGGCAGGTTGATTGGAAATGGCTCGCGAAATTGGACTCGGGGCACTGACCCGGGATCACTAGATTTTAGCCAAATTTCTTCGTTTGGGCCTCCCAATTAATTTTCGCATTAATTATGTCAGGTTAAAGAAGTGTTGGACAGAAAATGAACAAAGAAAAGCTGCACCAGTGGCAATTTTGTCATTTGTCACGACGATGTCGGAATGTGCCGAAATTTGGTAGGTTGATTGGAAACGGCTCGAGAAATTGGACTCGGGGCACAGACTTGGGATCATGGGATTTTAGCCAAATTCCATTGTTTGGGTCGCGAAATAATTAATTTTCGCATTAATTATGTCAAGTTAAAGAAGCGCTGGACAGAAAATTAAAAAAGCAAAATTGTACTAGCGACAATTTTGTCATTTGTCGTGACAGTGTCAGAGTGGGCTGAAATTTGGCAGGTTGATTGGAAACGGCCCGCGAAATTGGACTCGGGGCACGTACCCGGGATCATGGGATTTCAGCCAAATTTCTTCATTTGGGCCTCCGAATAATTAATTAACGTATTAATTATATCAGGTTGATGAAGTGCTGTACAGAAAATTAATAAAGCAAGATACACCAGGGACAATTTTGTCATTTGTCGCGACGGTGTTGGAATGGGCCAACATTTGATAGGTTGATTGGAAACGGCCCGTGAAATTAGACTCGGGGCATAGACCCGGGATCACGAGATTTTAGCTAAATTCCTTCGTTTGGGCCTCCGAATAATTAATTCCAGCATTAATTATGTCAGGTTGAAGAAGTGCTGGACAAAAAATTAACAAAGAAAAATCGCAGCAGGGGCAATTTTGTCATTTGTCGCGACGGTGTCGGAATGGTCTGAAATTTGGCAGGTTATTTGGAAACGGCCCGTGAAATTGGACTCGGAGCACAAACCCGGGATCGCGGGATTTTAGCCAAAGTCCTTCGTTTGGGTCTCCAAATAATTAATTTTCGTATTAATTATGTCAGGTTGAAGAAGTGTTGGACAGAAAATTAACAAAGTAAAACCGCACCAGGGGCAATTTTGTCATTTGTCGCGACAGTGTTGGAATGGGCTGAAATTTAGCTGGTTGATTGGAAATGGCCCGCGAAATTGGACTCGGGGCACAAACCCAGAATCACGGGATTTTAGCCAAATACCTTTGTTTGGGCCTCCGAATAATTAATTTTCGTATTAATTATGTCAGGTTGAAGAAGTGCTAGACAGAAAATTAACGAAGCAAATGCGCACCAGGGGCAATTTTGTTTTTTTTCGCGACGGTGTCGGAATGGGCCAAAATTTGGCAGGTTGATTGGAAACGACCCGTGAAATTGAACTTGGGGCACAGACTTGGGATCACGGGATTGTAGCCAAATTCCTTCGTTTTGGCCTTCGAATAATTAATTTGCGTATTAATTACGTTAGGTTGAAGAAGTGCTGAACGGAAAATTAACAAAGAAAAACCGCACCGGGGGCAATTTTGTCATTTGTCGCTACGGTGTCGAAATGGACCAGAATTTGGCTGGTTGATTGGAAATGGCCCGCGTAATTGGACTTGTGGCACAGACCCGGGATCACGGGATTTTGTCCAAATTCCTTCAATTGGGCCTCCGAATTAATTTCCTTATTAATTATGTCAGGTTGAAGAAGTGTTGGACAGAAAATTAACAAAGAAAAACAGCACCAGGGGCAATTTTATCATTTGTCGCGACGTTGTTTGAATGTGCCGAAATATGGCAGGTTGATTGGTGACGGCCCACGAAATTGGACTTGGGGCATAGACCCGGGATCACGAGATTTTAGCCAAGTTTCTTTGTTTGGGCCTCCGAATAATTAAATTCCTTATTAATTATGTCAGGTTGAAAAGTATTGGATAGAAAATTAACAAAGCAAAACCACACCAGGGGTAATTTTGTCATTTGTGGCGACGGTGTCGAATTAGGCCGAAATTTGGCAGGTTGATTGGAAACGGCTCGCAAAATTGGACTCAGGGCACAGACTCGGGATCACTGGATTTTAGTCAAATTCCTTCGTTTGGGCCTCCCAATTAATTTTCTTATTAATTTTGTCAGGTTGATGAATTGTCGAACGAAAAATGAACAATGATAAACTGCACCAGTGGCAATTTTGTCATTTGTAATGGCAGTGTCGGAATGTGCCGAATTTTGGCAGGTTGATTGGAAACAGCCCGAGAAATTGGACTCGGAGCATAGACTTGGGATCACGGGATTTTAGCCAAATTCCATCATTTGGGCCTCGAAATAATTAATTTTTGTATTAATTATGTCAGGTTGAAGAAGTGCTGAACAGAAAATTAACAATGCAAAACTGTACCAGGGGGCAATTTTGTCATTTGTCGCGACTGTGTCGGAATGGGCAGAAATTTGGCAGGTTGATTGGAAACGGCCCGAGAAATTGGACTCGTGGCATAGACCTGGGACCACGGGTTTTAGCCATATTCCATCATTTGGGCCTCCGAATAATTAATTTACGTGTTAATTATATCAGGTTGATGAAGTGCTGGACAGAAAATTAACAAAGCAAAACCGCACCAGGGGCAATTTTGTCAATTCTCGCGACGGTGTCGAAATGGGCCGAAATTTGGCAGGCTGATTGGAAAAGGCCCACGAAATTGGAGTCGGAGTACAAACCCGAAATCATGGGATTTTTTACAAATTCCATCGTTTGGGCCTCCCAATTAATTTTCGTATTAATTCTGTCAGGTTAAAGAAGTGCTGGATAGAAAATTAACAAAGCAGAACTGTACCAGGGGCAATTTTGTCATTTTTCGCGATGGTGTCCGAATGGACCGAAATTTTTGCAGGTTGACTGGAAATAGCCCGAGAAATTGGACTCGAGGCACAGACACGGGATCACGGGATTTTAGCCAAATTCCTTCGTTTGGGCCTCCGAATAATTAATTTCCTTACTAATTATGTCAGGTTGAATAAGTGCTGGACAGAAAATTAATAAAGCAAAATCGTACCAGGGGCAATTTTGACATTTTCGTAATGATGTCAGAATGGGCCGAAATTTGGCAGGTTGATTGGAAACGGCCTGCGAAATTGGAATCGGGCCACAAACTCAGGATGACAAGATTTTAGCCAAATTCCTTCGTTTGGGCCTCCAAATAATTAATTTACTTATTAATTATATCAGATTGATGAAGTACCGGACAGAAAATTAACAAAGCAAAATCGCACCATGGGTAATTTTGTCATTTTTAGTGTAGGTGTCGAAATGGGCCGAAATTTGGCAAGTCGATTGGAAACGGCCCGCGAAATTGGACTCGGGGCGCAGACCAGGGATCACGGGACTTTAGCCCAATTCCTTCATTTGGGCCTCCGATTAATTAATTTCAGTATTAATTATGTCAAGTTGAAGAGGTGCTGGATAGAAAATTGACAAAGAAAAACCGCACCAGGGCTAATTTTTTCATTTGTTGCGACGGTGAAGAAAAGGGCCTAAATTTGGCATGTTGATTGGAAACGGCCTGCGAAATTGGACTTGGGGCACAGACCCGGGATCACGGGATTTTTGCCAAATTCCTTCGTTTGGGCCTCCCAATTAATTTTCGTATTAATTATGTCAGGTTGAAGAAGTGCTGGAGTGAAAATTAACAAAGCAGAACCGCACCAGGGGCAATTTTGTCATTTTTCGCGATGGTGACGAAATGGGCCGAAATTTGGCAGGTTGATTAGAAACGACCCGCGAAATTGGACTCGAGGCACAGACCCGAGATCACGGGATTTTAGCAAAATTCCATTGTTTGGGCCTCCAGATAATTAATTTTCGTATTAATTATGTCAGGTTGAAGAAGTGCTGACAAAGAAAAACCGCAGCAGCGGTAATTTTGTCATTTGTCGCGACGGTGTCGGAATGGTCCGAAATTTGGCAGGTTGATTGGAAACAGCCCGTGAAATTGGACTCGGAGCATAGACCCAGGATCATGAGATTTTTGCCAAATTCCTTTGTTTGGGCCTCCGAATAATTAATTTTCGTATTAATTATGTCAGGTTGAAGAAGTTCTCGACAAAAAATTAACAAAGAAAACCCGCAGCAGCAATAATTTTGTCATTTGTCGGGACGGTGTCGGAATGGTCCGAAATTTGGCAGGTTGATTGGAAACGGCCCGCGAAATTGGACTCGGAGCACATACCCAGGATCACGGGATTTTTGCCAAATTCTTTTGTTTGGGCCCCCGAATAAATTAATTTTCGTATTAATTATGTCAGGTTGAATAAGTGCTGGACAGAAAATTAACAAAGCGACGGTGTCGGAATGGTCCGAAATTTGGCAGGTTGATTGGAAACGGCCCGCGAAATTGGACTCGGAGCACATACCCAGGATCACGGGATTTTTGCCAAATTCTTTTGTTTGGGCCCCCGAATAAATTAATTTTCGTATTAATTATGTCAAGTTGAAGAAGTGTTGGACAGAAAAGTAACAAAGCAAAACTGTACCAGAAGCAATTTTGTCATTTGTTGTGACGGTGTCGGAATGGGTCGAAATTTGGCAGGTCAATTGGAAACGGCCCGCGAAATTGGACTCGTGGCACAAACCCGGGATCACGGGATTTTAGCCAAATTCCAACATCTGGGCCTCCGAATAATTAATTTCCTTATTAATTATGTCAGGTTGAATAAGTGCTGGACAGAAAATTAACAAAGTAAAACCGCACCAGTGGGAATTTTGTCTTTTTTCGCGACATTGTGGAATGGGCCGAAATTTGGCTGGTTGATTGGAAACGGCTCGAGAAATTGGACTCTGGGCACGGACTCGGAATCACGGAATTTTAGCCAAATTGCTTCGTTAGGGCCTCCGAATAATTAATTTATGTATTAATTATATCAGGTTGATGAAGTGCTAGGTAGAAAATTAACAAAGCAAAACCACACCAGGGGTAATTTCATCAATTGTCGCGACGGTGTCGGAATGGGTTAAAATTTGGCTGGTTTATTGGAAACGGCCCACGAAATTGGACTCGGGGCACAGACCCATCATGGGATTTTAGACAAATTCCTTCGTTTAGGCCTCCGAATAATTAATTTCCGTATTAATTATGTCATGTTGAAGAAGTGTTGGATAGAAAATTAACAAAGCAAAACCTCACTAGGGGCAATTTTGTCATTTTTCACGAATGTGTCGGAATGGGCTGAAATTTGGTAGGTTGATTGGAAACGGCTTGCGAAATTGGACTCAAGGCACAGACCCGGGATCATGGTATTTTAGCAAAATTCCTTAGATTGGGCCTCCGAACAATTAATTTTCATATTAGTTATGTCAGGTTGAAGAAGTGTGCTGGACAAGAAAATAACAAAGAAAAACTACAGCAGGGACAATTTTTTCATGTTCGCGATTGTGTCAGAATGGGCCAAAATTTGGCAGGTTTATTGGAAACGGCCTGGGAAATTGGACTCGGGTCACAGACCTAGAATCACTGGATTTTAGCCAAATTCCTTCGTTTGGGCCTTCGAATAATTAATTTTCGTATTGATTATGTCAGGTTGAAGATGTGCCAGACAGAAAATTAACAAAGCAAAATGGCACCAGGGGCAATTTTCTCATTTGTCGCGACAGTGTCGGAATAGGTCGAAGTTTGGCAGGTAGGTTGGAAACGGCCCCCGAAATTGGACTCGGGGCAAAAACTCGGGATCAAATGATTTTAGCCAAAGTCTTTGGTTTAGGCCTCCGAATAATTAATTTTAGTATTAGTTATGTCAGGTTGAAGAAATGTTGGACAAAAAGTTAACAAAGAAAAATCGCACCAGGGGCAATTTTATCATTTGTCGTGACGGTGTTGAAATGGGCTGAAATTTGGGAGGATAATTGGAAACGGCCCCTGAAATTGACGCAGGGCACAGACCCGGGATCACGAAATTTTAGCTAAATTCCTTTGTTTGGGCCTCCAAATAATTAATTTCCTTATTAATTATGTCTGGTTGGAGAAGTGATGGATAGAAAATTAACAAAGAAAAACCACATCCGCAATTTTGTCATTTGTCACGACGGTGTCGGAATGGGCCGAAATTTGGCAGGTTTATTGAAAACGGGCCACAAAATTGGACACAAGGCACAGACCCAGGATCACGGGATTTTTGCCAAATTCCATTGTTTAGGCCTCCCCATTAATTTTTGTATTAATTCTGTCAGGTTGAAGAAGTGCCGGACAGAAAATTAACAAAGCAGAACCGCACTAGGGGCAATTTTGTCATTTTTTGCGACGGTGTCGGAATGGGCAGAAATCTGGCAGGTTGATTGGAAATGGCCCGCGAAATTAGGCTTGGGACGTAGACCCGGGATCACGGGATTTTAACCAAGTTCCTTCGTTTGGGCCTTCGAATAAGTAAATTCCTTATTAATTATATCAGGTTGAAAAAGTGTTGGACAGAAAATTAACAAAGCACAACCACACCGGGGGTAATTTTGTCATTTGTCTCGACGGTGTCGGAATTGGCCGAAATTTGGCAGGTTGATTGGAAACGGCTCGCGAAATTGGACTCGGGGCACAGACCCGGGATCACTGGATTTTAGCCAAATTCCTTCGTTTGGGCCTCCCAATTAATTTTCTCTTTAATTATGTCAAGTTGAAGAAGTGTTGGACAGAAAATGAACAATGAAAAACTGCACCAGTGGCAATTTTGTCATTTGTTGCGACGGTGTCGGAATGTGCCGAAATTCAGCAAGTTGATTGGAAACGGCCTGAGAAATTGAACTTGGGGCACAGACTCGGGATCACGAGATTTTAGCCAAATTCCATCGTTTGGGCCTCGAAATAATTAATTTTCGTATTAATTATGTCAAGTTGAAGAAGTGCTAGATAGAAAATTAATAAAGTAAAACTATACCAGGGGCAATTTTGTTATTTGTAGCGATAGTGTCGGAATGGGTTGAAATTTGGCAGGTTAATTGGAAACGGCCTGCGAACTTGGACTCGGGGCACATACTCGGGATCACGGGATTTCAGCAAATTCCTTCATTTGGGCCTCCAAATAATTAATTTACGTATTAATTATATCAGGTTGATGAAGTACTATATAGAAAATTAGTAAAGCAAATCGCACCAGGGACAATATTGTCATTTATCACGACGGTGTCCGAATGGGCCGAAATTTGGCAGGTTGATTGGAAATGGCCCGCGAAATTAGACTCAGGGCACAGATACGGGATCATGGGATTTTAGCCAAATTCCTTCGTTTAGGCCTCCGAATTATTAATTCAAGTATTAATTATGTCAGGCTGAAGATGTGCTGGGCAAAAAAATTAACAAAGAAAAATCGCAGCAGGGCCAATTTTGTCATTTGTCGCGAAAGTGTCGGAATGGTCCGAAATTTGGCAGGTTGATTGGAAACGGCCCGCGAAATTTGACTCAGAGCACAGACCCGGGATCGCGGGATTTTAGCCAAAGTCCTTCATTTGGGTCTCCAAATAATTAACTTTCGTATTAATTATGTCAGGTTGAAGAAGTGTTGGACAGAAAATTAAAAAAGTAAAACCGCACCGGGGTTCAATTTTGTCATTTGTCACAACAGTGTCAGAATGGGCTGAAATTTGGCTAGTTGATTGGAAATGGCCCACGAAATTGGACTGGGGGTACAAACCCGGAATCACGGGATTTTAGCCAAATACCTTTGTTTGGGCCTCCGAATAATTAATTTCCATATTAATTATGTCAGGTTGAAGAAGTGCTGGATAGAAAATTAACAAAGCAAAACCGCACCAGAGGCTATTTTGTCATTTATCGCGACGGTGTCGGAATGGGCCAAAATTTGCCAGGTTGATTGGAAACGGCCCGTGAAATTGGACTCGTGGCACAAACCCAAGATCACGGGATTTTAGCCAAATTCCTTCGTTTGGGCCTCCGAATAATTAATTTTCTTATTAATTATGTCAGGTTGAATAAGTGTTGGATAGAAAATTAATAAAGCAAAAGTGCACCAGGCGCAATTTTGTCTTTTTTTGCGACGGTGTTGGAATGGGCCGAAATTTGGCAGGTTGATTGGAAACGGCCCGCGAAATTGAACTTGGGGCACAGACTCAGGATTACGGGATTTTAATGAAATTCCTTCATTTTGGCCATCGAATAATTAATTTTTGTATTAATTACGTCTGGTTGAAGAAGTGCTGGATGGAAAATTAACAGAGAAAAATCGCACCGAAGGCAATTTTGTCATTTGTCGCTACGGTGTCGGAATGGAACAAAATTTAGCTGGTTGATTGGAAATTGCCCGGGTAATTGGACTCGTGGCACAGACCCGGGATCACGGGATTTTACCCAAATTCCTTCGATTGGGCCTCCGAATTAATTTCCGTATTAATTATGTCAGGTTGAAGAAGTGTTTGACCGAAAATTAACAAAGAAAAATAGCACCAGGGGCAATTTTGTCATTTTTCGCGACGGTGTTTGAATGTGCCAAAATCTGGCAGGTTGATTGGAAACGGCCCGCGAAATTGGACTTGAGGCATAGACCCAGGATCATGGGATTTTAGCCTAGTTCATTCGTTTGGGCCTCCGAATAATTAAATTCCTTATTAATTATATCAGGTTGAAAAAGTGTTGGACAGAAAATTAACAAAGCAAAACCTCACCAGGGGTAATTTTGTCATTTGTGGCGACGGTGTCGGATTGGGCCTAAATTTGGCAGGTTGATTGGAAACGGCTCGTGAAATTGGACTCAGGGCACAGTCCCGGGATCCCAAGATTTTAGTCAAATTCCTTCGTTTAGGCCTCCCAATTAATTTTCGTATTAATTATGTCAGGTTGAAGAAGTGTTGGACAGAAAATGAACAAAGAAAAACTGCACCAGTGGCAATTTTGTCATTTGTCACGACGGTGTCAGAATGTGTCGAAATTTGGCAGGTTGATTGGAAACGGCTCGAGAAATTGGACTCGCGGCACAGACTCGGGATCACGAGATTTTAGTCAAATTCCATTGTTTGGGCCTCCGAATAATTAATTTACGTATTAATTATATTAGGTTGAAGAAGTGCTGGACAGGAAATAAACAAAGCAAAACCGCACCAGGGGCAATTTTTTCATTTCTCGTGATGGTGTCGGAATGGGCCGAAATTTGGCAGGCTAATTGGAAACGACCCGCGAAATTGGACTAAGGTTACAGACCCGGGATCATGGGATTTTTTCTAAATTCCTTCGTTTGGACCTCCCAATTAATTTCCGTATTAATTCTGTCAGGTTGAAAAAGTGCTGGACAGAAAATTAACAAAGCAGAACCGCACTAGGGGCAATTTTGTCATTTTTCGCGATGGTGTCTGAATGGGCCGAAATTTGGCAGGTTGATTAGAAACAGCCCGCTAAATTAGACTCGAGGCACAGACCCGGGATCACGAGATTTTAGCCAAATTCCTTCATTTGGGCCTCCGAATAATTAATTTCCTTATCAATTATGTCAGGTTGAAGGAGTGCTAGACAGAAAATTAACAAAGCAAAATCATAACAGGGGCAATTTTGTCATTTTTCGCAACGATGTCGGAATTGGCCGAAATTTGGAAGGTTGATTGGAAACGGCCCGCGAAATTGGAATCGGGGCACAAACCCGGGATCCCGGGATTTTAGCCAAATACCTTCGTTTGGACCTCCGAATAATTAATTTGCGTATTAATTATATCAGGCTAATGAAATGCTGGACAGAAAATTAACAAAGTAAATCGCACCAGGGGTAATTTTGTCATTTTTCGCGACGGTGTCGGAATGGCCCGAAATTGGGCAGGTTGATTGGAAGTGGCCTGCATCATTGGACTCGGGGCACAGACGTGGGATCATAGTATTTTAGCCAAATTCCTTCGTTTGGGCCTCCCAATTAATTTTCGTATTAATTATGTCAGGTTGAAAAAGTGCTGGACAGAAAATTAAAAAAGCAGAACCGTACCAAGGGTAATTTTGTCTTTTTTCACGACGGTGTCGGAATGGGCTGAAATTTGGCAGGTTGGTTGGAAACGGCCTGAGAAATTGGACTCTGGGCACGGACTTGGGATCACGGGATTTCAGCCAAATTCCTTCATTTGAGCCTCCGAATAATTAATTTCTGTATTAATTACGTCAGGTTTAAGAAGTGCTGGATGGAAAATTAACAAAGAAAAACCACACCAAGGGCAATTTTTTCTTTTGTCGCGACGGTGTCGAAATGGGGTAAAATTTGGCAAGTTGATTGGAAACGGCCCGCGAAATTGGATTCGGGGCACAGACCCGGGATCACGGGATTTTAGCCAAATTCCTTCGTTTGGGCCTCCCAATTAATTTTCGTATTAATTATGTCAGGTCGAAGAAGTGTTGGAGAGAAAATTAACAAAGAAAAACCACACCAGGGTCAATTTTGTCATTTCTCGCGATGGTGTAGAAATGGGCCGAAATTTGGCAGGTTGATTGGAAACGGCCCCGCAAAATTGGACTTGGAGCACAAACCCAGGATCACGGGATTTTAGCTAAATTCCTTTGTTTGGGCCACCGAATAAATTAATTTTAGTACTAATTATGTCAGGTTGAAGAAGTGCTGGACAGAAAATTGACAAAGTAAAATCGCACCAGAAGCAATTTTGTCATTTGTCGCGACGGTGTCGGAATGGGTCGAAATTTGGTAGGTCGATTAGAAACGGCCTGCGAAATTGGACTCGTGGCACAGACCTGGGATCACGGGATTTTAGCCAAAGTCCATCGTTTCGGCCTCGGAATAATTAATTTCCTTATTAATTATGTCAGGTTGAATAAGTGCTGGACAGAAAATTAACGAAACAAAACCGCACCAGGGGCAATTTTGTCTTTTTTTGCGACGTTGTTGGAATGGACCGAAATTTGGCAGGTTGATTGGAAATGGCCTGAGGAATTGGATTCTGGACAAGGACTCGGGATCACGGGATTTTAGCGAAATCCTTCGTTTGGGTCTCTGAATATTTAATTTTCGTATTAATTATGTCAGGTTGAAGAAGGGCTGGACGGAAAGTTAACAAAGAAAAATCGCACCAGGGGCAATTTTGTCATTTGTTGTGACAGTGTAGAAATGGGCAGAAATTTGGCAGGTTGATTGGAAATGCCCTGCGAAATTGGAGTCAGGGTACAAACCCGGGATCACGGGATTTTAGCCAAATTCCTTCCTTTGGGCCTCCGAATAATTAATTTCAGTATTAATTATGTCAGGTTGAAGAGGCGTTGGACAGAAAGTTGACGAAAAAAACCGCACCAAGGCTAATTTTGTCATTTATCGCGACGGTGTAAATATGGGCTGAAATTTGGTGGGTTGATTGGAAATGGCCCAAGAAATTGGACTCAGGGCACAGACTCGGGATCACGAGATTTTAGCCAAATTCCTTAGTTTGGGCCTCCGAATAATTTATTTCAGTATTTACCATGTCAGGTTGAAGAAGCGCTGGACAAAAAGTTAACAAAGAAAAATCATACCAGGGGCAATTTTGTCATTTGTCGCGACAGTGACGGAATGGGCTGAAATTTGGCAGGTTGATTGTAAACTGCCCGCGAAATTGGACTCGGAGCACAGACACGGGATCACGGGATTTTAGCCAAATTCCTTCGTTTGGGCCTCTCAATTAATTTTCATATTAGTTATGTCAAGTTGAAGAAGTGCTGGACAGAAAATTAACAAAGCAGAACTGCACCAGGGGAAATTTTGACATTTTTCGCGACGGTGTCGAAATGGGCAGAAATTTGGCCGGTTATTGGAAACGGCTCGCGAAATTGGACTCGTGGCACAGACCCGGGATCACGGGATTTTAGCTAAATTCCTTTGTTTGGGCCTCCGAATAATTAATTTACGTATTAATTATATCAGGTTGACGAAGTGCTGGACAGAAAATTAACAAATAAAAATCGCACCAGGGGCAATTTTGTCATTTCTTGCGATAGTGTCGGAATGGGCTGAAATTGGTTAGGTTGATTAGAAACGGCCCCCACAATTGGACTCGGGGCACAGACCCAGGATCACGAAATTTTAGCCAAATTTCTTCGTTTGGGCCTTCCAATTAATTTTCGTATTAATTATGTCAGGTTAAAGAAGTGCTAGATAGAAAATTAACAAAGAAGAACCGCACCAGGGGTAATTTTGTCATTTTTCGCGACGGTGTCGGAAAGGGATTAAATTAGGTAGGTTGATTGCAAACGGCCCATAAAATTGGACTTGAGGCACAGACCCGAGATCACTGGATTTTAGCCAAATTCCTACGTTTAGGCCTCCGAATAATTAATTTTCGTATTAATTATGTCAAGCTGAAGAAGTGCTGGACATAAAATTAACAAAGAAAATCGCAGCAGGGGTAATTTTGTCATTTGTCGCGACGGTGTCGGAATGGCCCGAAATTTGGCTGGTTGATTGGAAACAGCCAGTGAAATTGGACTCGTAGCACAGACCCGAGATCACGGGATTTTAGCCAAATTCCTTTGTTTGGGCCTCCAAATAATTAATTTTCATATTAATTATGTCAGGTTGAAGAAGTGCTGGACAGAAAATTAGCAAAGCAAACCGCACCAGAGGCAATTTTGTCATTTGTCGTGACGGTGTCAGAATGGGCCGAAATTTAGCAGGTTGACTGGAAACGGCCCGTGAAATTGGACTTGGGGCATAGACCTGGGATCACGGGATTTTAGCTAAATTCCTTAGTTTGGGCCTCCGAATAATTAATTTCAGTATTAATTATGTTAGGTTGAAGAACTGCTGGACAAAAAGTTAACAAAGAAAAATCGTACTAGGGGTAATTTTGTCATTTATCGCTACGGTATCGAAATGGGCCGCAATTTGGTAGGTTGATTGGAAACGACCTTTGAAATTGGACTCGAAGCACAAGCTCAGGATCACAGGATTTTAACCAAATTCTTTCGTTTGGGCTCCGAATAATTAATTTCCTTATTAATTATGTCTGGTTGAAGAAGTGATGGATCGAAATTAACAAAAAAAAATCACACCGGGGCAATTTTGTCATTTGTCACAGCGGTGTCGAAATAGGCTGAAATTTAGCAGGTTTATTGGAAAAGACCCGCGAAATTGGACTCGGGACACAGACCCAGGATCACGGGATTTTAGCCAAATTCCTTCATTTGGGCCTCCGAATTAATTTTCGTATTAATTATTTTAGGTTGAAGAAGTACAGGACAGAAAATTAACAAAAAAAAACCGCAGCAGGGGCAATTTTTTCAGTTGTCACGACGGCATCTGAATGGGCCGAAATTTGGCCTGTTCTTTGGAAACGGCCCGACATATCAGACTCGGGGCACAGACCCAGGATTACGGGATTTCAGCCAAATTCCTTCGTTTGGGCCTCAGAATGATTAATTTTTGTATTAATTATAACAATTTGTAGAAGTGCTGGAAAGAAAATTTACAAAGAAAAATTGCACCAGGGACAATTTTGTCATTTGTCGCGATGGTGTCGGAATGGATCTCTGAATAATTAATTTTCATATTAATTATATCAGGTTGAAGAAGTACTGGACCTAAAATTAATAAAGCAAACCCGCACCAGGGGCAATTTTGTCATTTGTCGCGACAATGTCGGAATGGGCCAAAATTTGACAGGTTGATTGGAAACGGCTTGGGAAATTGGACTCGTGGCACAGACTCGAGATCATGGGATTTTCGCTAAATTCCATCGTTTGGGCCTCCGAATAATTAATTTCATTATTAATTATGTCAGGTTGAATAAGTGTTGGACAGAAAATTAACAAAGCAAAATCGCACCAGGGGCGATTTTGTCTTTTTTCGCGACGATGTCGGAATGGGCCAAAATTTGGCAGGTTGATAGGAAACGGCCCGCGAAATTGGACTCGGGGCAATGACTCGGGATCACGGGATTTTAGCCAAAGTCCTTCGTTTGGGCCTCCAAATAATTAATTTTTGTATTAATTATGTCAGGTTGAAGAAGTTCTGGATAGAAAATTAACAAAGAAAAACCACATTAGGGACAATTTTTTCATTTGTCGTGACGGCGTCGGAATGGGCCGAAATTTGGTAGGTTGATTGGAAACGGCTCGCGAAATTGGACTCGGCGCACAGATCCGGGATAACGGGAGTTTAGCCAAATTTCTTCGTTTGGGCCTCCGAATAATTAATTTTAGTATTAATTATGTTGGGTTAAAGTTGTGCGGGATAGAAAGTTGACAAAGAAAACTGCACCAGGGGTAATTTTGTCATTTGTCACGACGGTGTTGAAATGGGTCAAAATTTGGCAAGTTGATTGGAAATGGCCCATGAAATATGACTCGGGGCACAGACCCAGGATCACGGGATTTTACCTAAATTCCTTCGTTTGGGGCTCCGAATAATTAATTTACGTATTAATTATGTCAGGTTGAAGAAGTGCTGGACAGAAAATTAACAACGAGAAACCGCATAAGGGGCAACTTTTTCATTTGTCGCGACGGTGTCGGAATGGGCCGAAATTTTGGTAGGTTGACTGGAAATGGCCAACGAAATTGGACTCGAGGCATGGACCCTGGATCACAGGATTTTAGCCAAATTCCTTCGTTTGGGCCTCCAATTAATTAGTTTTCGTATTAATTATGTCAGGTCAAAGAAATGGTGGACCAAAAATTAATGAAGCAAAATCGTACCAGGGGCAATTTTTTCATTTGTCGCGACAATGTTCGAAATGGGCCGAAATTTGGCAGGTTGGTTGGAAACGTCGCCTGAAATTGGACTCGGGGCACAGACCAGCTATCACGAGATTTTAGCCAAATTCCTTCATTTGGACCTCCAAATAATTAATTTCCGTATTAAGTATGTCAGGTTGAAGAAGTGCTGGACAGAAAATTAACAAAGAAAAACCGCACCAGGGGCAATTTTTTCACTTGTCGCGATGATGTCAGAATGGGCCGAAATTTGGTAGGTTGATTGGAAACGGCCCGCGAAATTGGACTCAAAACACTGACCCGAGATAATGGGATTTTGGCCAAATTTCTTCGTTTGGGCCTCTGAATAATTAATTTCAGTATTAATTATGTTAGGTTTGAGGAAGTGCTGGACAAAAAGTTAACAAAGAAAAACCGCACCAGGGGCAATTTTGTCATTTGTTGCGACGGTGTCAAAATAGGCCTAAATTTGTCAGGTTGATTGGAAACAGCCCCTGAATTTGGACTCGGGACATAGACCCGGGATCACAGGATTTTAGCTAAATTATTTCGTTTGGGCCTCCAAAAAATTAATTTCCTTATTAATTATGTCTGGTTGAAAACGTGATGGATGGAAAATTAACAATGAAAAACTGCACCAGGGCAATTTTGTCATTTGTCGCGATGGTGTCGGAATGGGTCAAAATTTGGTAGGTTTATTGGAAACGGCCCACGAAATTGGACTCGGGGCACAGACCCGGGATCATGGGATTTTAGCCAAATTCCATCGTTTGGGCCTCCGAATAATTAATTTCCTTATTAATTTGTCAGGTTGAATAAGTGCTTGACAGAAAATTAACAAAGCAAAATCGCACAAGGGGCAATTTTGTCTTTTTTCATGACGGTGTCGGAATGGGCCGTAATTTGGCAGGTTGATTGGAAACAGCCCACGAAATTGGACTCCGGGCAAAGACCCGGGATCACGGGATTTTAGCCAAAGTCCTTCGTTTGGGCCTCCGAATAATTAATTTTCGTATTAATTATGTTAGGTTGAAGAAGTCTGGACAGAAAATTACCAAAGAAAAACTGCATCAGGGACAATTTTTTCATTTGTCGCGATGGCGTTGGAATGGGCCGAAATTTGGTAGGTTGATTGAAAACGGCCCGCGAAATTGGAATCGAGGCACAAACCCGGGATCACGAGATTTTAGCCAAATTCCTTTGTTTGGGCATCCGAATAATTAATTCCAGTATGAGTTATGTCAGGTTGAAGAGGTGCTGGACAGAAAGTTGACAAAGAAAAATCGCACCAAGGGCAATTTTCTCATTTGTCGCGACGGTGTCGAAATGGGCCGAAATTTGGCAAGTTGATTGGAAACGGCCCATGAAATAGGACTCGGGGCACAAACCCGAGATCACTGGATTTTACCCAAATTCCTTCATTTGGGCCTCCGAATAATTAATTTACTTATTAATTATGTCAGGTTGAAGAAGTGCTGGACAGAAAATTAACAAAGAGAAACCGTACAAGGGGCAATTTTTAAATTTGTCAAGATGGTGTCGGAATGGGCCGAAATTTGGCAGGTCGATTGGAAACGGCCAGCGAAATTGGACTCGGGGCACGGACCCTGGATCACGGGATTTTAACCAAATTCCTTCGTTTGGGCCTCCGATCAATTAATTTCCATGTTAATTATGTCGGGTTGAAGAAGTGCTGGAGCGAAAATTAATTAAGCAAAACCGTACCAGGGGCAATTTTATCATTTGTCGCGACTGTGTCGAAATGGATCGAAATTTGGCAGGTTGATTGGAAACGGCACCTGAAATTGGACTCGGGGCACAGACCCGCTATCACGAGATTTTAGCTAAATTCCTTCGTTTGGGCCTCCAAATAATTAATTTCCATATTAATTATGTCAGGTTGAAGAAGTGCTGGACAGAAAATTAACAAAGAAAAACCACACCAGGGGCAATTTTTTCACTTGTCGCAACAATTGTCGGAATGGGCCAAAATTTGGCAGGTTGATTGGAAATGGCCCGCGAAATTGGACTCGAGACACTAACCCGAGATCATGGGATTTTGGCCAAATATCTTCGTTTGGGCCTCCAAATAATTAATTTCAGTATTAATTATGTTAGGTTGAAGAAGTGCTGGGCAAAAAGTTAACAAAGTAAAACCGCACCAAGGGCAATTTTGTCATTTGTCGCGACGGTGACGAAATAGGCCGAAATTTATCAGGTTGATTGGAAACGGCCCCTGAATTTGGACTCGGGACATAGACCCGGGATCAAAGGATTTTAGCTAAATTCCTTCGTTTGGGCCTCCGAAAAATTAATTTCCTTATTAATTATGTCTGGTTGAAAAAGTGATGGATAGAAAATTAACAATGAAAAACCGCACTAGGGCAATTTTGTCATTTGTCGCGATGGTGTCAGAATGGGCCAAAATTTGGTAGGTTTATTGGAAACGGCCCACGAAATTGGACTCGGAGCACAGACCCGGGATCACGGGATTTTAGCCAAATTCCTTCGTTTGGGCCTTCGAATTAATTTCCATATTAATTATGTCAGGTTGAAGAAGTGCTGGACAGAAAATTTACAAAGAAAAGCAACTCCAGGGACAATTTTGTCATTTGTCGCGACTGTGTCGGAATGGGCCTCTGAATAATGAATTTTCGCATTAATTATGTCAGGTTGAAGAAGTGCTGGACCGAAAATTAACAAAGCAAACCTGCACCAGGGGCAATTTTGTCATTTGTCGTGACGGTGTCGGAATGGGCCCAAATTTGACAGGTTGATTCGAAACTACCCGTGAAATTGGACTCATGGCACAGACCCGAGATCATGGGATTTTAGCCAAATTCCATCATTTGGGCCTCCGAATAATTAATTTCCATATTAATTATGTCAGGTTGAATAAGTGCTGGATAGAAAATTAACAAAGCAAAACCGCACCAGGGGCAATTTTGTCTTTTTTCACGACGGTGTCGGAATGGGCCAAAATTTTCCAGGTTGATTGGAAACGGCCCGCGAAATTGGACTCGGGGCAAAGACCCGGGATCACGGGATTTTAGCCAAAGTCCTTCGTTTGGGCCTCCGAATAATTAATTTTCGTATTAATTATGTCAGGTTGAAGAAGTTCTGGACAGAAAATTACCAAAGAAAAACCGCATCAGGGACAATTTTTTCATTTGTCGCGATGGCGTCAGAATGGGCCGAAATTTGGTAGGTTGATTGGAAACGGCTCGCGAAATTAGACTCGGTGCACAGACTCGAGATCACGGGATTTTAGCCAAATTCCTTCGTTTGGGCCTCCGAATAATTAATTTTTAGTATTAATTATGTTAGGATGATGAGGTGCTGGGCAGAAAGTTGACAAATAAAATCGCACCAAGGGTAATTTTGTCATTTATCACTACGATGTCGAAATGGGTCGAAATTTGGCAAGTTGATTGGAAACGGCCCATGAAATAGGACTCGGGGCATAGACTCGGGATCACAGGATTTTACCCAAATTCCTTCGTTTGGGCCTCCGAATAATTAATTTACGTATTAATTATGTCAGGTTGAAGAAGTGCTCGACAGAAAATTAACAAAGAGAAACCGCACAAGGGGCAATTTTTTCATTTGTCGCGACGGTGTCGGAATGGGCCGAAATTTGGCAGGTTGATTGGAAACGGCCCATGAAATAGGACAGAAAATTAACAAAGAGAAACCGCACAAGGGGCAATTTTTTCATTTGTCGCGACGGTGTCGGAATGGGCCGAAATTTGGCAGGTTGATTAGAAACGGCCAGCAAAATTGGACTCGGGGCACGGACCTTGGATCATGGGATTTTAGCCAAATTCCTTCGTTTGGGCCTCCGATTAATTAATTTCCGTATTAATTATGTCAAGTTGAAGAAGTGCTTGACTGAAAATTAATGAAGCAAAATCGTACCAAGGGCAATTTTGTCATTTGTCACGACAGTGTCAAAATGGGCCGAAATTTGGCATGTTGATTGGAAACGGCGGCTGAAATTGGACTCGGGGCACAGACCCGCTATCACGAGATTTTAGCCAAATTCTTTCGTTTGGGCCTCCAAATAATTAATTTCAGCATTAATTATGTCAAGTTGAAGAAGTGCTAGACAGAAAATTAACAAAGAGAAACCACACCAGGGGCAATTTTTTCACATGTCGCGACGATGTCAGAATGAGCCGAAATTTGGCAGGTTGATTGGAAACAACCCGCGAAATTGGACTCGGGACACTAACTCGGGATCATGGGATTTTGGCCGAATTTCTTCGTTTGGGCCTCCGAATAATTAATTTCAGTATTAATTATGTCAAGTTGAAGAAGTGTTGGACAAAAAGTTAACAAAGAAAAACCGTACCAGGGGCAATTTTGTCATTTGTCGCGACGGTGTCGAAATAGGCCGAAATTTTTCAGGTTGATTGGAAACGGCCCCTGAATTTGGACTCGGGACATAGACCCAGGATCACGGGCTTTTAGCTAAATTCCTTCGTTAGGGCCTCCGAAAAATTATTTTCCTTATTAATTATGTCTAGTTGAAAAAGTGATGGATAGAAAATTAACAATGAAAAACCGCACCCAGGCAATTTTGTCATTTGTCGCAATGGTGTCGGAATGGGCCAAAATTTGGTAGGTTTATTGGAAATGGCCTGCGAAATTGGACCCGGGGCACAGACCTGGGATCACGGGATTTTAGCCAAATTCCTTCGTTTGGGCCTCCGAATTAATTTTCGTATTAATTATGTCTGGTTGAAGAAATGCTGGACACAAAATTAACAAAGAAAACCGCACCAGGGGTAATTTTGTCATTTGTAGCGATAGTCTCTGAATGGGCAGAAAGTTTGGAGGTTGATTGGAAACGGCCCACGAAATTGGAATTGGGGCACAAACCCAGGATCACGGGATTTTCGCCAAATTCCTTCGTTTGTGCCTCCAAATAATTAATTACAGTATTAATTATGTCAGGTTGAAGATGTACTGGACAGAGAGTTGACAAAGAAAAAGCGCACCACGGGCAATTTTGTTATGTGTCGTGACGGTGTCGAAATGGTCCGAAATTTGGCAAGTTGATTGGAAATGGCCCATGAAATTGGACTCGGGGCACAGACCCAGGATCATGAGATTTTAACCAAATTCCTTCGTTTGGGCCTCCGAATAATTAATTTCCGTATTAATTATGTCAGGTTGAAGAAGTGCGGGAAAGAAAATTAACAAAGAAAAACCGCACCAGTGGCAATTTTTTCATTTGTCGCGACGGTGTCGAAATAGGCCGAAATTTGGCAGGTTGATTGGAAACGGCCCGCAAAATTCGAATCGGGGCACAGACCCGGGATCGCGAGATTTTAACCAAATTCCTTCGTTTGGGCCTTCGAATAATAAATTCCAGTGTTAATTATGTCGAGTTCAAGAGGTACTGGACAAAAAGATGACAAAGTAAAACCGCACAAAGGACAATTTTGTCATCTGTCGCGACGGTGTCGAAATGGGCCAAAATTTGCCAAGTAGATTGGAAATGGCCCATGAAATTTGACTCGGGACACAGACCCGGGATCACGGGATTTTAGCCAAATTCCTTCGTTTGAGCCTCCGAATAATTAATTTTCTATTAATTATGACAGGTTGAAGAAGTGTTGGACAAAAAATTAACAAAGAAATACTGCACCAGGAGCAATTTTTTCGTTTGTCGCGAGGGTGTCGGAATGGGCCGAAATTTGGCAGGTTGATTGCAAACAACCAGCGAAATTGGACTCGGGGCACAGACCCAGGATCACGGGATTTTAGCCAAATTCCTTCATTTGGACCTTCGAATAATTAATTTCAATATTAATTATGTCAGGTTGAAGAAGTGCTGGACAAAAAGTTAATAAAGAAAAACCGCACTAGGGACAATTTTTTCATTTGTCGCGACGGTGTCGAAATAGGCCGAAATTTGGCAGGTTGATTAGAAACAGCCCATGAATTGGACTCGGGACACAGACCCGTGATCACGGGATTTTAGCTAAATTCCTTCATTTAGGCTTCCGAATAATTAATTTCCTTATTAATTATGTCTGGTTGAAGAAGTGATGGATAGAAAATTAACAAAGAAAAACCGCACCAGGGCAATTTTGTCATTTGTCGGAACGATGTCAAAATGGGCCAAAATTTGGCAGGTTTATTTGAAACGGCCCGCGAAATGGGACTCGGAGCACAGACCCGGGATTACAGGATTTTAGCCAAATTCCTTCATTTGGGCCTCCAAATTAATTTCCGTATCAATTATGTCAGGTTGAAAAAGTGCTGGACAGAAAATTAACAAAGAAAAACCGCACCAAGGGCAATTTTGTCATTTGTCGCGACAGTGTCAGAATGGGCCAAAATTTTGGAGATTGACTGGAAATGGCCTGTGAAATTGGAATCGAGGCACAGACCTGGGATCACAAGATTTTAGCCAAATTCCTTTGTTTGGGCCTTCGAATAATTAATTCCAGTATTAGTTATGTCAGGTTGAAGGGGTGCTGGACAGAAAGTTGACAAAGAAAAACCGCACCAATGGAAATTTTGTCATTTGTCACGACGGTATCGAAATGGGCCGAAATTGGCAAGTTGATTGGAAACGGCCCATGAAATTGGACTCGGGGCACAGACCCGGGATCACGGGATTTAAGCAAAATTCCTTCGTTTGGGCCTCCGAATAATTAATTTCCGTATTAATTATGTCAGGTTGAAGAAGTGCTGGATAGAAAATAAAAAAAGAAACACTGCACCAGGAGCAATTTTTTCATTTGTTGCGAAGGTGTCGGAATGGGCCGAAATTTGGCAGGTTGATCGGAAACGGCCAGCAAAATTGGACTCGAGGCACAGACCTGGATCACGGGATTTTAGCCAAATTCCTTCGTTTGGGCCTCCGAATAATTAACTTCAATATTAATTATGTCTAGTTAAAGAAGTGCTGGACAAAAAGTTAACAAAGAAAAGCCGCAGCCGGGACAATTTTGTCATTTGTCGCGACGGTGTCGAAATGGGCCGAAATTTGGCAGGTTGATTAGAAATGGCCCCTGAAATTGGACTCGGGACACAGACCTGTGATCACTGGATTTTAGCTAAATTCCCTCATTTGGGCCTCCGAATAATTAATTTCCTTATTAATTATGTCTGGTTGAAGAAGTGATGGATAGAAAATTAACAATGAAAAATCACACCAGGGCAATTTTGTCATTTGTCGCAACGGTGTCAGAATGGGCTGAAATTTGGCCGGTCGATTGGAAACGGCCCTAGAAATTGGACTTGGGGCATAGACCCGGGATCGTGAGATTTTAACTAAATTCCTTCGTTTGGGCCTCAGAATAATTAATTTCCATATTAATTATATCAGGTTGAAGAAGTGCTGGACAGAAATTTTATAAAGAAAAACCCCACCAAGGGCAATTTTGTCATTTGTCGCGATGGTGTCGGAATGGGCCGAAATTTGGCAGGTTGATTAGAAACGGCCCGCGAAATTGGACTCAGGGCACAGACCCGTCACGAGATTTTAGCCAAATTCCTTCGTTTGGGCCTACGAATAATTAATTTACGTATTAATTATATCAGGTTGATGAAGTGCTAGATAGAAAATAAACAAAGCAAAATCGTACCAAGGGTAATTTTGTCATTTGTCGCGACGGTGTCGGAATAGGTCGAAATTTGGCAGGTTGATTGGAAACGTCCCGCAAAATTGGACTCGGAGCACAGACCCGTCACGAGATTTTAGCCAAATTCCTTCGTTTGGGCTTCCTAATAATTAATTTTCGAATTAATTATGTTAGGTTGAAGAAGTGCTGGGCAGAAAATTAATAAAGCAAAACTGCACAAGGGGCAATGTTGTCATTTTTCGCAATGATGTCGGAATGGGCCAAAATTTGGCAGGTTAATTGGAAACGGCCCTCGAAATTGGTCTTGAGGCACAGTCCCAGGATCGCGGGATTTTAGCAAAATTCCTTCGTTTAGGCCTCCGAATAATTATTTTCCGTATTAATTATGTCAGGTTGAAAAAGTGCTAGACCGAAAATTAACAAAGTAAAACTACACCAGGGGCAATTTTGTCATTTGTCGTGACGGTGTCGGAATGGGCCGAAATTTGGCAGGTTGATTGGAAACAGCCCATGAAATTGGACTCGTGGCACAGACCCGAGATCACGAGATTTTAGCCAAATTCTGTCACTTGGGCCTCCGAATAATTAATTTCCTTATTAATTATGTCTGGTTGAATAAGTGCTGGGAAGAAAATTAACAAAGCAAAACTGCCCCAGGGGCAATTTTGTCATTCGTCACAACGGTGTCCAAATGGGCCGAAATTTGGCAGGTTGATTGGAAGCAGCCCGCGAAATTGGACTTGTGGCACAGACCCGGGATCACGGGAATTTTAGCCAAATTCCTTCGTTTGGGCCTCAGAATAATTAATTTCCTTATTAATTATGTCAGGTTGAATAAGTGCTAGACAGAAAATTAACAAAGCAAAATCGCACCAGGGGCAATTTTGTCTTTTTTCGCGACGTTGTTGGAATGGGCCGAAATTTGGCAGGCTTGATTGGAAATGGTCCGCGAAATTAGACTCGGGGCACAGACCTGGTATCACTGGATTTTAGCCAAATTCTTTCGTTTGGACCTCCAAAAAATTAATTTCCTTACTAATTATGTTAGGTTGACTAAGTGCTGGACAGAAAATTAACAAAGCAAAACTGTACCAAGGGAAATTTTATCATTTGTCGCCGTTGTGTCGAAGTGGGTCGAAATTTGGCAAGTTGATTGGAAACGCCCCACGAAATTGGAGTCGGGGAACAGACCCGTCACGGGATTTTAGCCAAATTCCTTCGTTTAGGTTTCCGAATAATTAATTTCCATATTAATTATGTTAGGTTGAAGAAGTGCTGGACAGAAAATTAACAAAGAAAAATCGCATGAGGGGCAATTTTTTCATTTGTCGCGACGGTGTTGGAATGGGCCGAAATTGGACTCGGGGCACAGACCTGAGATCACGAGATTTTAGCCAAATTCCTTCATTTGGGCCTCCGAATAATTAATTTCAGTATTAATTATGTCCGATTGAAGAGGTACTGGACAGAAAGTTAACAATGAAAAACCGCACCAAGGGTAATTTTGTCATTTGTCATGACGGTGTCGAAATGGGCCGAAATTTGGTAGGTTGATTGGAAATGGCCCTTGAAATTGGACTCGGGGCACGGACCCGAAATCACGGGATTTCAGCCAAATTCCTTCGCGTGGGCCTCCGAATAATTAACTTTCGTATTAATTATGTCAGGTTGAAGAAGTGCTAGATAGAAAATTAATAAAGAAAAACCGCACCAGGGGCAACTTTTTCATTTGTCGCGATGGTGTCGGAATGGGCTGAAATTTGGCAGGTTGATTGAAAACTGCCCGCGAAATTGGACTCGGGGCACATGCCCGGGATCACGGGATTTTAGCCAAATTCCTTTATTTGGTCCTCCGAATAATTAATTTCAATATTTAATTATGTCATGATGAAGGAGTGCTGGACAAAAAGTTAACAAAGAAAAACCGCACCAGAATTTGGCAAGTTGATTGGAAACGGCCCCTGAAATTGGACTCGGGGCAGAGACCCATGATCACGGGATTTTAGCCAAATTCCTTCGTTTGAGCATCTGAATAATTAATTTCAGTATTAATTATGTCAAGTTGATGAAGTACAAGACAGAAAATTAACAAAGCAAAACGGCACCAGGGGCAATTTTGTCATTTGTCGCGACGGTGTCGGAATGGGCCGAAATTTGGCAAGTTGATTGGAAACGGCCAGCGAAATTGGGCTCGGGGCACAAAGCCGTCACGGGATTTTAGCCAAATTCCTTCGTTTGGGCCTCCGAATAATTAATTTTCATATTAATTATGTGAGGTTGAAGAAGTGTTGGACAGAAAATTAACAAAGCAAAGCCACAGCAGGGGCAATTTTGTCATTTTTTGCGAAGGTGTCGGAATGGGCCAAAATTCGACAGGTTGATTGGAAACGGCCCGAGAAATTAAACTCCAAGCATAGACCCGGGATAGGGGATTTTAGCCAAATTCCTTTGTTTGGGCCTCCAAATAATTAATTTCCGTATTAATTATGTCAAGTTGAAGAAGTGCTGGACAGAAAATTAACAAATCAAAACCGCACCAAGGGCAATTTTTTCATTTGTCGCGACGGTGTCGGAATGGGCCGAAATTTGGCAGGTTGATTGGAAACAACCCGGGAAATTGGACTCGTGGCACAGACCCGAGATCATGGGACTTTAGGCAAATTCTTTCATTTGGGCTTCCAAATAATTAATTTCCTTATTAATTATGTCAGGTTGAATAAGTGCCGAGCAGACAATTAACAAAGTAAAACCGCACCGGGGGCAATTTTGCCTTTTTTCGTGACGGTGTTGAAATGGGCCGAAATTTGGCAGGTTGATTGGAAATGGACAACAGAATTGGACTCGATGCACAGACACGGGATCACGGGATTTTTGCCAATTTCCTTCGTTTGGGACTCCAAATAATTAATTTTCGCATTAATTATGTCAGGTTGAAGAAGTGTAGGACGGAAAATTAATAAAGAAAACCCGCACCTTGGAAATCTTTTCATTTGTCACAACGGTGTCGGAATGGGCCGAAATTTGGCAGGTTGATTGGAAACGGCCCGTGAAATTAGACTTGGGGCACAAACCTGGGATCACGAGAGTTTAGCCAAATTCCTTCGTTTGGGCCTCCGAATAATTAATTTCAGTATTAATTATGTCAGGTTGAAGAAGTGACGGACAAAAAATTAACAAAGCAAAACCACACCAGGGGCAATTTTGTCATTTGTCGCGACGGTGTTGGAATGGGCGAGATTTGGCAGGTCGATTGGAAACGGCCCGCGAAATCGGATTCGGGGCACAGACTTGGGATCACGGGATTTTAGCAAAATTCCTTCATTTGGGCCTTCAAATAATTAATTTTCGTATTAATTATGTCTGGTTAAAGAAGTGTTGGAAATAAAATTAACAAAGAAAAATTGCACCAGGGGCAATTTTGTCATTTGTCGCGACGGAGTCGGAATGGGCCGAAATTTGGTAGGTTGATTGGAAATGGCCTGAGAAATTGGACTCGAGACACAGACCGAAATCATGGGAATTTAGCCAAATTCCTTCATTTGGGCCTCCGAAAAATTAATTTCCTGATTAATTATGTTTGGTTGAAGAAGTGATGGACAGAAAATTAACAAAGTCATTTGTGGCGATGGTGTCGGAATGGGCCGAAATTTGGTAGGTTGATTGGAAATGGCCTGCGAAATTGGACTTGAGGCATGGACCCGGGATCACGGGATTTTAGCCAAATTCCTTCGTTTGGGCCTCCGAATAATTAATTTTCGTATTAATTATGTTAGGTTGAAGAAGTGCTGAGCAGAAAATTAACAAAGAAAAATCGTACCAGGGGTAATTTTGTCATTTGTCGCGACGGTGTCAGAATGAGCCGAAATTTGGATGGTTGATTGGGAACAGGCCGCGAAATTAGACTCGGGGCACAAACTCGGGATCACGGGATTTTAGCCAAATTCCTTCGTTTGGGCCTCCGAATAATTAATTTCAGTATTAGTTAGGTCAGGTTGAAGCAGTGTAGGACAAAAAGTTAACAAAGAAAAACTGCACCAGGGGCAATTTTGTCATTTGTTGTGACGATGCCAAAATGGACAGAAATTTGGTGGTTGATTGGAAATAGCCCTTGAAATTGGACTCAGGGCACAGACCCGGGATCACGGGATTCTAGCCAATTTCCTTCGTTTAGGCCTCCAAATAATTAATTTCCTTGTTAATTATGTCTGGTTGGAGAAGTGATGGACAGAAAATTAACAAAGAAAAATTGCATCAGGGCAATTTTGTCATTTGTCGCGACGGTGCCTGAATGGGCCAAAATTTCGCTGGTTCTTTGGAAACGGCCCGAGAAATTGGACACGTGGCACAGACCCGAGATCACGGGATTTTTGCTAAATTCCTTCGTTTCGACCTCAGAATAATTAATTTTCTTATTAATTATGTCAGGTTGAAGAAGTACTGGACAAAAAATTTACAAAGAAAAACCGCACCAGGGGCAATTTTGTCATTTGTCGTGACGATGTCGGAATAGGCAGAAATTTGGTAGATCGATTGGAAACGGCCCACGAAATTGGTCTAGAGGCATAGACTCGTCATGGGATTTTTGCCAAATTTCTTCGTTTGGGTCTCCAAATAATTATTTTTCATATTAATTATGTCAGGTTGAAGAAGTACTGGACAGAAAATTAACAAAGAAGAACCGCACCTGCGGCAATTTTTTCATTTCTCGCGACGGTGTCAGAATGGGCCGAAATTTGGCAGGTTGATTGGAAACAACCCACGAAACTGGACTTGGGGCACAGACCCGCCACGGAACTTTAGCCAAATTCCTTTGTTTGGACTTCCGAATAATTAATTTACGTATTAATTATATCAGGTTGATGAAGTGCTGGACAAAAAATTAACAAAGCAAAATCGTACCTGGGGCAATTTTGTCATTTGTCACGAAGGTGTCGGTATGGGCCGAAATTTGGCAGGTTGATTGGAAATGGCCCTCGAAATTGGACTCGAGGCATAGACTCGTCACGGGATTTAGGCCAAATTCCTTCGTTTGGGCTATCGAATAATTAATTTCCATATTAACTTTGTCAGGTTGAAGAAGTGCTGGACAGAAAATTAACAAAGCAAAACCGCACCAGGGAAATTTTGTCATTTTTCACGACCGTGTCAGAATGGGCCGAAATTTGGCAGGTTGATTGGAAATGGCACGTGAAATTGGACTCGAGGCACAAACCTGGGATCACGGGATTTTAGTAAAATTCCTTCGTTTGGGCCTCCGAATTATTAATTTCCATATAAATAATGTCAGGTTGAAGAAGTGCTGGACAAAAAATTAAAAAAGAAAAATCACAGCATAGGCAATTTTGTGATTTGTCGCGACGGTGTCGAAATGGTCTGAAATTTGGCAGGTTGATTAGAAATGGCCAGCGAAATTAGACTCGAAGCACAGAGCCGGGATCACGGGATTTTAGCGAAATTCCTTCGTTTGGGCCTCCGAATAATTAATTTTCGTATTAATTATGTCGGGTTGAAGAAGTGCCGGACAGAAAATTGACAAAGTAAAACCACACCAAGTGCAATTTTGTCATTTGTCGCGACAGTGTCGGAGTGGGCCGAAATTTGGCATGTGGATTGGAAACGGCCCACGAAATTGGACTCAGGACACAGACCCGTCACGGGATTTTACCCAAATTCCTTCGTTTGGGCTTCCGAATAATTATTTTACGTATTAATTATATCAGGTTGATGAAGTGCTGGACAGAAAATTAACAAAGCAAAATGCACCTGGGGTAATTTTGTCATTTGTCGTGACGGTGTCGGTATGGGTTGAAATTTGACAGGTTGATTGGAAACGGCCCACGATATTGGACTCGGGGCACAGACTCATCACGGGATTTAGGCCAAATTCCTTCATTTAGGCCACCGAATAATTAATTTTCGTATTAACTTTGTCAGGTTGAAGAAGTGCTGGACAGAAAATTAACAAAGCAAAATCGCACCAGGGCAATTTTGTCATTTTTCGCGACTGTGTCAGAATGGGCCAAAATTTGGCTGGTTGATTGGAAACGGCACGTGAAATTGGACTCGAGGCACAAACCCGGGATCACGGGATTTTAGCGAAATTCCTTCGTTTGGGCCTCCGAATAATTAATTTCAGTATTAGTTATGTCAGGTTAAAGAAGTGCTGGACAAAAAGGAAACAAAGAAAAACTACACCAAGGGCAATTTTGTAATTTGTCACGACGGTGTTGAAATGGGCCGAAATTTGGCAGGTTGATTGTAAATGACCCCTAAAATTGGACTCGGGGCAAAGACCCGGGATCACGGGATTTTAGCCAAATTCCTTCATTTTGGCCTCCGAATAATTAATGAGTCATGCTACACTTACAAAGCTAGATTACAAAGTTGGGTTAGAAAATAACATCCACACCAATCATTTTAAAAACAAATTTTTAAATCATTTCAAATCAACGACCTACATTTTGCTAACAAACGTGGTATCTTCACTTTTGTAAAGTTAATTTATAAGAGTAGCTTTATTCATAATTAATTTCCTTATTAATTATGTCTGGTTGAAGAAGTGATGGATTGAAAATTAACAATGAAAAATCGCACCATGGCAATTTTGTCATTTTTTGCGACAATGTCGGAATGGGCCGAAATTTAGCAGGTTTATTGGAAACGGCCCGTGAAATTGGACTCGGGGCACAGACCTGGGATCACGGGATTTTAGCCAAATTCCTTTCTTTGGACCTCCGAATTAATTTTCATATTAATTATGTCAGAAAATTAAAAAAGAAAAATCGCACCAGGGGCAATTTTTTCATTTGTCGTGAAGATGTCGAAGTGGGCTGAAATTTGGCCGATTCATCGGAAATGGCCCGAGAAATTGGACTCGGGGCACAGACCCAAGATCACGGAATTTTAGCCAAATTCCTTCATTTAGCCTTCGAATTAATTTTCGTATTAATTATGTCAGGTTGAAGAAGTGCTGGACAGAAAATTAACAAAGAAAAACCACACTTGGGGCAATTTCGTCATTTGTCGTAACGGTGTCGAAATGGGCCGAAATTTGGCAAGTTGATTGGAAACGGTCCCTGAAATTCGACTCGGGGCGCAGACCCGAGATCATGGGATTTTAGCCAAATTCCATCATTTGGGCCTCCGAATAATTAATTTCCTTATTAATTATGTCTAGTTGAAGAAGTGATGGATAGAAAATTAACAAGGAAAAATCGCACCAGGGCAATTTTGTAATTTGTCGAAACGGTGTCGGAATGGGCCGAAATTTGGCAGGTTTATTGGAAACGGCCGGCGAAATTGGACTTGGGGCATAGACCCGGGATCATGATATTTTAGCCAAATTCCTTCGTTTGGGCCTCCGAATTAATTTTCGTATTAATTATGTCAGGTTGAAGAAGTGCTGGATAGAATATTAACAAAGAAAAATCGCACCAGGGGTAATTTTGTCATTTGTCATGACGATGTCGGAATGGGCCAAAATTTGGCCGGTTCAATGGAAACGGCCTGAGAAATTGGACTAGGGGCACAGACCTAAGATCACGAGATTTTAGCAAAATTCCTTCATTTGGGCCTCTAAATTAATTTTCGTATTAATTATGTCAGGTTGAAGAATTGCTGGATAGAAAATTAATAAAGAAAAACCGCACCAGGGGCAATTTGGTCATTTGTCGCAACGTTGTCGAATGGGCTAAAATTTGGCAGGTTGATTGGAAACGGCCCGCGAAATTAGACTCGGGGAACAGACCCGTCACGGGATTTTTGCCAAATTCCTTCATCTCAGCCTCCGAATAATTAATTTCCGTGTTAATTATGTCAGGTTGAAGAAGTGAAGTGCTGGACAAAAAATAAACATAGAAAATCGCACCAGTGGCAATTTTTTCATTTGTCTCGACGGTGTCGGAATGGGCCGAAACTTGGTAGGTTGATTAGAAACGGCCTGCGAAATTGGACTCGGGGCACAGACCCGTCACGGGACTTTAGCCAAATTCCTTCGTTTGGGCCTCCGAATAATTAATTTACGTATTAATTATATCTGGTTGATGAAGTGCTGGACAAAAAATTAACAAAGCAAAACCACACCATGGGCAATTTTGTCATTTGTCGCGACGGTGTCGAAATGGGCAAAATTTGCCAGGTTGATTGGGAACAGCCCGCGAAATTAGACTCAGGGCATAAACCCGTCACGGGATTTTAGCCAAATTCCTTCGTTTGGGCCTCCGAATAATTAATTTCCGTATTAATTATGTCAGGTTTAGGAAATGCTGGAAGGAAAATTAACGAAACAAAATCGCACCAGGGGCAATTTTGTCATTTTTCGCGACGGTGTCGAAATGGGCCGAAATTTGGCAGGTTCATTGGAAACGGACCGCGAAATTGGACTCGAGGCACAGACTCGGGATCACGGGATTTTAGCAAAATTCCTTCATTTGGGCCTCCGAATAATTAATTTCCGTATTAATTATGTCAGGTTGAAGAAGCGCTGGACAAAAAATTAACAAAGAAAAATCACAGCAGGGGCAATTTTGTCGTTCGGCGCGACGGTGTCGAAATGGGCCGAAATTTGGCAGGGTGATTGGAAACGGCCCGCGAAATTGGACTCGGGGCACAGACCCAGGATCACAGGATTTTAGCCAAATTCCTTAGTTTAGGCCACCGAATAATTAATTTTCGTCTTAATTATGTCAAGTTGAAGAAGTGCTGGATAGAAAATTAACAAAGAAAAATCACACCAGGGGCAATTTTGTCGTTCGGCGCGACGGTGTCGAAATGGGCCGAAATTTGGCAGGGTGATTGGAAACGGCCCGCGAAATTGGACTCGGGGCACAGACCCGTCACGGGATTTTAGCGAAATTCCTTCATTTGGGCCTCCGAATAATTAATTTTCGTATTAACTATGTCAGGTTGAAGGAGTGCTAGAAAGAAAATTAACAAAGCAAAATCGTACCTGGGGCAATTTTGTCTTTTTTCGTGACGGTGTCGGAATGGGCCGAAATTTGGCAGGTTGATTGGAAACGGCCCGCGAAATTGGACTCGGGGCACAGACCCGTCACGGGATTTTAGCCAAATTCCTTCATTTGGGCCTATGAATAATTAATTTCCGTATTAATTATGTCAGGTTGATGAAGTGCTAGATAGATAATTAATAAAGAAAAACCGCACTAGGGGCAATTTTGTCATTTGTCGCGAAGGTGTCAGAATGGGCCGAAATTTGGCAGGTTGATTGGAAACGGCCCAAGAAATTTGACTCGGGGTACAGTCCCGAGATCATGGGATTTTAGCCAAATTCCTTCATTTAGGCCTCCGAATAATTAATTTCCTTATCAATTATGTCTGGTTGAAGAAGTGATGGATAGAAAATTAACAAAGAAAAATCGCACCAGAGGCAATTTTGTCATTTGTTGCGACGATGTCAAAATGGGCTGAAATTTGGTAGGTTAATTGGCAACGGCCCATGAAATTTGATTCGAGGCACAGACCCGGGAGCACGGGATTTTACTCAAACTCCTTCGTTTGGGCCTCCAAATAATTAATTTTCGTATTAATTATGTCAGGTTGAAGAAGTGCTGGACAAAAAAATAACAGAGAAAAATCGCACCAGGGGCAATTTTTTCATTTGTCGTGACGGTGTAGGAATTGGCCGAAATTTGACAGGTTCATCGAAAATGGCCCGCGAAATTGGACTAGGGGAACAACGCTGGGATCGTGGGATTTAAGCCAAATTCCTTTGTTTAAGCCTCCGAATAATTAATTTCCATGTTAATTATGTCTGGTTGAAGAAGTGATAGATAGAAAATTAACGAAGAAAAACCGCACCAGGGGCAATATTATCATTTGTCGCGATGGTGTCGGAATGGGTTGAAATTTGGCAGGTTGATTGGAAACGGCCCATGAAATTGGACTCGGGGCACAGACCCGGTATCACGAAATTTTAGCCAAATTCCTTCGTTTGGGCCTCTGAGTAATTAATTTTCATATTAATTATGTCAGGTTGTAGAAGAGCTGGACAGAAAATTAACAAAGAAAAACCGCACTGAGGGCAATTTTTTCATTTCTCGCAACGGTGTCGGAATGGGCCGAAATTTGGCGGGTTGATTGGAAACGGCCCGCGAAATTGGACTCGGGGAAGAAACCCGGGATCACGGGATTTTAGGTAAATTCTTTCGTTTGGGCCTCCGAATAATTAATTTCAGTATTAATTCTGTCAGGTTGAAGAAGTGCTGGACAAAATGTTAACAAAGAAAAACCGCACCAGGGGCAATTTTGTCATTTGTCGTGACGGTGTCGAAATGGGCTGAAATTTGGCAGGTTGATTGGAAACGGCCCCTGAAATTGGACTTGGCGCACAACCCAGGATCACAAGATTTTAGCCAAATTCCTTAGTTTGGGCCCCCGAATAATTAATTTCCTTATTAATTATGTCTGGTTGAAGAAGTGATGAATAGAAAATTAACAAGGAAAAATTGCACCAAGGTTATTTTGTCGTATGTCGCGACGGTGTTGGAATGGGCCAAAATTTGGCAGGTTTATTGGAAACGGCCCGCGAAATAGGACTCAGGTCATAGTTCCTGGATCACGGGATTTTAGCCAAATTCCTTTGTTTGGACCTCCGAATTAATTTTTTTATTAATTATGTTAGGTTGAAGATGTGCTAGACAGAAAATTAACAAAGAAAAACCACACCAGAGGCAATTTTGTCATTTGTCGCGACGGTGTTGGAGTGGGCCGAAATTTGGCCGGCTCAATGGAAACGGCCCGAGAGATTGGACTCGGGGCACAGACCCAAAATCACGGGATTTTTGGAATATTCCTTAGTTTGGACCTCTGAATTAATTTTAGTACTAATTATGTCAGGTTGAAGAAGTGTTGGATAGAAAATTAACAAAGAAAAATTGTATCAGGGGCAATTTTGTCATTTGTCACGACAGTGTTGGAATGGGTCGGAATTTGGCCGGTTCATTAGAAATGGCTCGAGAAATAGGAGTCAGGGATAAGATCCGGGATCACTGGATTTTAGCTAAATTCCTTTGTTTGGGCCTCCGAAAAGTTAATTTCCTTATCAATTATGTCTGGTTGAAGATGTGATGAGCAGAAAATTAACAAACAAAAACCGCACCAGGGGCAATTTTGTCATTTGTCGCAACGGTGTCGGAATGGGCCAAAATTTGGTAGGTTGATTGGAAACTGCCCACGAAATTGGATTCGGGGCATAGATCCAAGATCAAGGGATTTTAGCCAAATTCGTTCGTTTGGGGCTCCGAATAATTAATTTCCGTATTAATTACGTCAGGTTGAATAAGTGCTAGACAGAAAATTAACAAAGCAAAACTGCACCAGGAGCAATTTTGTCTTTTTTCGTGACTGTGTTGGAATGGGCCGAATTTTGGCTGTTTGATTGGAAACGGCCCGCGAAATTGGACTCGTGGCACAGACTCAGGATCATGGGATTTTAGCCAAATTCCTTCGTTTGGGCCTCCGAATAATTAATTTCCGTATTAATTATGTCAGGTTGAAGAAGTGCTAGACAGAATAGTAACAAAGAAAAACCGCACCAGGGGAAATTTTTTCATTTCTCTAGACGGTGTCGGAGTGGGCCAAAATTTGACAGGTTGATTGGAAACGGCCCGCGAAATTAGGATCGGGGTACAGATCCAGGATCACGGGATTTTAGCCAAATTCCTTCATTTGGGCCTCCGAATAATTAATTTCGGTATTAATTATGTCAGGTTGAAGAAGTGCTGGACAAAAAGTTAACAAAGAAAAACAGCACCAGGGGTAATTTTGTCATTTGTCACGACAGTGTCAAAATGCGCCGAAATTTGGCAGGTTGATTCAAAACGGCCCTCGAAATTGGACTCGGGGCACTGACTCGGGATCATAGGATTTTAGCCAAATTCCTTCGTTTGGGCCTCCGAATAATTAATTTCCTTATTAAGTATGTCTGGTAAAAGAAGTGATGGATAGAAAATTAACAAAGAAAAACAGCACTAGGGCAATTTTGTCATTTGTCGCGACGGTGACGGAATGAGCCGAAATTTAGATGGTTTATTGGAAATGCCCCACGAAATTGGACTCGGGACACAGACCCGAGATCACGGGATTTTAGCCAAATTCCTTCGTTTGGGCCTCCGAATTAATTTCCGTATTAATTATGTTAGGTTGAAGAAGTACTGGACAGAAAATTAACAAAGAGAATCGCATCAGGGGCAATTCTGTCATTTGTTGTGACTGTGTCGAAATGGGCTAAAATTGGGCCGGTTCATTGGAAACTGCCCGAGAAAATGGACTCGGGGCACAGACTTGGGATCATGGGATTTTAGCTAAATTCCTTCGTTTGAGCCTCAAATAATTAATTTTCGTATTAATTATGTCAAGTTGAAGAAGTGCTGGACAGAAAATTTACAAAGAAGAACCGCACCTGGGGCAATTTTGTCATTTGTCGCGGAGGTGTCGGAATGGGCCAAAATTTGGCAGGTTGATTGGAAATGGCCCCCGAAATTGGACTCGGTGCACAGACCTGTCACGGGATATTAGCCAAATTCCTTCGTTTGGGCCTCCGAATAATTAATTTCCGTATTAATTATGTCAGGTTGGAGAAGTGCAGGAAAGAAAATTAACAAAGAAAAATCCCACCAGGGCAATTTTGTCATTTGTCACGACGGTGTCGGAATGGGCCGAAATTTGGCAGGTCGATGGGAAATGGCCCGCAAAATTTGACTTAGGGCACAGACCTGGGGTCATGGGATTTTAGCCAAGTTCCTTCGTTTGAGCCTCTGAATAATTAACTTTCTTATTAGTTATATCAGGTTGAATAAGTGATGGACAGACAATTTACAAAGCAAAACCGCACCAGGGGTAATTTTATATTTTTTCACGACGGTGTCGGAATGGGCCGAAATTTGGCAAGTTGATTGGAAAATGGCCCGCGAAATTGGAATCGGGGCACATACCTGGGATCACGGGATTTTAGCCAAATTCCTTCGTTTGGGCCTCCGAATAATTAATTTTCTTATTAATTATGTCAGGTTGAAGAAGCGCTG
This sequence comes from Olea europaea var. sylvestris, assembly GCF_002742605.1. Lineage (NCBI taxonomy): Eukaryota > Viridiplantae > Streptophyta > Magnoliopsida > Lamiales > Oleaceae > Olea > Olea europaea. Next base: position 514,103 of record NC_036255.1, read on the forward strand.
GACAGAATAGTAACAACGAAAAATCGCACCAGGGGAAATTTTTTCATTTCTCTCGACGGTGTCGGAGTGGGCCAAAATTTGGTAGGTTGATTGGAAACGGCCTGCGAAATTAGAATTGGGGCACAGATCCAGGATCACGGGATTTTACCCAAATTCCTTCGTTTGGGCCTCCGAATAATTAATTTCGGTATTAATTATGTCAGGTTGAAGAAGTGCTGGACAAAAAGTTAACAAAGAAAAACAGCACCAGGGGTAATTTTGTCATTTGTCGCGACGGTGTTGAAATGCGCCGAAATTTGGCAGGTTGATTGGAAACGGCACTCGAAATTGGACTCGGGGCACTGACTCGGGATCATGGGATTTTAGCCAAATTCCTTCGTTTGGGCCTCCGAATAATTAATTTTCGTATTAATTATGTCAGGTTGAAGAAGTGCTGGACAGAATAGTAACAACGAAAAATCGCACCAGGGGAAATTTTTTCATCTCTCTCGACGGTGTCGGAGTGGGCCAAAATTTGGTAGGTTGATTGGAAATGGCCCGCGATATTAGAATTGGGGCACAGATCCAGGATCACGGGATTTTACCCAAATTCCTTCGTTTTGGCCTCCGAATAATTAATTTCGGTATTAATTATGTCAGGTTGAAGAAGTGCTGGACAAAAAGTTAAGAAAAATAGCACCAGGGGTAATTTTGTCATTTGTCGCGACGGTGTCGAAATGTGCTGAAATTTGGCAGGTTAATTGGAAACGGCACTCGAAATTGGACTCGGGGCACTGACTCGGGATCATAGGATTTTCGCCAAATTCCTTCGTTTGGGCCTCTGAATAATTGATTTCCTTATTAAGTATGTCTGGTTAAAGAAGTGATGGATAGCAAATTAACAAAGAAAAACCACACTAGGGCAATTTTGTCATTTGTCGCGACGGTGACGGAATGAGCCAAAATTTAGATGGTTTATTGGAAACAGCCCGCGAAATTCGACTCGGGACACAGACCCGAGATCACGGGATTTTAGCCAAATTCCTTCGTTTGGGCGTCCGAATTAATTTCCCTTTTAATTATGTTAGGTTGAAGAAGTACTGGACAGAAAATTAACAACGAAAAATTGCATCAGGGGCCAATTTTTTCATTTGTTGTGACTGTGTCGGAATGGGCTGAAATTGGGCCGGTTCATTGGAAACGGCCCGAGAAATTGGACTCGGGGCACAGACTTGGGATCACGGGATTTTAGCTAAATTCCTTCGTTTGGGCCTCAAAATAATTAATTTCCGTATTAATTATGTCAAATTGAAGAAGTGCTGGACAGAAAATTTACAAAGAAGAACCGCACCTCAGGCAATTTTGTCATTTGTCGCGACGGTGTCAGAATGGGCCAAAATTTGGCAGGTTGATTTGAAATGGCCCCCGAAATTGGACTCCGGGCATAGACCCGTCACGGGATATTAGCCAAATTCCTTCGTTTGGGCCTCCGAATAATTAATTTTCGTATTAATTATGTCAGGTTGGAGAAGTGCAGGACAGAAAATTAACAAAGAAAAACCCCACCGGGGGCAATTTTATCATTTGTCACAACGATGTCAGAATGGGCCGGAATTTGGCAGGTCAATTGGAAACGGCCCATGAAATTTGACTTAGGGCACAGTCCTGGGGTCACGGGATTTTAGCCGAGTTCCTTCGTTTGGGCCTCTGAATAATTAACTTCCTTATTAATTATATCAGGTTGAATAAGTGATGGACAGACAATTAACAAAGCAAAACCGCACCAGGGGCAATTTTATATTTTTTCACGACGGTGTCGGAATGGGCCGAAATTTGGCAAGTTGATTGGAAATGGCCCGCGAAATTGGACTCGGGGCACATAACCGGGATCATGGGATTTTAGTCAAATTCCTTCGTTTGGGCCTCCGAATAATTAATTTCCTTATTAATTATGTTAGATTGAATAAGTGATGGACAGACAATTAACAAAGCAAAACCACACCTAGGGCAATTTTGTCTTTTGTCGTGATGGTGTAGGAATGGGCTGAAATTTGACAGGTTGATCAGAAATGGCCCGCGAAATTGGACTAGGGGAACAAGGCCGAGATCGCGGGATTTAAGCCAAATTCCTTCGTTTAAGCCTCCGAATAAATAATTTCCATATTAATTATGTCTGGTTGAAAAAGTAATGGACAGAAAATTAACGAAGAAAAATCGCACTAGGGCAATTTTGTCATTTGTCGCAATGGTGTCAGAATGGACCGAAATTTGGCAGGTTGATTGGAAACGGCCCGCGAATTTGGACTTGGGGCACAGACTCGGTATCACGAAATTTTAGCCAAATTCCTTCGTTTGGGCCTCTGAATAATTAATTTTCGTATTAATTATGTCAGGTTGAAGAAGTGCTGGACAGAAAATTAACAAAGAAAAACCGTATGGAGGGCAATTTTTCCATTTCTCGCGATGGTGTCGGAATGGGCCGAAATTTGGCAGGTTGATTGGAAACGGCCCGCGAAATTGGACTCGGGGAACAAACCCGGAATCACGAGAATTTAGGTAAATTCCTTTGTTTGGGCCTCCGAATAATTAATTTCAGTATTAATTATGTCAGGTTGAAAAGGTGCCGGACAAAATGTTAACAAAGAAAAACCGCACCAGCGGCAAGTTTGTCATTTGTCGCGACGGTGTCGAAATGGGCCAAAATTTGGCAAGTTTATTGGAAACGGCTCGCAAAATTGGACTCGGGTCACAGACCCAGGATCATGGGATTTTAGTCAAATTCCTTCGTTTGGGCCTCCGAGTAATTAATTTCTGTATTAATTATGTCAAGTTGAAGAAATGCTGGACAAAAAAATAACAAAGAAAAATCGTACCAGGGGCAATTTTGTCATTTGTCACGACGGTGTAGGAATGGGCCGAAATTTGACAGGTTGATTGGAAACGGCCTGTGAAATTGGACTAGGGGAACAAAGCCGGGATCATGGGATTTTAGCCAAATTCCTTCGTTTAAGCCTCCGAATAATTAATTTCCTTATTAATTATGTCTGGTTAAAGAAGTGATAGATAGAAAATTAACAAAAAATAAACCGCACCAGGGGCAATTTTGTCATTTGTCGCGACGGTGTCTGAATGGGCTGAAATTTAGCAGGTTGATTGGAAACGGCCCGCGAAATTGGACTCGAGGCACAGACCCGATATCACAGGATTTTAGCCAAATTCCTTCGTTTGGGCCTCCGAATAATTAATTTTCGTATTAATTATGTCAGGTTGAAGAAGTGTTGGACAGAAAATTAACAAAGAAAAATCGCACCGGGGGCAATTTTCTCATTTCTCGAGACGGTGTCGGAATGGACCGAAATTTGGCAGGTTGATTGGAAATGGCCCGCGAAATTGGACTCGGGGAACAAACTCGGGATCACGGGATTTTAGCCAAATTCCTTCGTTGCCGCCTCCGAATAATTAATTTCATTATTAATTATGTCAGGTTGAAGAAGTGCTGGACAAAAAGTTAACAAAGAAAACCCGCACCAGGGGCAATTTTGCCATTTGTCGTGACGGTGTAGAAATGGGCTAAAATTTGGCAATCTTTGATTGGAAACGGCCCCTGGAATTGGACTCGGGGCACAGACCCCGGGATCACGGGATTTTAGCCAAATTCCTTCGTTTGGGCCTATGAATAATTAATTTCCTTATTAATTATGTCTGGTTGGAGAAGTGACAAATAGAAAATTGACAAGGAAAAATCGCACCAGGGCAATTTTGTCCTTTGTCGCGACGATGTCGGAATGGGCCAAAATTTGGCAGGTTTATTGGAAACGGCCCGCGAAATTGGACTCGGGGCACAGACCCAGGATCATGGGATTTTAGTCAAATTCCTTCGTTTAGACCTCCGAATTAATTTTCGTATTAATTATGTCAGGTTGAGGTCGTGCTCGACTGAACATTAACAAAAAAAATCGCACCAGGGGCAATTTTGTCATTTGTCGAGAACGTGTCGGAGTGGGTCGAAATTTGGCCGGCTCATTGGAATACGCCCAAGAAATTGGACCCGGAGCAAGACCCAGAATCACAAGATTTTAGGTAAATTCCTTCATTTGGGCCTCCTAATTAACTTTAGTACTAATTATATCGGGTTGAAGAAGCGTTGGATAGAAAATCAACAAAGAAAAACAGCACCAGGGGCAATTTTGTCATTTGTCGCGACGGTGTCGGAATGGGTCGAAATTTGGCTGGTTCATTGGAAACGGCCCGAGATATTGGACTCGGGGGTAAGACCCAAGATCACGGGATTTTAGCCAAATTCCTTTGTTTGGACCTCAGAATAATTAATTTTCGTATTAATTATGTCACGTTGACGAAGTACTGGACAGAATATTTACAAAGAAAAACCGCATCAGGGGCAATTTTGTCATTTGTCGCGATGGTGTCAGAATGGGCCGAAATTTGGCAGGTTTATTTTGAAATGGCCTGCGAAATTAGACTCGGGACATAGCGGGATCATGGGATTTTAGCCAAATTCCTTCGTTTGGGCCTCCGAGTAATTAATTTACGTATTAATTATATCAGGTTGATGAAGTGCTAGATAGAAAGTTGGGCCGAAATTTGGCAGGTTGATTAGAAACGGCCTGCGAAATTAGACTCGGGACATAGCGGGATCATGGGATTTTAGCCAAATTCCTTCGTTTGGGCCTCCGAGTAATTAATTTACGTATTAATTATATCAGGTTGATGAAGTGCTAGATAGAAAGTTAACAAAGCAAAATCGTACCAAGGGAAATTTTGACATTTATCGTGACGATGTCGAAATGGGCCAAAATTTGGCAGGTTGATTGGGAACGGCCCGCGAAATTTGACTCGGGGCACAAACCCGTCATGGGATTTTAGTAAAATTCCTTTGTTTAGGCCTCCGAATAATTAATTTTCGTAGTAATTATGTCAGGTTGAAGAAGTACTGGAAAGAAAATTAACAAAATAGAACCGCACCAAAGGCAATTTTGTCATTTTTCGCGACGGTGTCGGAATGGGCCGAAATTTGACAGGTTGATTGGAAATGGCCAGCGAAATTGGACTCGAGGCATGGACCCGGGATCACGGGATTTTCGCAAAATTCGTTCGTTTGGGCCTCCGAATAATTAATTTCCGTATTAATTATGCCAGATTGAAGTGCTGGACAAAAAATTGACAAAGAAAAACCGCAGTAGGGGCAATTTTGTCATTTGTCATGATGGTGTCGGAATGGTTCGAAATTTGGCAAGTTGATTGGAAATGGCCCGCGAAATTGGACTCATAACACAGACCCGGGATCACGGGATTTTAGAGAAATTCCTTCATTTGGGCATCCGAATAATTAATTTTTGAATTAACTTTGTCAGGATGAAGGAGTGTTAGATAGAAAATTAACAAAGTAAAACCGCACCAGGGGCAATTTTGTCATTTGTCGCGACATTGTCGAAATAGGCCAAAATTTGGCTGGTTGATTGGAAACGGCCCGCGAAGTTGGACTCGGGGTACAGACCCGATATCACAGGATTTTAGCCAATTTTCTTCGTTGGGGCCTCCAAATAATTAATTTTCGTATTAATTATGTTAGGTTGAGGAATTGTTGGACAGAAAATTAACAAAGAAAGATCGCACCAGGGGTAATTTTGTCAATTGTCGCGACGGAGTTGGAATGGGCTGAGATTTGGCAGGTTGATTGGAAACGGCCCGAGAAATTGGACTTGAGGCACAGACCCGGGATCATGGGATTTTAGCCAAAGTCCTTCATTTGGACCTCCGAACAATTAATTTCCGTATTAATTATGTCAGAAGAAGTGCTGGACAGAAAATTAACAAAGCAAAACTGCATCAGGGGTAATTTTGTCATATGGGCTGAAATTTGGTAGGTTGATTGGAAACGACCCGCGAAATTGGACTCGTGGCACAGACCCGGGATCAAGGGACTTTAGTCAAATTCCTTCGTTTGGGCCTCCGAATAATTAATTTCCTTATTAATTATGTCAGGTTGAATAACTGCTGGATAAACTATTAACAAAGCAAAACTGCACCATGGCAATTTTATATTTTTTTGAGACGGTGTCGGAATGGGCCAAATTTTGGCAGGTTGATTGAAAACGACCCGCGAAATTGGACTTGGAGCACAGGCCCGGGATCATGAGATTTTAGCGAAATTTCTTCGTTTGGGCTTTCGAATAATTAATTTCCATATTAACTATGTCAGGTCGAAGAAGTGCTGGACAGAAAATTAACAAAGAAAAATCGCACCAGGGGCAATTTTTTCATTTTGTCGCGACAGTGTCGGAATGGGCCGAAATTTGGCAGGTTGATTGGAAACGGCCCGCAAAATTGGACTCGGGGTACAGACCCGGGATCACGGGATTTTAGCCAAATTCCTTCGTTTGGGCCTCCGAATAATTAATTTAAGTATTAATTATGTAAGTTTGAAGAGGTGCTGGACAGAAAGTTAACAAAGACAAACCGCACCCGGAGCAATTTTGTCATTTGTAGCGACGGTGTCGAAATGGGCAAAAATTTTGTAGGTTGATTGGAAACGGCCCACGAAATTGGACTCGGGGCACAGACTCGGGATCACGGGATTTTAGCCAAATTCCTTTGTTCGGGACTCCGAATAATTACATCAGGTTGACGAAGTGCTGGATAGAAAAGTAACAAAGAAAAATCGCACCAGGGGCAATTTTGTCATTTGTCGCGACGGTGTCGGAATGGTCTGTAATTTGGTAGGTTGATTTGAACAACCCGCGAAATTGGACTCGGGCCACAGACCCGGGATCATGGGATTTTAGCCAAATTCCTTCGTTTGGGCCTCCGAATAATTAATTTCAGCATTAATTATGTCAGATTGAAGAAGTGCTAGACAAAAAGTTAACAAAGAAAAACCGCACCATGGGCAATTTTGTCATTTGTTGCGACGGTGTCGAAATGGGCCGAAATTTGGCAAGTTGATTGAAACGGCCCCTGAAATTGGACTCGGGGCATAGATCCGAGATCACGAGATTTTTGTTAAATTCCTTCATTTGGGCCTCCGAATAATTAATTTCCGTATTAATTATTCAGGTTGAGGAAGTGTTGGACAGAAAATTAACAAAGCAAAATCTCACCATGGGCAATTTTGTCATATTTTGCGACGGTGTCGGAATGGGCCGAAATTTGGCAGGTCGAGTGGAAATAGCCCGCGAAATTGGACTCGCACAGACCCTTGATCACGGGATTTTAACAAAATTCCTTCATTTAGGCCTCCAAATAATTAATTTTCATATTAATTATGTATGGTTGAAGAAGTGCTGGACCGAAAATTAACAAAGTAAAACCGTACCAGGGGCAATTTTGTCATTTGTCACCACAATGTCGGAATGGGCCGAAATTTGGCAGGTTGATTGGAAATGGCCCGCGAAATTGGACTCGTGGCACAGACCCAAGATCACGGGGTTTTAGCCAAATTCCTTCATTTGGGCCTCCGAATAATTAATTTCCTTATTAACTATGTCAGGTTGAATAAGTGCTGGATAGAAAATTAACAAAGCAAAACTGCATAGGGGCAATTTTGTATTTTTTCGTGACGGTGTCGGAATGGGCCGAAATTTGGCAGGTTGATTGGAAACGGCCCGCGAAATTGGACACATGGCACAGACTTAGAATCATGGGATTTTAGCCAAATTCCCTCATTTGGGCCTCCAAATAATTAATTTTCGTATTAATTATGTCAGGTTGAAGAAGTGCTGGATAGAATGGTAACAAAGAAAAATCGCACCATGGGAAATCTTTTCATTTCTCGCGACGATGTCGGAATGGGCCAAAATTTGGCAGGTTGATTGGAAATGGCTTGCGAAATTAGACTCGGGGCACAGATCCAGGATCACGGGATTTTAGCCAAATTCCTTCGTTTGGGCCTCCGAATAATTAATTTCAGTATTAATTATGGCAGGTTCAAGAAGTGCTGGACAAAAAGTTAACAAAGAAAAACCGCACCAGGGGCAATTTTGTCATTTGTCGTGACGGTGTCGAAATGGGCCGAAATTTGGCAGGTTGATTGGAAACGGCCCTTGAAATTGGACTCGGGGCACTGACTCGGGATCATGGGATTTTGGCCAAATTCCTTCGTTTGGGCCTCCGAATAATTGATTTCCTTATTAAGTATGTCCGGTTGAAGAATTGATGGATAGAAAATTAACAAAGAAAAACCGCACTAGGGCAATTTTGTCATTTATCGTGATGGTGACGGAATGAGCTGAAATTTAGATGGTTTATTGGAAATGGCCCATGAAGTTGGACTCGGGACATAGACTCGAGATCACGGGATTTTAGCCAAATTCCTTCGTTTGGGCCTCCGAATTAATTTCCGTATTAATTATGTTAGGTTGAAGAAGTGCTGGACATAAAATTAACAAAGAAAAATCGCATCAGGGGCAATTTTGTCATTTGCTGTGACTGTGTCAGAATGGGCTGAAATTGGGCCGGTTCATTGGAAACTGCCCAAGAAATTGGACTCGGGGCACAGATTTGGGATCAAGGGATTTTAGCCAAATTCCTTCGTTTGGGCCTCAAAATAATTAATTTTCGTTTTAATTATGTCAAGTTGAAGAAGTTCTCGACAAAAAATTTACAAAGAAAAATCGCACCAGGGGCAATTTTGTTATTTGTCGTGACGGTGTCGGAATGAGCCAAAATTTGGCAGGTTGATTGGAAACAGCCCCCGAAATTGGACTCGAGGCACAGACCCGTAAAGGGATTTTAGCCAAATTCCTTCGTTTGGGCCTCCGAATAATTAATTTCCGCATTAATTATGTCAGGTTGGAGAAGTGCTGGACATAAAATTAACAAGGAAAAATCGCACCAGCGGTAATTTTTTCATTTGTCGCGACGGTGTCGAAATGGGCCGAAAATTGGCAGGTTGATTGGAAACGGCCCGCGAAATTGGACTCAGGGCACAGACTTGGGATCACGGGATTTTTGCCAAATTCCTTCGTCTGGGCCTCCGAATAATTAATTTCCATATTAATCATGTCAGGTTGAATAAGTGATGGACAGACAATTAACAAAGCAAAACTTCATTAGGGGTAATTTTGTCTTTTTTCACGACGGTGTCGGAATGGACCGAAATTTGGCAAGTTGATTGGAAATGGCCCGTGAAATTGGACTCGGGGCACATACTCGAGATCTCCGGATTTTAGTCAAATTCCTTCGTTTGGGCCTCCGAATAATTAATTTCCTTATTAATTAATGTTAGGTTGAATAAGTGATGGACAGACAATTAACAAAGCAAAACCGCACCAGGGGCAATTTTGTCTTTTTTCACCACGGTGTCGGAATGGGCCGAAATTTGGCAAGTTGATTGGAAATGGCCCACGAAATTGGACTCGGGGCACAGACCCAGCATAACGGGATTTTAGCCAAATTCCTTTGTTTGGACCTCCGAATAATTAATTTTAGTATTAATTATGTCAGTTTGAAGAAGTGCTGGACAAAAAGTTACAAAGAAAAATCGCACCAGGGGCAATTTATCATTTGTCACAACGATGTCGAAATGGACCGAAATTTGGCAGGAAGATTGGAAACGGCCCATGAAATTGGGCTCGAGGCACCGACCAGGGATCACGCGATTTTAGAAAAATTCCTTCATTCGGGCCTCCGAATGATCAATTTCCGTATTAATTATATCAGGTTGAAAAAGTGCTGGACAGAAAATTAACAAGGAAAAACCGCACCAGGGCAATTTTGTCATTTTTCACGACGGTGTCGGAATGGGCCGAAATTTGACAGATTGATTGGAAATGGCGTGCGATATTGGATCGGGGCAGAGATCCGGGAACAAAGCAAAATCGCACCATGGGCAATTTTATCTTTTTTCGCAACGGTGTCGGAATTGGCTAAAATTCAACAGCTTGATTGGAAATGGCCCGCGAAATTGGACTCAGGGCACAGACTCGGGATCAAGGGATTTTAGGAAAATTCCTCCGTTTGGGCCTCCGAATAATTAATTTCCGTATTAATTATGTCAGGTTGAAGAAGTGCTGGACGGAAAATTAACAAAGAAAAATCGCACCAGGGGCAATTTTTCATTTTTCGCGACGGTGTTGGATTGGGCCGAAATTTAGTAGGTTGATTGGAAACAGCCAGCAAAATTGGACTAGGGGTACAAACCCGATATCAATGGATTTTAGCCAAATTCCTTCGTTTGGGCCTTCGAATAATTAATTTTAGTATTAATTATGTCGGGTTGAGAGGTGCAGGAAAGAAAGTTAACAAATAAAAACCGCACCAGCGGCAATTTTGTCATTTGTCGCGACGGTGTCGAAATGGGCCAAAATTTGGTAGGTTGTTGGAAACGGCCCATGAAATTGGACTCGGGGCACAGACCCAAGATCACGGGATTTTAGCCAAATTCCTTCGTTTGGGCCTCCGAATAATTAATTTTCGTATTAATTATGTCAGGTTGAAGAAGTGTTGGAACGAAAATTAACAAAGAAAGACCGCACCGGGGGCAATTTTTTCATTTGTCGCGACGGTGTCGGAATGGGCAGAAATTTGGCAGGTTGATTGGTAACTGCTCACGAAATTGGACTCTGGGCACAGTCCCAGGAACACGGGATTTTAACCAAATTCCTTCGTTTGGGCCTCCAAATAATTAATTTCAGTATTAATTATGTCAGTTTGAAGAAGTGTTGGACAAAAAGTTAACAAAGAATAACCGCACCAGGGACAATTTTATCATTTGTCGCGACGGTGTCGAAATGGGCCGAAATTTGGCAGGCTGACTGGAAACGGCCCCTGAAATTGGGCTCGAGGCACCGACTCGGGATCACAGACTTTTAGCCAAATTCCTTCGTTTGGGCCTCCGAATTAATTTCCATATTGATTATGTCAATTTGAAGAAGTGCTGGACAAAAAGTTAACAAAGAAAAACCGCACTAGGGGCAATTTTGCCAATTGTCATGACGGTGTCGAAATGGGCCGAAATTTGGTAGGTTGATTGGAAACGGCCCCTGAAATGGGACTCGGGGCACCGACACGGGATCACGGGATTTTAGCTAAATTCCTTCGTTTGGGCCTCAAAATAATTAATTTTTGTATTAATTATGTCATGTTGAAGAAGTGCTGGATAGAAAATTTACAAAGAAAGACCGCACCAGGGGCAATTTTTTCATTTGTCGCGACGGTGTCGGAATGCACCGAAATTTGGCAGGTTGATTGGAAACGGCCTGCGAAATTGGACTCGGGGCACAGACCCTCATGGGATTTTAGCCAAATTCCTTTGTTTGGGCCTCCTAATAATTAATTTCCGGATTAATAATGTAAGGTTGAAGAAGTGTTGGACAGAAAATTAACAAAGAAAAACCGCACTAGGGACAATTTTGTCAATTGTCACGACGGTGTCTGAATGGGCCGAAATTTGGCAAGTTGATTTGAAACGGCCTGCGAAATTGTACTCGGGGCACACACTCGGGATCACGGGATTTAAGCAAAATTTCTTCGTTTAGGCCTCCAAATAATTAATTTCCTTATTAATTATGTCTGGTTGAAGAAGAGACAGACATAAAATTAACAAAGCAAAACCATACCAGGGGCAATTTTGTCATTTGTCACGATGATGTCGGAAAGGGTCGAAATTTGGCAAGTTTAATGGAAACGGCCTGCGAAATTGGACTAGGGACATAAACTCGGGATCACGGGATTTTAGCTAAATTCCTTTGTTTGGACCTCTGAATAATTAATTTTCATATTAATTATGTCATGTTGAAGAAGTGTTGGACAGAAAATTAACAAAGAAAAACCACACCAGGGGCAATTTTGTCATTTGTCGCGACGGTGTCGGAATGGGCCGAAATTTGGCAGGTTGATGGGAAACAGCCTGCAAAATTGGACTCGGACCCGGGGTCACGGGATTTTAGCTAAATTCTTTCGTTTGGGCCTCCGAATAATTAATTTTCATATTAATTATGTTAGTTTGAGGAAGTGCTGAACGGAAAATTAACATAGAAAAACTGCACCAGGGGCAATTTTATCATTTGCCGGGACGCTGTCGGAATGGGCCGAAATTTGGCAGGTTCATTTGAATCAGCCCATGAAATTGGATCGGGGCATAGACTCGTGATCACGAGATTTTAGCCAAATTCCTTCGTTTGGGACTCCGAATTAATTTCAATATTAATTATGTTAGGTTGAAGAAGTGCTGGATAAAAAGTTATCAAAGAAAAACCGCACCAGGGGTAATTTTGTAATTGTCGTGATGGTGTTGAAATGTGCCGAAATTTGGCAGATTGATTGGAAACGGCCCCTGAAATTGGACTCGGGGCGCCGACCTGGGATCACGGGATTTTAGCCAAATTCCTTCGTTTGGGCCTCAGAATAATTTATTTTCGTGTTAATTATGTCAGGTTGAAGAAGTGCTGGATAGAAAATTTACAAAGAAAAGCCGCACCAGGGGCAATTTTGTCATTTGTCGTGACGGTGTTGAAATGGGTCTAAATTTGGCAGGTTGATTGGAAACGGCCTGCGAAATTGTACTCAGGGCACAGACCCTCACGGGATTTTCGCCAAATTCCTTCATTTGGGCCTCCGAATGATTAAATTCCGTTAATTATGTCAGGTTGAAGAAGTGCTGGACAGAAAATTTACAAAGAAAAGCCGCACCAGGGGCAATTTTGTCATTTGTCGTTACGGTGCCGAAATGGGTCGAAATCTGGCAGGTTGATTGGAAACGACCCGCGAAATTGTACTCGGGGCACAGACCCTCACAGGATTTTAGCCAAATTCCTTCGTTTGGGACTCCGAATAATTAATTTTCGTATTAATTATGTCAGGTTGAAGAAGTACTAGACGAAAAATTAACAAAGAAAAACCGCACCAGGGGCAATTTTTCATTTGTCGTGACGGTGTCGAAATGGGCCGAAATTTGGCAGGTTGATGGGAAATAGCCCACGAAATTGGACTCGAGGCACAGACCCGGGATCATGGGATTTTAGCAAAATTCCTTCATTTAGGCCTCGGAATAATTAATTTTCGTATTAATTATGTCAGGTTGAAGAAGTGTTGGATAGAAAATTAACAAAGAAAAACCGCACCAGGGGCAATTTTGTCCTTTGTCGCGACGGTGTCGCAATGGGCCAAAATTTGGCAGGTTGATTGGAAATGGCCTGCGAAACTGGACTCGGGGCACAAACCCAGGATCACGGGATTTTAGCCAAATTCATTCGTTTTGGCCTCCGAATAAGTAATTTCAGTATTAGTTATGTTGGTCGAAGAAGTGCTAGACAAAAAGTTAACAAAGAAAAACCGCACTAGGGGCAATTTTATCATTTTTCGTGACGGTGTCGAAATGGGCCGAAATTTGGCAGGTTGATTGGAAACGGCCCCTGAAATTTGACTCGGGGCACAAACTTGGGATCATGGGATTTTAGCCAAATTCCTTTGTTTGGGCCTCCCAATAATTAATTTTCGTATTAATTATGTCAGGTTGAAGAAGTGTTGGATAGAAAGTTAACAAAAAAAACCGCACCGTGGGCAATTTTGTCATTTGTCGTGACGGTGTCGAAATGGGCTAAAATTTGGACGGTTCATTGGAAACGGCCCGAGAAATTGGACTTGGGGCACAGACCCGGGATCACGGGATTTTTGCCAAGTTCCTTCGTTTGGGCCTCAGAATAATTAATCTCCGTATTTATTATGTCAGGTTGAAGAAGTGCTGGATAGAAAATTAACAAAGAAAAACCGCTCCAGGGGCAATTTCTTCATTTGTCGCGACGGTGTCGGAATTGGCCAAAATTCGACAGGTTGATTGGAAATGGCCAGTGTAACTAGACTCGGGGCACAAAATGGGGATTAAAGGATTTTGGCCAAATTTCTTCATTTGGGCCTTCGAATAGTTAATTTCCTCATTAATTATGTTAGGTTGAAGAAGTGTCGGACAGAAAATTAACAAAGAAAAATCGCGCTAGGGGCAATTTTGTCATTTGTCGTGACGGTGTCGAAATGTACCAAAATTTGGCACGTTGATTCGAAACGGCCCACGAAATTTGACTAGGTGCACAGACCCGAGATCACGGGATTTTAGCCATATTCCTTCGTTTGGGCCTCCGAATAATTAATTTTCGCATTAATTATGTCAGGTTGAAGAAGTGTTGGACAGAAAATTAACAAAGAAAAACTGTACAATGGGCAATTTTGTCATTTGTCATGACCGTGTCGAAATGGGCTGAAATTTGGTAGGTTGATGGGAATCGGCCCGCAAAATTGGACTCAAGGCACAGACTCGGGGTCACGGGATTTTAGCTAAATTCCTTTGTTTGGTCCTCCGAATAATTAATTTTCATATTAATTATGTCAAGTTGAAAAATCGCACCAGGGGCAATTTTATCATTTGTCGAGACGGTGTCGCAATGGGCCGAAATTTAGTAGGTTAATTGGAAATAGCTCGTGGAATTAGATTAGGGCATAGACCCGGGATCACGAGATTTTAGCCAAATTCCTTCGTTTGGGCCTCCGAATTAATTTCGGTATTAATTATGTCAGGTTGAAGAAGTGTTGGACAAAAAGTTATCAAAGAAAAACCGCACCATGGGCAATTTTGTGAATTGTCGTGATGGTGTTGAAATTTGTCGAAATTTGGCAGGTTGATTGGAAACGGTCCCTGAAATTGGACTCGGGGCGCCGACCCGGGATCACGGGATTTTAGCCAAATTCCTTCGTGTGGGGCTCAGAATAATTTATTTTCTTATTAATTATGTCATGTTGAAGAAGTGCTGGACAGAAAATTTACAAAGAAAAGCCGCACCAGGGGCAATTTTGTCATTTGTAGCGACGGTGTCGGAATGGGCCAAAATTTGGCAGGTTGATTGGAAACGACCGGCGAAATCGAACTAGGGGAACAGACCTGGATTTTAGCCAAATTCCTTCGTTTAGGCCTCCGAATAATTAATTTTAGTATTAATTATGTCTGGTTGAAAAGGTACTGGACAGAAAGTCAACAAAGGAGAACCGCACCAGGGGCAATTTTGTCATTTATCATGATGGTGTCGAAATGGGCTGAAATTTGGTAGGTTGATTGGAAACGGCCCATGAAATTGGACTCGGGCACAGACCCAAGATCACGGGATTTTAGCCAAATTCTTTCGTTTGGGTCTCCGAATAATTAATTTTCGTATTAATTATGTCAGGTTGAAGAAGTGCTGGACAGAAAATTAACAAAGAAAAACTGCACCGGGGGCAATTTTTACATTTGTCGTGACAGTGTCGAAATGGTCTGAAATTTGGCAAGTTGATTGGAAAGGGCCCGCGAAATTGGACTTTGGGCACAGACCTGGGAACACGGGATTTTAGCCAAATTCCTTCGTTTGGGCCTTCGAATAATTAATTTCTGCATTAATTATCTCAGTTTGAAGAGAGTGTTGGACAAAAAGTTAACAAAGAAAAACTGCACCAGGGCCCATTTTATCATTTGTCGCGATGGTGTCGAAATGGGCCGAAATTTGGCAGGCTGATTGGAAATGGCCCCTAAAATTGGGCTCGAGGCACAGACCCGGGATCACGTGATTTTAGCTAAATTCCTTCATTTGGGCCTCCGAATAATTAATTTCTTTCTTAATTATGTCTGGGTAAAGAAGTGATTAACAGAAAATTTACCTAGAAAAACGACACCAGGGCAATTTTGTCATTTGTCACGACGGTGTTGGAATGGGCCAAAATTTGGCAAATTGTTTGGAAATGGCCTGCAAAATTGGATCGGGGCATAGACCGAGGATCACGAGATTTTAGCCAAATTCCTTCGTTTGGGCCACCAAATTAATTTTCGTATTAATTATGTCACGTAGAAGAAGTGCTGGACAAAAAGTTAACAAAGAAAAACCACATGAGGGGCAATTTTGTCAATTGTCGTGACGGTGTCGAAATGGGCTGAAATTTGGCCGATTTATTGGAAACGGCTTGAGAAATTGGACTCGGGGCACAGACCCGGGATCACAGGATTTTTGCCAAATTCTTTCGTTTGGGCCTCCGAATTAATTTCCGTATTAATTATGTCAGATTGAAGAAGTGTTGGATAGAAAGTTAACAAAAAAAAAATTAGCACCATGGGCAATTTTGTCATTTGTCGTGACGGTGTTGAAATGGGCTGAAATTTGGCCGGTTCATTGGAAACGGGCGAGAAATTGGACTCGGGGCACAGATCCGGGATCATGGGATTTTTGTCAATTTCCTTCATTTGGGCCTCAGAATAATTAGTCTCCGTATTAATTATGTCAGGTCGAAGAAGTGCTGGACATAAAATTTACAAAGAAAAACCGCACCAGGGGCGATTTTGTCATTTGTCATGACAATGTCGGAATGGCCTAAAATTTCGCAGGTTGATTGGAAATGGTCCGCGAAATTGGACTCGTAGCACAGACCCGGGATCACGGGATTTTACCAAAATTCCTTCGTTTGGGCCTCTGAATAATTAATTTTCGTATTAATTATGTTAGCTTGAAGAAGTACTGGACAGAAAATTAACAAAGCAAAACCACACCAGGGGCAATTTTGTCATTTGTCACGACAGTGTCGAAATGGACTGAAATTTTGGCAGGTTGATTGGAAACGGCCTGTGAAATTGGACTCGGGGCACAGACCCAGAATCACGGGATTTTAGCCAAATTCCCTTGTTTGGGCCTCCGAATAATTAATTTTCGGGTTAACTACGTCAGGTTGAAGAAGTATTGGACAGAAGATTAACAAAGCAAAATCACACCAAAGGCAATTTTGTCATTTGTCGTGACGGTGTCGGAATGTGCTGAAATTTGGCAGGTTGATTGGAAACGGCCCGCGAAATTGGACTCATGGCACAGATCCGGGATCATGGGATTTAGGCAAATTCCGTCGTTTAGGCCGCCTAATAATTAATTTCAGTATTAATTATGTCAGGTTTAATAAGTGCTGGACAGAAAATTAACAAAGCAAAACCGCACCAGGGGCAATTTTGTTTTTCTTCGTAATGGTGTCGGAATGGGCCAAAATTTTGTAGGTTGGTTGGAGACGGCCCGCGAAATTGGACTTGGGGTACAGATCCAGGATCACGGGATTTTAGCCAAATTCCTTCGTTTGGGCTTCCGAATAATTAATTTCAATATTAGTTATGTCAGTTGAAGAAGTGCTGGACAGAAAGTTAACAAAGAAAAATCGCACCCGGGGCAATTTTGTCATTTGTCGTGACGGTGTCGAAGTGGGCCGAAATTTGGCAGGTTGATTGGAAACGGCCACTGAAATTGGACTCGGGGTACAGACCCGGGATCACGGGATTTTAGCAAAATTCCTTCGTTTGGGCCTTCAAATTATTAATTTTTTTTAATTATGTCTAGTTGGAGAATTGATAGATAGAAAATTAACAAAGAAAAATCGCACCAAGGCAATTTTGTCATTTATCACGATAGTGTTGGAATGGGCCGAAATTTGGTAGGTTTATTGGAAATGGCCCGCGAAATTGGACTCAGAGCACAGACCCGGGATCACAGGATTTTAGCGAAATTCCTTAGTTTGAGTCTTCGAATAATTAATTTCCATATTAATTATGTCAGGTTGAAGAAGTGCTGGACAGAAAATTAATGAAGTAAAACCACATCAGGGACAATTTTGTCATTTGTCGCGACGGTGTCAAAATGGACCAAAATTTAGCAGGTTGATTAGAAACGGCCCGCGAAATTGGACTCGAGGCACAGACCCGAAATCATGGGATTTTAGCAAAATTCCTTCATTTAGGCCTCCGAATAATTAATTTTCGTATCAATTATGTCAGGTTGAAGAAGTGTTGGATAGAAAATTAACAAAGAAAAACCGCACCAGGGGCAATTTTGTCATTTGTCGCGATGGTGTCGGAATGGGATGAAATTTGGCAGGTTGATTGGAAATGGTCCGCGAAACTGGACTCGGGCCACAAACCCAGGATCACGAGATTTTAGCCAAATTCCTTCGTTTTGGCCTCCGAATAAATAATTTCAGTATTAGTTATGTCAGGTCGAAGAAGTGCTGGACAAAAAGTTAACAAAGAAAAATCGCACCAGGGGCAATTTTATCATTAGTCGTGACAGTGTTGAAATGGGCCAAAATTTGGCAGGTTGATTGGAAACGGCCCCTGAAATTGGACTCGAGGCACAAACTCGGGATCACGGGATTTTAGCCAAATTCCTTCGTTTAGGCCTCC
Organism: Olea europaea var. sylvestris; assembly: GCF_002742605.1. Classification (NCBI taxonomy): domain Eukaryota; kingdom Viridiplantae; phylum Streptophyta; class Magnoliopsida; order Lamiales; family Oleaceae; genus Olea; species Olea europaea. The sequence continues at coordinate 532,263 of NC_036255.1, forward strand.
GAATAATTAATTTCCTTGTCAATTATGTCTAGTTGGAAAAGTTATGGATAGGAAATTAAAAAAGAAAAACCGCACCAAGGCAATTTTGTCATTTGTCACGACGGTGTCGAAATGCGGTGAAATTTAGCAAGTTTAATGGAAACGGCCCGTGAAATTGGACTCGGGGCACAGACCTGGGATCATAGGATTTTAGCCAAATTCCTTCGTTTGGGCCTCTGAATTAGTTTCCATATTAATTATGTCAGGATGAAGAAGTGCTGGACAGAAAGTTGGCAAAGAAAAACCACACTAGGCGCAATTTTGTCATTTGTCGCGACGGTGTCGGAATGGGCCGAAATTTGGAAGGTTGATTGGAAATGACCCGAGAAATTGGAATCGGGGCACAGACCCGGGATCACGGGATTTTAGCCAAATTCCTTCGTTTGGGCCTCAGAATAATTAATTTCCGTATTAATTATGTCAAGTTGAAGAAGTTCTGGACAAAAAATTTACAAAGAAAAATCGTACCAAGGCCAATTTTGTCGTTTGTCGCGACGGTGTCGGAATGGGCCGAAATTTGGCAGGTTGATTGGAAATGGCCCGCGAAATTGGAGTTGAGGCACAGACCTGTCATGAGATTTTAGCCAAATTCCTTCGTTTGGGCCTCCGAATAATTAATTCATATTAATTATGTCAGGTTGAAAAAGTGCTGGACTAAAAATTAACAAAGAAAAATCGCACCAACGGCAATTTTTTCATTTGTCTCGACAATGTCGAAATGGGTCGAAATTTGGAAGGTTAATTGGAAACGTCCCGCGAAATTAGACTTGGGGCACAGACCCGTCACTGGATTTTAGCCAAATTCCTTCGTTTGGGCCTCTGAATAATTAATTTATGTATTAATTATATTAGGTTGATGATGTACTGGACAGAAAATTAAAAAAGCAAAATCGCAACAAGGGCAATTTTGTCATTTGTCGTGACGGTGTTGGAATGGGCTTAAATTTGGCAGGTTGATTGGAAACGGCCCACAAAATTGGACTCGAGGCATAGACCTGTCACGGGATTTTAGCCAAATCCCTTCGTTTGAGCCTCCAAATAATTAATTTTCGTATTAATTATGTCAGGTTGAAGAAGTACAGGACTGAAAATTAACAAAGCAAAATCGCACCAGGGGTAATTTTGTCATTTTTCGCAACGATGTTGGAATGGGCCGAAATTTGGCAGGTTGATTGGAAACAGCACGTGAAACTAGACTCTAGGCACAGACCCAGGATCACGGGATTTTAGCAAAATTCCTTCGTTTGGGCCTCCGAATAATTAATTTTCGTATTAATTATGTCATGTTGAAGAAGTGCTGGACAAAAAATTAACAAAGAAAAATCGCTGCAAGGGCAATTTTGTCATTTGTCGCGATGGCATCGGAATGGTTTGAAATTTGGCAGGTTGATTGGATACGGCCCGCGAAATTGGACTCGGAGCACAGACCCGGGATAACAGGATTTTAGCGAAATTCCTTCGTTTGGGCCTCCAAATAATTAATTTTCCTATTAATTATGTTCGGGTGTAGAAGTGCTGGACAGAAAATTAACAAAGAAAAACCGCACCAGGGGCAATTTTGTCATTTGTCGTGACAGTGTCGGAATGGGCAGAAATTTGGCAGGATGATTGGAAACGACCCATGAAATTGGACTTGTGGCACAGACCCGAGATCACGGGATTAGCCAAATTCCTTCGTTTGGGCCTCCGAATAATTAATTTCCATATTAATTATGTCAGGTTGAATAAGTGCTGGCTGAAAAATTAACAAAGCAATACCGCACTAGGGGCAATTTTATCTTTCTTCGCGACGGTGTCGGAGTGGGCCGAAATTTGGCAGGTTGATTGGAGACGGCCCGTGAAATTGGACTTGGGGCATAGACCCAGAATCACGGGATTTTAGCCAAATTCCTTCGTTTGGGCCTCCTAATAACTAATTTCCGTATTAATTATGTCTGGTTGAAGAAGTACTGAACAGAAAATTAACAAAGAAAAACCGCACCAGCGGCAATTTTTTCATTTGTTACGACGATGTCAGAATGGACCGAAATTTGGCTAGTCGATTGGAAACGGCCTGCGAAATTGGACTCGGGGTGCAGACTCGTCACGGGATTTTAGCCAAATTCCTTCGTTTGGGCCTCCGAATAGTTAATTTATGTATTAATTATATTAGGTTGATGAAGTACTGGACAGAAATTTAAAAAAGCAAAACCGCACCAGGGGCAATTTTGTCATTTATCGCGACGGTGTCGGAATGGGCTAAACTTTGGCAAGTTGATTGGAAACGGCCCGTAAAATTGGACTCAAGGCATAGACCCGTCACGGGATTTTTGCCAAATTCCTTCGTTTGGGCCTCCGAATAATCAATTTTCGTATTAATTATGTCAGGTTGAAGAAGTGCTGGACAGAAAATTAACAAAGCAAAACCGCACCAGGGGCAATTTTGTCATTTTTTGCGACGGTGTCTGAATGGGCTGAAATTTGGTAGGTTGATTGGAAAAGGCCCGTGAAAATGGACTCGGGGCACAGACCCCGAGATCACAGGATTTTAGCTAAATTGCTTCGTTTGGGCCTCCGAATTCATTTTCGTATTAATTATATCAAGTTGAAGAAGTGTTGGATAGAAAGTTAACAAAAGAAACCGCACCGTGGGCAATTTTGTCATTTGTCGTGACGATGCCGAAATGGGTTGAAATTTGACCGATTTATTAGAAACGGCCCGAGAAATTGGACTCAAGGCATATACCCGAGATCACGGGATTTTTGCCAAATTCCTTCATTTGTGCCTCAGAATAATTAATCTCCATTAATTATGTTAAGTTGAAGAAGTGCTGGACAGAAAATTTACAAAGAAAAACCACACTAGGGCAATTTTGTCATTTGTCATGACGGTGTCGAAATGGCCTTAAATTTGGTACGTTGATTGGAAACTGCCCGCGAAATTGGACTCGTAGCACAGACCCGGGATCATGGGATTTTAGCAAAATTCCTTCGTTTGGGCCTCCAAATAATTAATTTCAGTATTAATTATGTCAGGTTGAAGAGGTGATGGATAGAAAGTTAACAAAGAAAAACCGCACCAAGGGCAATTTTGTTATTTGTCACAACAGTGTCGAAATGGGCCCAAATTTGGCAAGTTGATTGGAAACAACCCATGAAATTGGATTCGGGGCACAGACTCGGGATCACTGGATTTTAGCCAAATTCCTTCGTTTGGGCTTCCGAATAATTAATTTCAATATTAATTATGTCAGGTTGAAGAAGTGTTGCACAAAAATGTTAACAAAGAAAAATCGCACCACGGGCAATTTTGTCATTTGTCGCGACAGTGTCAAAATGGGCCGAAATTTGGTAGGTTGATTGGAACCGACCCTTAAAATTGGACTCGGGGCACAAACTCGGTATCACTGGATTTTAGCCAAATTCCTTTGTTTGGACCTCCGAATAATTAATTTCCTTATTAATTATGTCTGGTTGAAAAAGTGATGGATAGAAAATTAACAAAGAGAAACCGCACCAGGGCAATTTTGTCGTGTCAGAATGAGCCAAAATTTGGCAGGTTGATTGGAAACGGCCAGCGAAATTGGACATGGGACACGGACCCGGGATAAAGAGATTTTAGCCAAATTCCTTCGTTTGGGCCTCCGTATTAATTTTCGTATTAATAATGTCAGGTTAAAGATGTGCTTGACAAAAAATCAACAAAGAAAACCGCACTAGGGGCTATTTTTGTCATTTGTCGCGACGGTGTCGGAATGGGCCGAAATTTGGCCGGTTCATTGGAAACGGCCCGCGAAATTGGGCTGGGGGCATAGACCCAGGATCACGAGATTTTAGCCAAATTCCTTCGTTTGGGCTTCAAAATAATTAATTTTCGCATTAACTATGTCAGGTTGAAGAAGTGCTAGAAAGAAAATTTACAAAGAAAAATCGCACCAGTGGCAATTTTGTCATTTGTCGAGACGGTGTTGGAATGGGCCAAAATTTGGCAGGCTGATTGGAAACGGCCCGCGAAATTAGACTAGAGGCACAGACCCGTCATGGGCTTTTAGCCAAATTCCTTCGTTTGGGCCTCCGAATAATTAATTTTCGTATTAATTATGTTAGGTTGATGAAGTGCTCGACAAAAAATTAACAAAGAAAAATCGTACCAAGGGCAATTTTGTAATTTGTCGCGACGGTGTCAGAGTGGGCCGAAAATTTGGCAGGCTTATTGAAAACGGCCTTCGAAATTGAACTCGGGCCACAAACCCGGGATCACGAGATTTTAGCCAAATTCCTTCGTTTGGCCCTCCGAATAATTAATTTCCGTATTAATTATGTCAGGTTGAAGAAGTGCTGGACAGAAAATTAACAAAGCAAAATCACACCAAGGGCAATTTTGTCATTTGTCGCGACGGTGTCGGAATGGGCTGAAATTTGGTAGGTTGATTAGAAACGGCTCGCGCAATTGGACACGTGGCACAGACTTGGGATCACGGGATTTTAGCCAAATTCCATCGTTTGGGCCTCCGAATAATCAATTTCCTTATTAATTATGTCAGGTTGAATAAGTGCTGAATAGAAAATTAACAAAACAAAACTGCACCAGGGGCAATTTTGCCAATTTTTTCGGCGATGTCGAAATGTGCCAAAATTTGGCAGGTTGATAGGAAACGGCCCGATAAATTGGACTCGGGGCACAGACCTGGGATCACAGGATTTCAGCCAAATTCCTTCATTTGGGCCTCAGAATAATTAATTTCCGTATTAATTATGTCAAGTTGAATAAGTACTAGCCGAAAAATTAACAAAGCAAAACCGCACCAGGGGCAATTTTGTCTTTCTTTGCGATGGGTCGGAGTGAGCCGAAATTTGGCAGGTTGATTGGAGACGGCCCGCGAAATTGGACTTGGGGCACAGACCCGGGATCACGGGATTTTAGCCAAATTCCTTCGCTTGGGCCTCCGAATAACTAACTTCCGCATTAATTTTGTCTGGTTGAAGAAGTGCTGGATAGAAAATTAACAAAGAAAAACTGCACCAGAGGCAATTTTTTCATTTGTCGCGACGATGTCGGAATGGGCCGAAATTTGGCTAGTTGATTGGAAACGGCCTGTGTAATTGGACTCGGGCGACAGACTCGTCACGGGATTTTAGCCAAATTTCTTCGTTTGGGCCTCCGAATAGTTAATTTACGTATTAATTATATCATATTGATGAAGTACTAGATAGAAATTTAACAATGCAAAACCGCACCAGGGGCAATTTTGTCATTTATCGCGACGTTATCGGAATGGGCTGAACTTTGGCAAGTTGATTGGAAACGGCCCGTAAAATTGGACTCAGGGCATAGACCCGTCACGGGATTTTGGCCAAATTCCTTCGTTGGGCCTCCGAATAATTAAAAACTGTATTAATTATGTCAAGTTGAAGATGTGCTGGATAGAAAATTAACAAAGCAAAACCGCACCAGGGGTAATTTTGTCATTTTTTTGCGACGGTGTCGGAATGGGCTGAAATTTGGTAGGTCGTTTGGAAACGGCCCGTGAAATTGGACTCGGGGCATAGACCTGAGATTATGGGATTTTAGCCAAATTGCTTCATTTGGGCCTCCGAATTCATTTTCGTATTAATTATGTTAGGTTGAAGAAGTGTTGGACAGAAAGTTAACAAAAGAAATCGCACCGTGGGCAATTTTGTCATTTGTCGTGACGATGTCGAAATGGGCTGAAATTTGGCCGACTCATTAGAAACGGCCCGAGAAATTGGACTCAGGGCACAGACCCGGGATCACGGAATTTTTGCCAAATTCCTTCATTTGGGCCTCAGAATAATTAATCTCCGTATTAATTATGTCAAGTTGAATAAGTGCTGGACAGAAAATTTACAAAGAAAAATCGCACTAGGGCAATTTTGTCATTTGTCACGACGGTGTCGGAATGGCCTGAAATTTGGCAGGTTGATTGGAAACTGCCCGCGAAATTGGACTCGTAGCACAGACATGGGATCATGGGATTTTACCGAAATTCCTTCGTTTGGGCATCCAAATAATTAATTTCAGTATTAATTATGTTTGGTTGAAGAGGTGCTGGAAAGAATATTTACAAAGAAAAATCGCACCAGGGGTAATTTTATCATTTGTCACGACCGTGTAGGAATGGGCTAAAATTCGGAAGGTTGATTGGAAACGGCCCACAAAATTGGACTCGGGGCATAGACTTGTCACGGGATATTAGTTAAATTCCTTCGTTTGGGCCTCCGAATAATTAGTTTCCATATTAATTATGTCAGGATTGAGAAGTGTTGGACAGAAAATTAACAAAGAAAAATTGCACCTACGGTAATTTTTTCATTTGTCGCGACGGTGTTGGAATGGGCTGAAATTTGGCGGGTTGATTGGAAGCGGCCCGCAAAATTGGACTTAGGGCACAGACCCATCACGGGATTTTAGCCAAATTCCATCGTTTGAGCCTCCGAATAATTAATTTCCATATTAATTATGTCAGGTTGAAGAAGTGTTGGATAGAAAATTAACAAAGCAAAACCGCACCCGGGGCAATTTTGTCATTTGTCACGACAGAGTCGAAATGCACTAAAATTTGGTAGGTTGATTGGAAACAGCCCGAGAAATTGGACTCGGGGCACAGACCCGGGATTACGAGATTTTAGCCAAATTCCTTCGTTTAGCCCTCCGAATAATTAATTTCCGTATTAATTATGTCAGGTTGAAGAAGTGCTGGACAGAAAATTAACAAAGCAAAATCACACCAAGGGCAATTTTGTCATTTGTCGCGACGGTGTCGGAATGGGCCAAAATTTGGCAGGTTGATTAGAAACGGCTCGCGAAATTGGACTCGTGGCACAGACCTCGGATCACGGGATTTTACCCAAATTCCATCGTTTGGGCCTCCGAATAATCAATTTCCTTATTAATTATGTCAGGTTGAATAAGTGCTGAACAAAAAATTAACAAAACAAAACTGCACCAGGGGCAATTTTGTCATTTTTTTCAGCGGTGTCGAATTGTGCCAAAATTTGGCAGGTTGATAGGAAACGGCCTACGAAATCGGACTTCGGGCACAGACCTGGGATCACGGGATTTTAGGAAAATTCCTTTGTTTGGGCCTCCGAATAATTAATTTTCGTATTAATTATGTTAGGTTGAAGAAGTGCTGGACTGAAAATTAACAAAGAAAAATGCACCAGGGGTAATTTTTTCATTTTGTCGCGACAGTGTCGAAATGGGCCGAAATTTGGCGGGTTGATTGGAAAGGGCACGCAAAATTGGACTCAGGGCACAGACCCGGTACACAGGATTTTAGCCAAATTCCTTCGTTTGGGCCTCCGAATAATTAATTTCAGTATTAACTATGTCAGGTTGAAGAGGTGATGGACAGAAAGTTAACAAAGAATAATCACACCAGGAGCAATTTTGTCATTTTTCGCGACGGTGTCGAAATGGGCCGAAATTTGGCAGGTTGATTGGAGACGGCCCATGAAATTGGACTCGGGGCACAGACCCGGGATCTCAGGATTTCAGCCAAATTTCTTCGTTTGGGCCTCTGAATAATTAATTTTCGTATTAGTTATGTCAGGTCGAAGAAGTACTGAACAGAAAATTAACAAAGAAAAATCATAACAGGGGCAATTTTTTCATTTGTCGCGACGGTGTCGGAATGGGCCGAAATTTGGAAGGTTGATTGGAAATGGCCCGCAAAATTGGACTTGGGGCATAGACCTGTGATCACAGGATTTTAGCCAAATTCCTTCATTTGGGCCTCCAAATAACTAATTTCATTATTAATTATGTCAGGTTGAAGAAGTGCTAGACAAAAAGTTAACAAAGAAAAACAGCACTAGGGGCAATTTTGTCATTTGTTGCGACGGTGTCGAAATGGGCTGAAATTTGGCAGGTTGATTGGAAATGGCCCACGAAATCTGACAAGGGTTACAGACCCGTGATCATGGGATTTTAGCCAAATTCCATCATTTGGGCCTCCAAATAATTAATTTCCATATTAATTATGTCAGGTTAAAGAAGTGCTGAATAGAAAATTAACAAAGAAAAATTGCACCAGGTGCACTTTTTTCATTTGTCGCGATGGTGTCGGATTAGGCAGAAATTTGGCAGGTCTATTGGAAACGGCCCGTGAAATTGGACTTGGGGCAGAGACCCGAGGTCATGGGATTTTAGCAAAATTCCTTCGTTTGGGCCTCCGAATAACTAATTTCAGTATTAACTATGTCAGGTTGAAGAGGTGCTGGCCAGAAAGTTAACAATGAAAAACCGCACCAGGTGGAATTTTAACATTTGTCTCGACGGTGTCGAAATGGGACGAAATTTGGTTGGTTGATTGGAAATAGCCCAGGAATTTGGACTTGCGGCACAGACCCGAGATCATGAGATTTTAGCCAAATTTCGTCGTTTGGGCCTCCGAATAATTAACTTTTGAATTAATTATGTCAGGTTGAAGAAATGCTGGACAAAAAATTAACAAAGAAAATCCATACCAGGGGCAATGTTTTCATTTGTCACGACGTTGTCGAAATGGGCCGAAATTTGGCAGGTTGATTGGAAATGGCTCGCAAAATTGGACTTGGGGCACAGACACGGGATCACGGGATTTTAGCCAAATTCCTTCGTTTAGGCCTCCGAATAATAAATTTCAGTATTAATTATGTCAGGTTGAAGAAGTGTTGGACAGAAAATTAACAAAGAAAAATTGTACCAGGGGCAATTTTTTCATTTGTCACAACGATGTCGGAATGAGCCGAAATTTGGCAGATTGATTGGAAATGGCCCGCGAAATCTGACTAGGGTTACAGACCCGTGATCACGGGATTTTAGCCAAATTCCTTCGTTTGGGCCTCCGAATAATTAATTTCCGTATTAATTACGTCGGGTTAAAGAAGTGCTGAGCAGAAAATTAACAAAGAAAAACTGCACCAGGTGCACTTTTTTCATTGTCGCGATGGTGTCGGATTAGGCAGAAATTTGGCAAGTCGATTGAAAACGGCCCGTGAAATTGGATTCAGGGCAGAGACCCGAGGTCACGGGATTTTAGCAAAATTCCTTCATTTGGGCCTCCGAATAATTAATTTCAGTATTAACTATGTCAGGTTGAAGAGGTGCTGGGCAGAAAGTTAACAATGAAAAATCGCACCAGGTGGAATTTTATCATTTGTCGCGACGGTGTCGAAATGGGACGAAATTTGGTAGGTTGATTGGAAACAGCCCAGGAATTTGGACTTGGGGCACAGACCCGGGATCATGAGATTTTAGCCAAATTCCTTCGTTTGGGCATCTGAATAATTAACTTTTGTATTAATTATGTCAGGTTGAAGAAGTGCTGGACAAAAAATTAACAAAGAAAATCCATACTAGGGGCAATTTTTTCATTTGTCACGACGTTGTCGAAATGGGCCGAAATTTGGCAGGTTGATTGGAAATGGCCCGCAAAATTGGACTTGGGGCACAGACACGGGATCACGGGATTTTAGCCAAATTCCTTCATTTAGGCCTCCGAATAATTAATTTCAATATTAATTATGTCAGGTTGAAGAAGTGTTGGATAGAAAATTAACAAAGAAAAAGCGTACCAGAGGCAATTTTTTCATTTGTCACAACGATGTCAGAATGAGCCGAAATTTGGCAGGTTGATTGGAAACGGCCCGCGAAATTGGACTTGGGGCATAGACTTGGGATCACAGGATTTTAGCTAAATTCCTTCGTTTGGGCCTCCGAATAATTAATTTCATTATTAATTACGTCAGGTTGAAGAAGTGTTGGACAAAAAGTTAACAAAGAAAAACTGTACCAGAGGCAATTTTGTCATTTGTAGCAACGGTGTCGAAATGGGCCGAAATTTGTCAGGTTCATTGGAAGCGGCCCTTGAAATTGGACTCGAGGCACAGACCCGGGAACACAGGATTTTAGCCAAATTCCTTCGTTTGGGCCTCCGAATAATTAATTTCCTTATTAATTATGTCTAGTTGAAGAAGTGATGAACATAAAATTAACAAAGAAAAACCGTACCAGGGCAATTTTGTCATTTGTCGCGATGGTGTCGGAATGGGCCGAAATTTGGCAGGTTGATTGGGAAAGACCAGCGAAATTGGACTCGGGGCACAGACTCGAGATCACGAGATTTTTGCCAAATTTTTTCGTTTGAGCCTCCGAATTAATTTTCACATTAATTATGTCAGGTTGAAGAAGTGCTGGACAGAAAATTAACAAAGAAAAATTGCATCAGGGGCAATTTTATCATTTGTCGCAATGGTGTCGAAATGGGCCGAAATTTGGCCAGTTCATTTGAAACGGCCTAAGAAATTGGACTCGGGACATAGACTCGGGATCACGGGATTTTAGCCACATCCCTTTGTTTGGGTCTCAGAATTATTAATTTCCATATTAATTATGTCAGGTTGAAGAAGTTCTAGACAGAAAATTTCCAAAGAAAAACTGCAGCAGGGGAAATTTTGTCATTGTCTGCGACGGTGTCGAAATGGGCCGAAATTTGGTAGGTTGATTGGAAACGGGCCGTCAAATTGGTCTCGAGGCACAGAGTCGTCACGAGATTTTAGCCAAATTCCTTCGTTTGGGCCTCCGAATAACTAATTTCATTATTAATTATGTCAGCTTGAAGAAGTGCTGGACAAAAAGCTAACAAAGAAGAACTGCACCAAGGATAATTTTGTCTTGGCTGGTTGACGGCCCCCGAAATTAGTCTCGGGGTACAAACCCGAGATCACGGGATTTTAGCCAAATTCCTTCGTTTGGGCTTCCGAATAATTAATGCCCTTATTAATTATGTCTGGTTGAAGAAGTGATGGATAGAAAATTAACAAAGAAAAACCGCGCCAGGGCAATTTTGTCATTTGTCGCGACGGTGTCGGAATGGGCCGAAATTTGGCAGGTTGATTGGAAACGGCCCACGAAATTGGATTGGGAGCACAGACCCGTGATCACGGAATTTTACCCAAATTCCTTCATTTGGGCCGCCGAATAATTAATTTCCGTATTAATTACATCAGGTTGAAGAAGTGCTGAACAAAAAATTAACAAAGAAAAACTGTACAGTGGGGAATTTTTTCATTTGTCGCGACTATGTCGAAATGGGCCAAAATTTGGTAAGTTGATTGGAAACGGCCCCCGAAATTGGACTCGAGCCATAGACCCGAGGTCACAGGATTTTAGCCCAATTCCTTCGTTTGGGCCTCCGAAAAATTAATTTCAATATTAACTATGTTAGGTTGAAGAGGTGCTGGACTGAAAGTTAACAAAGAAAAAACGCACCAGGGGCAATTTTTTCATTTGTTGCGACAGTGTCGAAATGGGCCGAAATTTGGCAGGTTGATTGGAAACGGCCTATGAAATTGGACTCGGGGCACAAACTCGGGATCATGGGATTTTAGCCAAATTCCTTCGTTTTGGCCTCCGAATAATTAATTTCAGTATTAATTATGTCAGGTTGAAGAAGTGCTGGACAGAAAATTAACAAAGAAAAACCGTACCAGGGGCAATTTTTTCATTGTCACGACGGTGTCGGAATGTGCCGAAATTTGGCTGGTTGATTGGAAACAGCCTGCGAAATTGGACTTGGGGCATAGACTCAGGATCACAGGATTTTAGCCAAATTCCTTCGTTTGGGCCTCTGAATAATTAATTTCATTATTAATTACGTCAGGTTGAAGAAGTGCTGGACAAAAAGTTAACAAAGAAAAATCGTACCAGGGGCAATTTTGTCATTTGTAGCAACAGTGTCGAAATGGGCCGAAATTTGGCAGGTTGATTGGAAATGGCCCTTGAAATTGGACTCGAGGCACAGACCTGGGATCACAGGATTTTAGCCAAATTCCTTTGTTTGGGCCTCCGAATAATTAATTTCCTTATTAATTATGTCTAGTTGAGGAAGTGATGAACAGAAAATTAACAAAGAAAAACCGCACCAGGGCAATTTCGTCATTTGTCGCGATGGTGTCGGAATGGGCCGAAATTTGGCAGGTTGATTGGGAACGACCAGCGAAATTAGACTCGGGGTACAGACTCGAGATCACGAGATTTTTGCCAAATTTTTTCGTTTGAGCCTTCGAATTAATTTCCATATTAATTATGTCAGGTTGAAGAAGTGCTGGACAGAAAATTAACAAAGAAAAACTACATCAGGGGCAATTTTATCATTTGTCGCAATGGTGTCGAAATGGGCCCAAATTTGGCCGGTTCATTGGAAACGGCCCAAGAAATTGGACTCGGGACATAGACCCGGGATCACAGGATTTTAGCCAAATTCCTTTGTTTGGGTCTCAGAATAATTAATTTCTGTATTAATTATGTCAGGTTGAAGAAGTGTTGGATAGAAAATTTCCAAAGAAAAATCGCACCAGGGGCAGTTTTGTCATTGTCCGCGACGGTGTCGAAATGGGCCGAAATTTGGCAGGTTGATTGGAAACAACTCGTGAAATTGGTCCCGAGGGACAGACTCGTCACGAGTTTTTAGCTAAATTCCTTCATTTGGGCCTCTAATAATTAATTTCCTTATTAATTATATGAGGTTGTAGAAGTGACGGATAGAAAATTAACAAAGCAAAACCTCACCAAGAGCAATTTTGTCATTTGTCACGACGGTGTCGGAATGGGCTGAAATTTAGCAAGTTGATTGGAAACGGCCCACGAAATTGGACTTAGGACGCAGACCCGTCACGGAATTTTAGCCAAATTCCTTCGTTTGGGCCTCCGAATAATTAATTTCATTATTAATTACGTCAGGTTGAAGAAGTGCTAGACAAAAAGTTAACAAAGAAAAATCGTACTAGGGGCAATTTGGTAATTTGTAGCAACAGTGTCGAAATGGGCCGAAATTTGGCAGGTTGATTGGAAACGGCCCTTGAAATTGGACTTAAGGCACAGACTCGGGATCACAGGATTTTAGCTAAATTCCGTCGTTTGGGCCTCCGAATAATTAATTTCCTTTTAATTATGTCTAGTTGAAGAAGTGATGAACAGAAAATTAACAAAGAAAAACCGCACCAAGGCAATTTTGTCATTTGTCGCGACGGTGTCGGAATGGGCCAAAATTTGGCAGGTTGATTGGGAACGACCAGCGAAATTGGACTCGGGGCACAGACTCGAGATCACGAGATTTTTGCCAAATTTTTTCGTTTGAGCCTCCGAATTAATTTCCATATTAATTATGTCAGGTCGAAGAAGTGCTGGACAGAAAATTAACAAAGAAAAACTGCACCAGGGTTAATTTTATCATTTGTCACAACGGTGTCGAAATGGGCCGAAATTTGGCCGGTTCATTGGAAACGGCCCAAGGAATTGGACTCGGGACATAGACCCGGGATCACGGGATTTTACCCAAATTCCTTTGTTTGGGTCTCAGAATAATTAATTTCCGTATTAATTATGTCAGGTTGAAAAAGTGCTGGACAGAAAATTTCCAAAGAAAAATCGCACCAGGGGCAATTTTGTCATTGTCCGCAACAGTGTCGGAATGGGCCGAAATTTGGCAGGTTGATTGGAAACGGCCTGTGAAATTGGTCTCGAGGCACAGACTCGTCACGTGATTTTAGCCAAATTCCTTCCTTTGGACCTCCGAATAACTAATTTCATTATTAATTATGTCAGGTTGAAGAAGTGCTAGATAAAAAGCTAACAAAGAAAAACTGCACCTAGGGTAATTTTGCCATTTATCACGCCAGTGTCGAAATGGGCCAAAATTTGGCTGGTTGATTGGAAATGGCCCCCGAAATTAGTCTCGGGACACAGACCCGTCACGGAATTTTAGCCAAATTCCTTCGTTTGGGCCTCCGAATAATTTATTTCCTTATTAATTATGTCAGGTTGAAGAAGTTGCGGACAAAAAATTAACAAAGAAGAACCTCACCAGGGGAAATTTTGTAATTTGTCGCGACGGTGTCAGAACGAGCCGAAATTCGGCAGGTTGATTGGAAATGGCCTGAGAAATTGGACTCAGGGATTTTAGCCAAATTCCATATTTTGGGCCTCCAAATAATTAATTTCCTTATTAAATATGTTTGGTTGAAGACGTGATGGACAGAAAATTAAAGAAGAACCGCACCAGAGGCAATTTTGTCATTTGTCGCGACGGTGTCAAAATGGGCCAAAATTTGGCAGGTTGGTTGGAAACAGCTCGCAAAATTGGACTCGGGGCATAGACCCTGGATCACGGGATTTTAGCCAAATTCCTTCATATGGGTCTTCGAATAATTAATTTCAGTATTAATTATGCTAGGTTGAAGAAATGCTAGACAAAATTTTAGCACAGAAAAACCGCACTAGGGGCAATTTTGTTATTTGTTGCGACGGTGTCGAAATGGGCCGAAATTTAACAAGTCGATTGGAAACGGCCCTTGAAATTGGACTCGAGGCATAGACCCGGGATCTCGAGATTTTAGCCAAATTCCTTCGTCTGGACCTCCGAATAATTAATTTCCTTATTAATTATGTCAGGTTGAGGAAGTGTTGGACAGAAAATTAACAAAGAAAAACCGCATCGGAGGCAATTTTGTCATTTGTCGCGACGGTGTCAGAATGGGCCGAAATTTGGCCGGTTCATTGGAAACGGCCCAAGAAATTAGACTAGGGGCACAGACCCGGGATCACGGGATTTTAGCTAAGTTCCTTCATTTGGGTCTCAGAATAATTAATTTTCGTATTAATTATGTCAGGTTGAAGAAGTGCTGGACAGAAAATTTCCAAAGAAAAATCGAACCAGGGGCAATTTTGTCATTGTCCGCGACGTGTCGGAACGGGCTAAAATTTGGCTGGTTGATTGGAAACGGCCCGTGAAATTGGACTCGGGGCATAAACCCGTCACGAAATTTTAGCCAAATTCCTTCGTTTGGGCCTCCGAATAATTAATTTCCTTATTAATTATGTCAGGTTGTAGAAGTGCCGGACAGAAAATTAACAAAGCAAAACCTCACCAGGAGCAATTTTGCCATTGGTCGCAACGGTGTCGGAATGGGTCGAAATTTGGCAGGTTGATTGGAATCAGCCCGCGAAATTGGACTCGGGGCATAGACCTGTCACGGGATTTTAACCAAATTCCTTTGTTTTGGCCTCCGACTAATTTATTTCCTTATTAATTGTGTTAGGTTGAAGAAGTGACGGACAGAAAATTAACAAAGCAAAACCTTACCGGGGGCAATTTTGTCATTTGTCGCGATGGTGTCGGAATGGGCCGAAATTTGTCAGGTTGATTGGAAATGGCCCGAGAAATTGGAGTCGGGGCACAGACCTAAGAACATGGGATTTTAGCCAAATTCCTTCTTTTGGGCCTTCGAATAATTAATTTCCTTATTAATTATGTTTGGCTGAAGACCCGATGGACCAAAAATTAACAAAGAAGAATCGTACCATGGGCAATTTGGCCATTTGTCGCGACGGTGTCAGAATGGGCCCAAATTTGGCAGGTTGATTGAAAACAGCCCGCAAAATATAACCTGGGGTACAGACCCGGGATCACGGAATTTTAGCCAAATTCCTTCGTTTTGGCCTCCGAATAATTAATTCCCTCATTAATTATGTCTGGTTGAAGAAGTGATGGACAGAAAAATAACAAAGAAAAATCGTACCAGGGCAGTTTTGTCATTTGTCACGACGGTGTCGGAATGGGCCGAAATTTAGCAGGTTGATTGGAAACGGCCCGCGAAAGTGGACTCGGGGCCAAACCCGTGATCACGGAATTTTAGCCAAATTCCTTTGTTTGGGCCTCCGAATAATTAATTTTCGTTTTAATTACGTTAGGTTGAGGAAGTGCTGAACAGAAAATTAACAAAGAAAAACTGCACCGGGGGCAATTTTTTCATTTGTCGCGACTGTGTCGAAATGGGCCAAAATTTGGTAGGTTGATTGGAAACAGCCCACGAAATTGGACTCGGGGCATCGACCCAAGGTCACGGGATTTTAGCCAAATTTCTTCGTTTGGGCCACCGAAAAATTAGTTTCAGTATTAACTAGGTCAGGTTGAAGAGGTGATGGACTAAACGTTAACAAAGAAAAACCACACCAGGGGAAATTTTGTCATTTGTCGCGACGGTGTCGAAATAGGCCGAAATTTGGCAAGTTGATTGGAAACGGCCCATGAAATTGGACTCGGGGCACAGACCCGGGATCACAGGATTTTAGCCAAATTCCTTCGTTTGGGCCTCCGAATAATTAATTTTCGTATTAATTATTTCAGGTCGAAGAAATGCTGGACAAAAAATTAACAAAGAAAAATCGTACCCGGGGCAATTTTTTCGTTTGTCACGACAGTGTCGGAATGGGCCGAAATTTGGCAAGTTGATTGGAAATGGCCCGGGAAATTGGACTCGGTGCATAGACCCAGGATCATGGGATTTTAGCCAAATTCCTTCGTTTGGGCTCCGAATAATTAATTCCTGTATTAATTATGTGAGGTTGAAGAAGTGCTGGACAAAAAGTTAACAAAGAAAAACCGCACCAGGGGCAATTTTTCATTTGTCGCGACTGTGATGAAACGGGCTGATATGGTAGGTTGATTGGAAACGGCCTGTGAAGTTGGACTCGGGGCATCGACCCGAGGTCACGGGATTTTAGCCAAATTCCTTCGTTTAGGCCTCCGAAAAATTAATTTCAGTATTAACTATGTCACAATCAAGAGGTGCTGGACTGAAAGTTGGCAAAGAAAAACCGCACCAGGGGGAATTTTGTCATTTGTCGCGACGGTGTCGAAATGAGCCGAAATTTGGCACGTTAATTGGAAACGGTCCATGAAATTAGAATTGGGGCATAGACCCGGGATCACAGGATTTTAGCCAAATTCCTTAGTTTGGGCCTCAAAATAATTAATTTCCGTGTTAATTATGTCAGGTTGAAGAAGTGCTAGACAGAAAATTAACAAAGTAAAACCACACCATGGGTAATTTTCTCATTTGTCGTGACGGTGTCGGAATGGCCCGAAATTTGGCAGGTCGATTGGAAACGTCCCGCAAAATTGGACTTGGGGCATAGACCCGAGGTCATGGGATTTTAGCCAAATTCCTTCGTTTGGGCCTCCAAATAATTAATTTTAGTATTAACCATGTTAGGTTGAAGAGGTGCTGGACAGAAAGTTAACATAGAAAAATCGCACCAGGGGGAATTTTGTCATTTGTCGCGACGGTGTCGAAATGGGACAAAATTTGACAGGTTGATTGGAAACGGCCCATGAAATTGGACTCGGGGCACAGACCTGGAATCACGAGATTTTAGCGAAATTCCTTCATTTGGGCCTCCAAATTATTAATTTTCGTATTAATTATGTCAGGTTGAAGAAGTGTTGGACAGAAAATTAACAAAAAAAAAACTGCACCAGGGGAATTTTGTCCTCTATAATGACGGAGTCAGAATGGGCTGAAATTTCGCAAGTTGATTGGAAACGGCCCGAGAAATTGGACTTGGGGTACAGTCTCGAGATCACGAAATTTTAGCCAAATTCCTTCGTTTGGGCCTCCGAATAATTAATTTTTGTATTAATTGTGTCAGGTTGAAGAAGTGCTGGATAGAAAATTAACAATGCAAAACCGCACCAGGGGTAATTTTGTCATTTGTCGCGACGGTGTCGGAATGTGCCAAAATTTGGGAGGTTGATTGGAAACGGGCCGTGAAATTAGACTCGGGGCACAAACCCGAGATCACGGGATTTTAGCTAAATTCCTTCGTTTGGGCCTCCGAATAATTAATTTCTTTATTAATTATGTCAGGTTGATGAAGTGATAGACAGAAAATTAACAAAGAAAAATCTCACAAGGCGCAATTTTGTCATTTGTCGCGACGGTGTCGGAATGGTCCGAAATTTAGTAGGTTGGTTGGAAATGGCCCGCAAAATTGGACTCAAGGCACAGATCCGGGATCACGGGATTTTAGCCAAATTCCTTCTTTTTGACCTCTGAATTAATTTTTGTATTAATTATGTCGAGTTGAAGAAGTGCTGGACAGAAAATTAACAGAGAAAAACTGCACCACGGGCAATTTTGTCATTCGTCGCGATGATGTCGGAATGGGCCGAAATTTGGCAGGTTGATTGGAAACGGCCCGCGAAATTGTGCTCGGGGCATAGACTTGGGATTACGGGATTTTAGCCAAATTTCTTCGTTTGGGCCTCCGAATAATTAATTTTCGTATTAATTATGTCATGTTGTAGAAGTGCTGGACAGAAAATTAACAAAGAAAAACCGCACCATGGGAAATTTTGTCATTTGTCGCGGTAGTGTCGGAATGGGCCTAAACATGGCAGGTTGATTGGAAACGGCTCGAGAAATTAGACTCGGGGCACAGACCTAGGATAACAGGATATCAGCCAAATTCCTTCGTTTAGGCCTCCGAATAATTAATTTACGTATTAATTATGATAGGTCGAAGAAGTGTTGGACAAAAAAATTAACAAAGAAAAACCCCACCAAGGGCAATTTTGTCATTTGTCGCAACGGTGTCGGAATGGGCTGAAATTTGACAGGTTGATTGGAAACGACTCGAGAAATTGGACACGGGGCATAGACCCGGGATCACAAGATTTTAGCCAAATTCCTTCGTTTGGTCCTCCGAATAAATAATTTTCGTATTAATTATGTCAGGTTGAAAAAGTGCTGGACAGAAAATTAACAAAGAAAAATCGTACTGGGGGCAATTTTGTCATTTGTCGTGACAGTGTCGGAATGGGCCGAAATTTGGCAAGTTATTTGGAAACGGCACGCGAAATTGGACTCAGGGCATAGACCCGGGATCACGGGATTTTAGCCAAATTTCTTTGTTTGGGCCTCCGTATAATTAATTTTCGTATTAATTATGTAAGGTTGAATAAGTGCTAAACGGAAAATTAACAAAGCAAAACCGCACCAGGGGCAATTTTGTCATTTTTGCGACGTTGCCGGAATGAGTCGAAATTTGGCAGGTTGATTGGAAACGGCCCGCGAAATTGGACTTGGGGCACTGACCCGGGATCACAGGATTTTAGCCAAATTCCGTCGTTTGGGCAACCAAAAAATTAATTTCCTCATTAATTATGTTAGGTTGAAGAAGTGTTGGACAGAAAATTAACAAAGAAAAATCGTACCAGGTGCAATTTCGTCATTTGTCACTACGGTGTCGGAATGGGCGAAAATTTTAGCTGGTTCATTGGAAACGGCCCGAGAAATTAGACTTGGGGCAAAGACCCGAGATCTTAGGATTTTAGCCAAATTCCTTCGTTTAGGCCTCCGAATAATTAATTTCCGTATTAATTATGTCAGGTAGAAGAAGTGTTGGATAGAAAAATATCAACGAAAAACCGCACTGGGGACAATTTTGTCATTTGTTGCAACGGTGTCGGAATGGGCCGAAATTTGGCAGATTGATTGGAAACGGCTTGCAAAATTGGACTCGGGGCATAGACCCGTGATCACGGGATTTTAGCCAAATTCCTTCGTTTCGGCCTCCGAATAATTAATTTCCGTATCAATTACGTCTAGCTGAAGAACTGCTGAACAGAAAATTAACAAAGAAAAACTGCACCAGGGGTAATTTTTTCATTTATCGCGATGGTGTCAGAATAGGCTAAAATTTGCCAGTTGATCGAAAATGGCCCGTGAAATTGGACTCGGGGCATAGACCCGTGGTCATGAGATTTTAGCCAAATCCCTCCGTTTGGGCATCCGAATAATTAATTTCAGTATTAACCATGTCAGGTTGAAGAGGTGCTGGACAGAAAGTTAACATAGAAAAACCGTTCCAGGGGGAATTTTGTCATTTGTCATGATGGTGTTGAAATGGGACGAAATTTGGTAGGTTGATTGGAAACAGCCCATGAAATTGGACTCGGGGCACATACTCGGGATCACGGGATTTTAGCAAAATTCCTTCGTTTGGGCCTCTGAATAATTAATTTCCGTATTAATTATGTCAGGTTGAAGAAGTGCTGGACAGAAAATTAACAAAGAAAAACCATACCAGAGGCAATTTTTTCATTTCTCGCGACGGTGTTGGAATGGGCCGAAATTTGGCAGGTTGATTGGAAACGGCCTGGGAAATTAAACTCGGGGCACAGACCCGGGATTACGGGATTTTAGCCAAATTCCTTCGTTTGGGCCTCCGAATAACTAATTTCAGTATTAATTATATCAGGTTGAAGAAGTGCTGGACA
The DNA here is from genome assembly GCF_002742605.1 of Olea europaea var. sylvestris. Lineage (NCBI taxonomy): Eukaryota > Viridiplantae > Streptophyta > Magnoliopsida > Lamiales > Oleaceae > Olea > Olea europaea. Next base: position 552,410 of record NC_036255.1, read on the forward strand.
AAAAGTTAACAAAGAAAAATCGCACCAGGGGCAATTTTGTCATTTGTCGCGACAGTGTCGAAATGGGCCACAATTTGGCAAGTTGATTGGAAACGGCCCCTGAAATTGGACTCGGGGCACAGACCCGGGATCACGGGATTTTAGCCAAATTCCTTTGTTTGGGCCTCCTAATAATTTATTTCCTTATTAATTATGTCTGGTTCAAGATGTGATGGACAGAGAATAAACAAAGAAAAACCGCACCAAGGTAATTTTGTCATTGGTCGCGACGGTGTCGGAGTTGGCCCAAATTTGTTAGGTCGATTGGAAATGGCCTGCGAAATTGGACTCGGGGCATAGACCTGTGATCACGTGATTTTAGCCAAATTCCTTTGTTTGCGCCTCCGAATAATTAATTTCCGTATTAATTACGTCAGGTTGAAGAAGTGTTGAACAGAAAATTAACAAAGAAAAACTGCACCAGGGGCATTTTTTTCTTTTGTCGCGACGATGTTGGAATGGGCCGAAATTTGGCAGGTTGATTGGAAACGGCCAGCGAAATTGGACTCGGGGCATAGACTCGGGATCACGGGATTTTTGCCAAATTCCTTCGTTTGGACCTCCGAATAATTAAATTTCATATTAACTATGTCAGGCTGCAGAGGTGCTAGACAGAAAGTTAACAAAGAAAAATCGCACCAGGGGGAATTTTGTCATTTGTCGCGACGGTGTCGAAATGGGCCGAAATTTGGCAGGTGTTTTGGAAGCGGCCCATGAAATTGGACTTAGGGCGCAGACCCGGGATCACGGGATTTTAGCCAAATTCCTTCGTTTGGGCCTCCTAATAATTAATTATGTCAGGTTGAAGAAGTGCTGGACAGAAAATTAACAAAGAAAAACCATACTAGGGGCAATTTTTTCATTTGTCACGACGGTGTCAGAATGGGTCGAAATTTGGCAGGTTGATTGGAAACGACCTGCAAAATTGGACTATAGGGGCACAAACCGGGGGTCACGAGATTTTAGCCAAATTCCTTCGTTTGGGCCTCCGAATATTACTTTCGGTATTAATTATGTTATGTTGAAGAAGTGCTGGACAAAAAGTTAACAAAGAAAATCCACCCCAGAGGCAATTTTGTCATTTGTCGCGATGGTGTCGAAATGGGGCAAAGTTTGGCAGGTTGATTGGAAACGGCCCCTGAAATTGGACTCGGTGCACAGACCCGGGATCACGGGATTTTAGTCAAATTCCTACATTTGGGCCTTCGAATAATTAATTTTCTTACTAATTATGTCTGGTTGAAGAAGTGATGGACAGAAAATTAACAAAGAAAAACTGCACCAGGGGCAATTTTGTCATTCGTCGTGACGGTGTCGGAATGGGCCGAAATTTGGCAAGTAGATTGGAAACGGCCCGAGAAATTGGACTCGGGGCATAGACCCGAGATCACGGGATTTCGGCCAAATTCCTTCCTTTGGGCCTCTGAATAATTAATTTCCGTATTAATTATATCAGGTTGAAGAAGTGTTGGACAGAAAATTAACAAAGCAAAACCACATCAGGGGCAATTTTGTAATTTGTCGCGATGGTGTCGAAGTGGGCCGACATTTGGCAGGTTGATTGAAAAAGGCCCGCGATGTTGGACTCGGGGCGCAGACACGTGATCACCAGACTTTAGCCAAATTTCTTCGTTTGGGCCTCTGAATTAATTTTCGTATTAATTATGTCCGATTGAAGAAGGGCTGGACAGAAAATTAACAAAGAAAAACCACACCAGGGGCAATTTTGTCAATTGTTACGACGGTGTAGGAATGGGTCGAAATTTGGCCGGGTAATTGGAAACGGCCCGAGAAATTGGACTCGAGGCACAGACCCGAGATCACGGGATTTTAGCCAAACTCCTTCGTTTGGGACTCCGAATAATTAATTTTCGTATTAATTATGTCAGGTTGAAGAAGTGCTTGATAGAAAATTAACAAAGAAAAACCGCACCAGAGGCAACTTTGTCATTTGTCGCGATGGTGTCGAAATGGGGCAAAATTTAGCAGGTTGGGCCCCTGAAATTGGACTCGGGGCACAGACCCGAGATCACGGGATTTTAGCCAAATTCGTACATTTGGTCCTTCGAATAATTAATTTCCTTATTAATTATGTCTGGTTGAAGATGTGTTGGACAGAAAATTAACAAAGAAAAATTGCACTAGGGGAAATTTTGTCATTTGTCACGACGGTGTCGGAATGGGCTGAAATTTGGCAAGTAGATTGGAAACGGCCTGAGAAATTGGACTCGGGGCACAAACCCGAGATCACGGGATTTCAGCCAAATTCCTTCGTTTGGGCTTCTGAATAATTAATTTTCGTATTAACTATGTCAGGTTGAAGAAGTGCTGCACAGAAAATTAATGAAGAAAAATAGCACCAGGGGCAATTTTATCATTTGTCACAACGATGTCGAAATGGGCCGAAATTTGGCAAGTTGATTGTAAACGACCCGCGAAATTGGGCTTGGGGCACAGACCCGGGATCTAGGGATTTTGGAAAAATTCCTTCGTTTGTGCCTCAGAATAATTAATTTCCGTATTAAATATGTCAGGTTGAATAAGTGTTGGATAGAAAATTAACAAAGAAAAACCGCACCAGGGTCAATTTTATCATTTGTTGCATCGGTGTCAGAATGGCCCGAAATTTGGCAGGTCGATTGGAAACGGCCCGCGAAATTGGACTCGGGGCACAAACCCGTGATCACGGAATTTTAGCCAAATTCCTTCATTTGGGCCTCCGAATAATTAATTTCCGTTTTAATTACGTCAGGTTGAAGAAGTGCTGAACGAAAAATTAACAAAGAAAAATGGAACCAGGGGCAATTTTTTCATTTGTCGCGACTGTGTCGAAATGGGCCAAAATTTGGTAGGTTGATTGGAAACAGCACGCAAAATTGGACTCGGGGCATCGACCCGAGGTCACGGGATTTTAGCTAAATTACTTTGTTTGGGCCTCTGAAAAATTAATTTCAATATTAACTATGTCAGGTTGAAGAGGTGCTGGACTGAAAGTTAACAAAGAAAAACCGCAGCGGGGGGAATTTTGTCATTTGTCACGACGATGTCGAAATGGGCCGAAATTTGGCAGGTTGATTAGAAACGGCCCCTGAAATTGGATTCGGGGCACAGACCCGGGATCACGGGATTTTAGCCAAATTCCTACGTTTGGGCCTTCGAATAATTAATTTCCTTATTAATTATGTCTGGTTGAAGAAGTGCTGGACAGAAAATTAACAAATAAAAACCGCACCAGGGGCAATTTTGTTATTTGTCGCGACGGTGTCCGAATGGGCCGAAATTTGGCAGGTAGATTGGAAATGGCCTGAGAAATTGGACTCCAGGCACAGACCCAGGATCACGGGATTTCAGCCAAATTCCTTCCTTTGGGCCTCTAGATAATTAATTTCCGTATTAATTATGTCAGGTTGAAGAAGGGCTAGACAGAAAATTAACAGAGGAAAACCATACCAGGGGCAATTTTGTCAATTGTCGCGACGGTGTAGGAATGGGCCGAAATTTGGCCGGTTCATTGGAAATGGCCCGAGAAATTGGACTCGGGGTACAGACCCGGGATCACAAGATTTTAGCCAAATTCCTTTGTTTGGGCCTCAGAATAATTAATTTTCGTATTAATTATGTCAGGTTGAAGAAGTGCTGGACAAAAAATTAACAAAGCAAAACCACACCAGGGGCAATTTTTTATTTGTTGCGACGGTGTCGGAATGGGCCGAAATTTGGCAGGATGATTGGAAACGACCCGCGAAATTGGATTCTAGGCACAAACCTGGGATCATGGGATTTTAGCCAAATTCCTTCGTTTGGGCCTCCAAATAATTAATTTCCTTACTAATTATGTGAGGTTGAAGAAGTGACAGACAGAAAATTAACAAAGCAAAACCTCACTAAGGGTAATTTTGTCATTTGTCGCGTCGGTGTCGGAATGGGCCGAAATTTGGCAGGTTGATTGGAAATGGCCCGCGAAAAGTTGGACTCGGGACATAGACCTAGGATCATAAGATTTTAGCCAAATTCCTTCGTTTGGGCCTTCGAATAATTAATTTCCGTATTAATTATGTCAAGTTGAAGCAGTGTTTGATAGAAAATTAACAAAGAAAAACCGCACCAGGGGCAATTTTGTCCTTTGTCGTGACGGAGTCGGAATGGGCTGAAATTTGGCAGGTTGATTGGAAACAGCCCGAGAAATTGGACTCAGGGAACAGACACGGGATCATGGGATTTTAGCCAAATTCCTTCATTTTGGCCTCCGAATAATTAATTTTCGTATTAATTATGTCAGGTTGAAGAAGTGCTAGACAGAAAATTAACTAAGCAAAATCGCACCAGTAGTAATTTTGTCATTTGTCGCGACGGTGTCAAAATGGGCCAAAATTTGGAAGGTTGATTGGAAATGGCCTTCGAAATTTGACTCGGGGCACGGACCCGGGATCACGGGATTTTAGTCAAATTCCTTCATTTCGACCTCTGAATTAATTTTCGTATTAATTATGTCAGGTTGAAGAAGTGTTGGATAGAAAATTAATAGAGAAAAATCGCACCAGGGGCTATTTTGTCGTTTGTCACGACGGTGTCAGAATGAGCCAAAATTTGGTAGGTTGATTGGAAATGGCCCACGAAATTGGACTCAGGGCACAGACTCGAGATCACGAGATTTTAGCCAAATTCCTTCGTTCGGGACTCCGAATAATTAATTTTCGTATTAATTATGTCAAGTTGAAGAAGCGCTGGACAGAAAATTAACAAAGAAAACTGCACCGGGGGCAACTTTATCATTTATCGCGACGGTGTCGGAATGGGCCAAAATTTGGCAGGCAGATTGGAAACGGCCCTAGAAATTGGACTCGGGGCACAGACCCGAGATCACGGGATTTCAGCCAAATTCCTTCATTTGGGCCTCTGAATAATTAATTTTCGTATTAATTATGTCAGGTTGAAGAAGTACTGGACCGAAAATTAACAAAGAAAAATTGTACCATGGGTAATTTTGTCATTTATCGCAACGATGTCGAAATGGGTCGAAATTTGGTAGGCTGATTAGAAAAGGCCGGTGAAGTTGGACTCGGGTCACAGACCTGTGATCACGAGATTTTAGCCAAATTCCTTCGTTTGGGCCTCCGAATTGATTTTCGTATTAATCATGTCCGGTTGAAGAAGTGCTGGACAGAAAATTAAAAAAGAAAAATCGCACCAGGGCAATTTTGTCAGTTGTTGCGACGGTGTACGAATGGGCCGAAATTTGCCCAGTTCATTGGAAACGGCCCGAGAAATTGGACTCGGGGCACAGACCCGGGATCGCGGGATCTTAGCCAAACTCCTTCGTTTGGGCCTCAGAATAATTAATTTCCGTATTAATTATGACAGGCTGAAGAAGTGCTGGATAGAAATTAACAAAGCAAAACCACATACGGGGCCATTTTGTCATTTGTCGAGACGGTGTCGGAATAGCCTAAAATATGGTTGGTTGATTGGAAACATCCCTTGAAATTGGTCTCAGGGCACAGACCCACCACAAGATTTTAGCCAAATTCCTTCGTTCGGGCCTCCGAATAATTAATTTCCGCATTAATTATGTTAGGTTGAAAAAGTGCTGGACAGAAAATTAAAAAAGAAAAACCACACCAGGAGCAATTTTGTCATTTGACGTGACGGTGTCGAAATGGGCCAAAATTTGGCAGGTTGATTGGAAACGGCCCGCGAAATTGGATTTTGGGCACCAACTCGGGATCATGGGATTTTAGCGAAATTCCTTTGTTTGGGCCTCCGAATAATTAATTTCCTTATTAATTATGTCAGGTTGAAGAAGTGACGGACAGAAAATTAACAAAGTAAAACCTCACCAAGGGCAATTTTGTTATTTGTCGCGACAGTGTCGGAATAGCTCGAAATATGGCAGGTTGATTGAAAACGGCCCCCGAAATTTGTCTCAGGGCACATACCCATCACGAGATTTTAGCCAAATTCTTTCGTTTGGGCCTCCAAATAATTAATTTCCGTATTAATTATGTCAGGTTGAAGAAGTGTTGGACAGAAAATTAACAAAGAAAAACCGTACCAAGGGCAATTTTGTCCTTTGTCACGACGGAGTCGGAATGAGATGAAATTTGGTAGGTTGATTGGAAACGACCCGAGAAATTGGACTCAAGAAACAGACCCGAGATCACGGGATTTTAGCCAAATTCCTTCGTTTTGGCCTCCGAATAATTAATTTCTGTATTAATTATGTCAAGTTGAAGAAGTGCTGGATAGAAAATTAACAAAGCAAAATCGCACTAGGGGAAATTTTATCATTTGTCACGACGGTGTTGGAATGTGCCAAAAGTTGGAAGGTTGATTGGAAGCGGGCCGCGAAATTAGACTCAGGGCACAGACCTGGGATCACAGGATTTTAGCTAAAGTCCTTCGTTTGGGCCTCCGAATAATTAATTTCCTTAGTAATTATGCTAGGTTGAAGAAGTGATGGACAAAAAATTAACAAAGAAAAACCGCACCAGGGACAATTTTTTCGTTTGTCGCGACGGTATCGGAATTGGCCGAAATTTGGTAGGTTGATTGGAAACGTCCCGCAAAATTGGACTCGGGGCACAGATCCGGGATAACGGGATTTTAGCCAAATTCCTTCGTTTCGACCTCTGAATTAATTTTCGTATTAATTATGTCGGGTTGAAGAAGTGCTCGACAAAAAATTAATAGAGAAAAATCGCACTAGGGGTAATTTTGTCAATTGTCACGACGGTGTCGGAATGGGCTGAAATTTGGCAGTTTGATTGGAAATGGCCCACGAAATTGGACTCAGGGCACAAACTCGAGATCACGGGATTTTTGCCAAATTCCTTCGTTCGGGACTCCGAATAATTAATTTTCGTATTAATTATGTCAGGTTTAAGAAGTGCTGGACAAAAAATTAACAAAGAAAAATAGTACCAGGGGAAACTTTGTCATTTGTCGTGACAGTGTCGGAATGGGCCGAAATTTGGCGGGTAGATTGGAAACGGCCCGAGAAATTGGACTTGGGGCACAAACCTAGGATCACGGGATTTCTGCCAAATTCCTTCGTTTGTGCCTCTGAATAATTAATTTTCGTATTAATTATGTCAGGTTGAAAATGTGATGGATAGAAAATTAACAAAGGAAAACCGCACCATGGACAATTTTGTCATTTGTCGCAACGGTGTCGGAATGGGCCGAAATTTGGTAGGTTGATTGGAAATGGCCTGCGAAATTGGGCTCCGGGCATAGACCTGGGATCAAGGGATTTTGGAGAAATTCCTTCGTTTGGGCCTCCGAATAATTAATTTCCGTATTAATTATGTCAGGTTGAATAAGTGTTGGACAGAAAATTAACAAAGAAAAATCGCACCAGGGTCAATTATGTCATTTGTCACGTCGGTGTCGGAATGGGCCGAAATTTGGCAGGTTGAGTGGAAACGGCCTGCAAAATTGGACTCGGGGCACCGACCCGAGATCAAGGGATTTTGGCCAAATTCCTTCGTTTGGGCCTCCGAATAATTAATTTCCTTATTAATTATTTTAGGTTGAAGAAGTGCTGGACAGAAAGTTAACAAAGAAAAATCGTAGTCGAGGCAATTTTGTCATTTGTCGTGATGATGTCGGTATGGGCCAAAATTTGACAGGTTGATTGGTAACGACCCGTGAAATTGGACCCGGGTCACAGACCCGGTATCGCGGGAATTTAGCCAAATTCCTTCGTTTGGCCTCCGAATAATTAATTTCCTTATTAATTATGTTAGGTTGAAGAAGCGTTGAAGAGAAAACTAACAAAGAAAAATTGCACCAAGGGCAATTTTGTCATTTGTTGCGACGGTCCCGAAATGGGCCCAAATTTGACAAGTTGATTGGAAACGGCCCGCGAAATTGGACTCAAGGCATGAACTCGGGATCACGGGTTTCTAGCCAAATTCCTTCGTTTGGGCCTCCGAATAATTAATTTCCATATTAATCATGTTATGTTGAAGAAGTGCTGGACATAAATTAACAAAGAAAAACTGCACAAGGGGCAATTTTGTCATTGGTCGCGACGATGTTGGTTTCGGCCGAGATTTGGCAGGTTGATTGGAAACGGCCCGTGAAATTGGACTCGGGGCACAGACCCAGGATCACGGGACTTTAGCCAAATTCCTTCGTTCGGGCCTCCGAATAATTAATTTCCTTATTAATTATGTCAAGTTGAAGAAGTGTTGGACAGAAAATTAACAAAGAAAAACCGCACCAGGGTCAATTATGTCATTTGTCACATCGGTGTCGGAATGGGCCGAAATTTGGCAGGTTGAGTGGAAACGGCCCGCAAAATTGGACTCGGGGCACAGACTCGGGATCGAGGGATTTTGGCCAAATTCCTTCGTTTGGGCCTCCGAATAATTAATTTCCTTATTAATTATTTTAGGTTGAAGAAGTGCTGGACAGAAAGTTAACAAAGAAAAATCGTAGTCAAGGCAATTTTGCCATTTGTCGTGATGATGTCGGTACGGACCAAAATTTGATAGGTTGATTGGTAACGACCCGTGAAATTGGACCTGGGGCGCAGACCCGGTATCACGGGAATTTAGCCAAATTCCTTCATTTTGGCCCTCCAAATAATTAATTTCCTTATTAATTATGTTAGGTTGAAGAAGCGTTGAATAGAAAATTAACAAAGAAAAACCGCACCAGGGGCAATTTTGTCATCTGTCGCGACGGTGTCGGAATGGGCAGAAGTTTGGCAGGTTAATTGGAAACAGCCCACGAAATTGGACTCGGGGCATAGACCTGGGATCACGGGATTCTAGCCAAATTCCTTCATTTTGCCCTCCGAAAAATTAATTTCCGTATTAATTATGTCTGGTAGAAGAAGTGCTGGACAGAAAATTAACAAAGAAAAACCGCATAGGGGACAATTTTGTCATCTGCGACGGTGTCGGAATGGGCCGAAATTTGGCAAGTTATTTGGAAACGGCACGAGAAATTGGACTGAAGGCACAGACCCGGGATCACGAGATTTTAGCCAAAATTCCTTCGTTCAGGCCTCTGAATAATTAATTTCCGTATTAATTATGTCAAGTTGAAGAAGTGCTGGACAGAAAATTAACCAAGAAAAATCGCACCGGGGGCAATTTTGTCATTTGTCACAACGGTGTCAGAATGAGCCAAAATTTGGCAGGTTATTTGGAAACGGCACGCGAAATTGGACTTGGGGCACAAACCCGGGATCATGGGATTTTAGCCAAATTTCTTCGTTTGGGCCTCCGAATAATTAATTTCCGTATTAATCAAGGTTAAATAAGTGCCAGACAGAAAATTAATAAAGCAAAATTGCACCAGGGGCAATTTCGTCATTTTTCGCGACGGTATCGGAATGAGCTGAAATTTGGCATGTTGATTGGAAATGGCCCGAGAAATTGGACTCGGGGTACTAACCCGAGATCACGGGATTTTAGCCTAATTTCGTCGCTTGGGCCTCTGAAAAATTAATTTCCTCATTAATTATGTTAGGTTGAAGAAGTGTTGGACAGAAAATTAACAAAGCAGAACCGCATCAGGGGTAATTTTGTCATTTTTTGTGACGGTGTCAGAATGGGTCGAAATTTGGCAGGTTGATTGGAAACGGCCAAAGAAATTGGTCTCGGGGCACAGACTCGGGATCACGGGACTTTAGCCAAATTCCTTCGTTTGGGCCTCCGAATAATTAAATTCCGTATTAATTACGTCAGGTTGAAGAATTGCTTGACAGAAAATTAACAAAAAAAATCGCACTAGAGGTAATTTCGTCATTTGTCGTGACGGTGTCGGAATGGGCCGAAATTTGGCTAGTTGATTGAAAATGGCCCGAGAAATTAGACTTGGGGCTAAGACTTGAGATCTCGAAATTTTAGCCAAATTCCTTCGTTTAGGCCTCTGAATAATTAATTTCCGTATTAATTATGTCAGGTTGAAGAAGTGTTGGAATGAAAATTAACAACGAAAAACCACACCACGGGCAATTTTGTCATTTATCGCGACGGTGTCAGAATGGATCGAAATTAGGCAGGTTGATTGGAAACGACTCGAGAAATTGGACTCGGGGCAAAGACTCGAGATCTCAGGATTTTAGCCAAATTCCTTCGTTTAGGCCTCCGAATAATTAATTTCTGTACTTATTATGTTAGATTTAATAAGTGCTGGACAGAAAATTAACAAAGAAAAACTGCACAAGGGTCAATTTGGTCATTTCTCGCGACGGTGTCGGAATGGGCCGAAATTTGACCGGTTGATTGGAAATGGCCCGTAAAATTGGACTCGGGGCACATACCTGGGATCAAGGGATTATGGCCAAATTCCTTCGTTTGGGCCTCCGAATAATTAATTTCCTTATTAAATATGTCAGGTTGAAGAAGTGCTGGATAGAAAATTAAGAAAGAAAAATTGTACCGAGGGCAATTTTGTCGTTTGTTGCGATGCTGTTGGAATGGGCCGAAATTTGGCAGGTTGATTGGAAACGGCCTGCGAAATTGGACTCGAGGCACAAACCCGGGATCACGGGTTTCTAGCCAAATTCCTTCGTTTGGGCATCTGAATAATAAATTTCTGTACTAATTATGTTAGGTTGAAGAAGTGCTGGACAGAAATTAACAAAGAAAAACCACACAAGGGGCAATTTTGTCATTTGTCGCGACGATGTTGGTTTGGGCTGAAATTTGGCAGGTTGATTGGAAACGGCCCAAGAAATTGGACTGGGGGCACAGACCCAGGATCACGGGACTTTAACCAAATTCCTTCGTTTAGGCCTCCGAATAATTAATTTCCTTATTAATTATGTCAGGTTGAAGAAGCGTTGGATAGAAAATTAACAAAGCAAAACCACACCAGGGGTAATCTTGGTATTTGTCGTGACGGTGCCGGAATGGGTCGAAATTTGGCGGGTAGATTGGAAACGTCCCGAGAAATTGAACTCGGGATATAGACCCGGGATCATGGGATTTTAGCCAAATTTCTTCGTTTGGGTCTCCGAATAATTAATTTTTGTGTTAATTATGTTAGGTTGAAGAAGTGCTAGATAGAAATTAACAAAGAAAAACCACACAAGGGGCAATTTTATCATTTGTCGCGACGGTGTTGGTTTTGGCCGAAATTTGGCAGGTTGATTTGATATGGCCCAAGAAATTGGACTCGGGGCACAGACCAGGATCACGGGACTTTAGCCAAATTCCTTCGTTCGGGCCTCCAAATAATTAAGTTTCGTATTAATTATGTCAGGTTGAAGAAGTGCTTAACAAAAAATTGACAAAGAAAAATCACAGCAGGGGCAATGTCATCATTTGTCGCGACGGTGTCGGAATGGACCGAAATTTGACAGGTTGATTGGAAACGGCCCGCAAAATTGGACTCAGGGCACAGATTCGGGATCACGGGATTTTAGCCAAATTCCTTTGTTTGGGCCTCCAAATAATTAATTTTCGTATTAATTATGTCAGGTTTAATAAGTGCTGGACAGAAAATTAACAAAGAAAAATCGCACCAAGGGCAATTTTGTCATTTGTTGCGACGGTGCCAGAATGGGCCCAAATTTGACAGGTTGATTGGAAATGGCCCGCGAAATTGGACTCAAGGCACAAACCCGGGATCACGGGTTTCTAGCCAAATTCCTTCGTTTGGGCCTCCGAATAATTAATTTACATATTAATCATGTCATGTTGAAGAAGTGCTGGACAGAAATTAACAAAGAAAAACTGCACAAGGGGCAATTTTGTCATTGGTCGCGACGATGTTGGTTTCGGCCGAGATTTGACAGGTTGATTGGAAACGGCCCGTGAAATTGGACTCGGAGCACAGACCCAGGATCACGGGACTTTAGCCAAATTCCTTCGTTCGGGCCTCCGAATAATTAATTTCCTTATTAATTATGTCAGGTTGAAGAAGCGTTGGATAGAAAATTAACAAAGCAAAACCGCACCAGGGGCAATTTTGGTATTTATCACGACGGTGCCGAAATGGGTCAAAATTTGGCAGGTAGATTGGAAACGGCCTGAGAAATTGAATTCGGGACACAAACCAGGGATCACGGGATTTTAGCCAAATTCCTTCGTTTGGGCCTCCGAATATTTAATTTCCGTATTAATTATGTCAAGTTGAAAAAGTGCTAGACAGAAAATTAACTAAGAAAAATCACACCAGTGACAATTTTGTCATTTGTCGCGACAATGTCGAAATGGGCCGAAATTTGGCAGGTTGACTGGAAATAACCCGAGAAAATGGACTTAGGACATAGGCCCGAGATCTCGGGATTTTAGCCAAATTCCTTCGTTTGTGCCTCCGAATAATTAATTTCCTTATTAACTATGTCAGGTTGAAGAAGTGTTGGACAGAAGATTAACAAAGCAAAATCGCACCAAGAGCAATTCTGTCATTTGTCGCGACGGTGTCGGAATGGGCCAAAATTTGACAGGTTGATTGGAAACAGCCCGAGAAATTGGACTCGGGGCACAAACCCAGGATCATGAGATTGTAGCTAAATTACTTCGTTTGGGTTTCCGAATAATTAATTTCTATATTAATTACGTCATGTTGAAGAAGTGCTGGACAGAAAATTAATAGAGAAAAACCGTGCCATGGGCAATTTTGTCATTTGTCGCGATGGTGTCGGAATTGGCCGAAACTTGGCAGGTTGATTAGAAATGACTCTAGAAATTAGACTAGGGACACAGACCTGGGATCACAAAATATCAGCCAAATTCCTTCGTTAGGCCTTCGAATAATTAATTTTCGTATTAATTTTGTCAAGTTGAAGAAGTGCTGGACAGAAAATTAACAAAGAAAAACCGCACCAGGGGACAATTTAGTCATTTGTTGCGATGGTGTTGGAATTGGCCGAAATTTGGCAGGTCGATTGGAAACGGCCCGCGAAATTGGAGTCGGGGCACAGACCCGGGATCACGGCATTTTAACCAAATTCCTTCTTTTGGGCCTCCGAATAATTAATTTCCTGATTAATTATGTCAGGTTGAAGAAGTGTTGGACAGAAAATTAAAAAAAAAACTGCACCAGGGGCAATTTTGTCATTTGTCGTGATGGTGTAGGAATGGGCCAAAATTTGGCAGGTTGATCGGAAACGGCCCGCGAAATTGGACTCGGGGCACAGACCCAGGATCACGGGATTTTAGCCAAATTCCATCGTTTGGCCCTCCGAATACTTAATTTTCGTATTAATTATGTTAGGTTGAAGAAGTGCTGGATAGAAAATTAACAAAGAAAAATCGCACCAAGGCAATTTTGTCATTTGTCACGACGGTGTCGAAATGGGCCGAAATTTAGCAGGTTTATTGGAAACGGCTCGAGAAATTGGACTGGGTGCTCAGACCCGTGAACATGGGATTTTAGCTATATTCCTTCTTTTGGGCCTCTGAATAATTAATGTCCTCATTAATTATGGTAGGTCGAAGAAGGGTTGGACAGAAAATTAACAAAGCAGAACCGCACCAAGAGCAATTTTATCATTTTTCGCGACGATGTCAGAATGGGCTGAAATTTGGCTGGTTGTTAGGAAACTGCCCAAGAAATTGGACTCGGGGCGTAGACCCAGTATCACGGTATTTTAGCCAAATTCCTTTGTTTGGGCCTCCAAATCATTAATTTCCTCATTAATTATGTCAGGTTGAAGAAGTGCTGGATAGAAAATTAACAAAGAAAAACCACACCAGGGGCAATTTTGTCATTCGTCTCGACGGTGTCGAAATGGGCCGAAATTTGGCAGGTTGATTGGTAACGGCCCGCGAAACTGGACACGGGCACAGACCTGGGATCACGGGATTTTAGCCAAATTCCTTCGTTTGGGCCTCCGAATAATTAAGTTCCGTATTAATTATCTCAGGTTGAAGAAGTGCTTGACAGAAAATTAACAACAAAAAACCGTACCAGGGGCAATTTTGTCATTTGTCACGACGGTGTCGAAATGGACCGAAATTTGGCAGTTTGATTGGAAACGACCTGTGAAATTGGACTCGGGGTACAGATTCGGGATCATGGGATTTTAGCCAAATTCCTTCGTTTGGGCCTCTGAATAATTATTTTTTGTATTAATTATGTCAGGTTGAAGAAGTGCTTGACAGAAAATTAATAAAGAAAAATTGCACCAGAGGCAATTTTGTCATTTGTTGCGACGCTGTCGGAATGGGCCAAAATTTGGTAGGCCGATTGGAAACGGCCCGCGAAATTGGACTTGGGCACGGACCCGGGATAAAGGTATTTTAGCCAAATTCCTTCGTTTGGGCCTCCGAATAATTAAGTTCCGTATTAATTATCTCAGGTTGAAGAAATGCTTGACAGAAAATTTACAAAGAAAAACCACAGCAGGGGCAATTTTGTCATTTATCGCGACGGTGTCGGAATGGACCGAAATTCGGCAGTTTGATTGGAAATGACCCGCGAAATTGGACTCGGGGCACAGATCCAAGATCACGGGATTTTAGCCAAATACCTTCGTTTGGGCCTCCGAATAATTAATTTTCGTATTAATTATGTCAGGTTTAATAAGTGCTGGACAGAAAATTAACAAAGAAAAATCGCACTAAGGGCAATTTTGTCATTTGTCACGACGGTGTCAGAATTGGCAGAAATTTGGCAGGTTTATTGGAAACGGCCCGAGAAATTGGACTCGGGGCGCAGACCCGGGAATGTGGGATTTTAGCTAAATTCCTTTGTTTGTGCCTACGAATAATTAATGTCCTCTTTAATTATGTCAGGTTGAAGAAAACAGAAATTAAACAAAGCAGAACTGCACCATAAGCAACTTTTTCATTTTCCGCGATGATGTCGAAATGGACCGAAATTTGGCAGGTTGATTGGAAATGGCCCAAGAAATTGGCCTCGGGGCATGGATCCGGGATCACGGCATTTTAGCCAAATTCCTTCGTTTGGGCCTCCGAATAATTAATTTCCTCATTAATTATGTCAGGTTGAAGAAGTCTTGGACAGAAAATTAAAAAAGCAGAACCGTACCAGGGGCAATTTTGTCATTTTTTGCGACGGTGTCGGAATGGGCCGAAATTTGGCAGGTTGATTGGAAACGACCCGAGAAATTGGACACGGGGCATAGACCCAAGATCACCGAATTTTAGCCAAATTCCTTTGTTTGGGCCTCCAAATCATTAATTTCCTTATTAATTATGTCAGGTTGAAGAAGTGTTGGACAGAAAATTAACAAAGAAAAATCGCACCAGGGGCAATTTTGTCAATTGTCGCGACAGTCTCGAAATTGACCGAAATTTAGCAGGTTGATTGGAAACGGCCTGCGAAATTGGACTCGGGGCACAGACCTGGGATAACGGGATTTTAGCCAAATTCCTTTATTTGGGCCTCCGAATTATAAATTTCCTCATTAAATATGTCAGGTTGAAGAAGTGCTGGACAGAAAATTAACAAAGAAAAATCGTACGAGGGGCAATTTTGTCATTTGTCGCGACGATGTTGGAATGGATCGAAATTTGGCAGGTTGATTGGAAACGGCCCACGAAATTGGACTCGGGCACAGACCAAGGATCATGGGATTTTAGCCAAATTCCTTCGTTTGGGCCTTCGAATAATTAAGTTCCATATTAACTATCTCAGGTTGAAGAAGTGCCTGACAGAAAATTAACAAAGAAGGACCGCAGCAGGGATAATATTGTCGTTTTTCGCGACGGTGTCGAAATGGACCGAAATTTGGCAGGTTGATTGGAAACAGCCTGCGAAATTGGACTCGCGACACAGAGTCAGGATCACGTGATTTTAGCCAAATTCCTCCGTTTGGGCCTCCGAATAAATAATTTCCGTATTAATTATGTCAAGTTTAATAAGTGCTGGACAGAAAATTAACAAAGAAAAATCGCACCAGGGGAAATTTTGTCATTTGTCACGACGATGTCGTAATGGGCCCAAATTTGACAGGTTGATTTGAAACGACCCGCGAAATTGGACTCGAGGCACAAACACGGGATCACGGGTTTTTAGCCAAATTCCTTTGTTTGGGCCTCCGAATAATTAATTTCCCTATTACTTATGTCAGGTTAAAGAAGTACTGCATAGGAATTAACACAAAAAAATCGTACCAGGGGCAATTTTGTCATTTGTCGCACTGATGTCGATGGGCCAAAATTTGACAGGTTGATTGGAAATGGCCCGAGAAATTGGACTCAGGGGACAACCCCGGGATCACGGGATTTTAGCCAAATTTCTTCGTTTGGGGCTCCGAATAATTAATTTTCGTATTAGTTATGTCAAGTTGAAGAAGTACTGGACAGAAAATTAACAAAGAAAAATCACACCAAGGGCAATTTTGTCATTTGTTGCGACGGTGTCGGAATGGGCTGAAATTTCGAAAGTTGATTGGAAACGGCCGACGAAATTGGACTCAGGGCACGGACCCGAGATCACAGGATATCAGCCAAATTCCTACGTTTGGGCCTCCGAATAATTAAGCTACGTATTAATTATCTCAGATTGAAGAAGTACTGGACAGAAAATTAACAAAGAAAAATCACACCAGGGTCAATTTTGTCATTTGTCGCGACGATGTCGGAATGGGCAGAAATTTAGCAGGTTGATTGGTAACAGCCCACGAAATTGGACTCGGGGCACAGACTTGGGGTCATGGAATTTTAGCCAAATTCCTTCGTTTGGGCCTCCGAATAATTAATTTTCGTATTAATTATGTCAGGTCGAAGAAGTGTTGGACAGAAAATTAACAAAGAAAAACCGCACCAGGGGCAATTTTGTCCTTTGTCACGATGGAGTCGGAATGAGCTGAAATTTTGTAGGTTGATTGGAAACGGCCCGAGAAATTGGACTCGGGAAACAGACCCGGGATCACGGGATTTTAGCCAAATTCTTTCGCTTGGGCCACCGAATAATTAATTTCCATTTTCATTATGTCAGGTTGAAGAAGTACTGGAAAGAAAATTAACAAAGAAAAATCGCGCGCAGGGGCAATTTTGTCATTTGTCGCAACGGTGTCGGAATGGGCCGAAACTTGGTAGGTTGATTGGAAAAGGCTCGATAAATTAGACTCGGGGCATAGACCTGGGATCACGGGATATCAGTCAAATTCTTTCGTTTGGGCCTCCAAATAATTAATTTCTTATTAATTATGTCAAGTTGAAGAAGTGCTGGACAGAAAAATTAACAAGAAAAAATCGCACCAGGGGCAATTTTGTCATTAGTCGCGACGATGTCGGAATGGGCCAAAATTTGGCAAGTTGATTAGAAACGGCCCGCGGAATTGGACCCGGGGCTCAAACCTGGGATCAAGGGATTTTAGTCAAATTCCTTCTTTTGGGCCTCCGAATAATTAATATGCTGGAAAGAAAATTAACAAAGAAAAACCGCACCTGGGGAAATTTTGTCATCTGTCGCGACGGTGTCGAAATGGGCTGAAATTTGGAAGGTTGATTTGAAACGGCCCGCGAAATTGGAATCTGGGCACAGACCTAGGATCACGGGATTTTAGCCAAATTCCTTCGTTTGGCCCTTCGAATAATTAATTTCCGTATTAATTATGTCAAGTTGAAGAAGTACTGGACAGAAAATTAACGAAGAAAAATCGCACCATAGGCAATTTTGTCATTTGTCGCGATGGTGTCGGAATGGGCCGAAATTTGCCGGGATTATTAGAAACGGCCCGTGAAATGGGACTCGGGGCGCAGACCAGGGATCATGGGATTTTAGCAAATTCCTTCGTTTGGGCATCCGAATAGTTAATGTCCTCTTTAATTATGTCAGGTTGAAGAAGTGTCGGACAGAAAATTAACAAAGCAGAACCGCACAAGGGGCAATTTTGTCATTTTTCGCGACGATATCGGAATGGGCCGAAATTTGCCAGGATTATTAGAAACGGCCCAAGAAATTGGAAACGGGGCATAGACCCGGGATCATGGGATTTTAGCCAAATTCCTTCGTTTGGGCCTCCGAATAATTAAGTTTCGTATTAATTATCTCAAGTTGAAGAAGTGCTTAGAAGAAAATTAACAAAGAAAAACTGCAGCAGGGGCAATTTTGTCATTTGTCGCGATGGTGTCGGTGTGGACTGAAATTTGGCAGGTTGTATGGAAACAGTCCGCGAAATTGGACTCGGGGCACAGATTCGAGATCACGGGATTTTAGCCAAATTCCTTCGTTTGGGCCTCCAAATAATTAATTTTCGTATTAATTATGTCAGGTTTAATAAGTACTGGACAGAAAATTAACGAAGAAAAATCACACCAGGGGCAATTTTGTCATTTATCGCTACGGTGTTGGAATGGGCCCAAGTTTGATAGGTTGATTAGAAATGGCCCGCGAAATTGAACTCGAGGCACAGACCCGGGATCACGGGATTTTAGCCATATTCCTTCTTTCGTGCCTCTGAATAATTGATTTCCGTATTAATTATGTCAGGTTGAAGAAGTGCTGGATAGAAATTATCAAAGAAAATCCGCACCAGGGGCAATTTTGTCATTTGTCACGATGATGTCGGTATGGGCCGAAATTTGGAGGGTTGATTGGATACGGCCCACGAAACTGGACTCGGGGCACAGACCCCGGATCATGGGACTTTAGCAAAATTCCTTCGTTTGGGCCTCCGAATAATTAATTTCTTTATTAATTATGCCAGGTTGAAGAACTGCTAGACAGAAAATTAACAAAAAAAACCGCACCAGGGGCAATTTTGTCATCTGTCGCGACGGTGTCGGAGTGGGCTGAAATTTGGCAGGTTGATTGGAAATGGCCCGTGAAATTGGACTTGGGGCACAGATCCAAGATCACGGGATTTTTACCAAATTCTTTCGTTTGGCCCTCTGAATATATAATTTTCTTATTAATTATGTCAGGTTGAAGATGCGTTGGACAGAAAATTAACAAAGAAAAACTGCACCAGGGGCAATTTTGGTATTTGTCGTGATGGTGTCGGAATGGGTCAAAATTTGGCAGGTTGATTGGAAACGGCCCGAGAAATTGGACTCGGGACAAAAGCCCGAGATCTCGGGACCCTCGGGATTTTAGCCAAATTCCTTCGTTTGTGCCTCCAAATAATAAATTTCCTTATTAATAATGTTTGGTTGAAGAAGTGTTGGACATAAAATTAACAAATCAAAACTGCACAAGGGGTAATTTTATCATTTATCGCAACGGTGTCGAAATGGGCAGAAAATTGACAGGTTGATTGGAAATGGCCCGAGAAATTGGACTCGGGGCACAGACCCGAGATCACGGGATTTGAGCCAAATTCCTTCGTTTGGGCCTCCGAATGATTAATTTCTGTATTGATTATGTCAGGTTGAAGTAGTGCTGGACAAAAAATCAACAAAGAAGATTCGCGCCAGGGGCAATTTTGTCATTTGTCACGACTTTGTCGGAATGGGCCGAAACTTGGCAGGTTGATTGCAGATGGCTCGAGAAATTAGATTTGGGGCACAGACCTGGGATCACGGGTCGTAATAATTAATTTCCGTATTAATTATGTAAAGTAGAAGAAGTGCTGGACAGAAAATTAACAAAGAAAAACCGTAGCAGGCAATTTTATCATTTGTCGCGAAGGTGTTGGAATGGACCAAAATTTGGCAGTTTGATTGGAAATGACCCGAGAAATTGGACTCGGGGCACAGATTCGGGACGAGATTTTAGCCAAATTCCTTCATTTGGGCTTCCGAATAATTAATTTTCGTATTAATTATGTCAGGTTGAAGAAGTGCTTGACAGAAAATTAACAAAGAAAAATCGCTCCAGGGGCAATTTTGTCATTTGACGCGATGGTGCCGGAATGGGCCGAAATTTGGCTGGTTGATTGGAAACGGCCCACGAAATTCGACTAGGGCACAGACTCGAGATCACGGGATTTTAGCCAAATTCCATCATTTGGACCTCCGAATAATTAAGTTCCGTATTAATTATCTTAAGTTGAAGAAGTGCTTGACAAAAAATTAACAAAGAAAAATCGCAGCAGGGGTAATTTTTTCATTTGCCGCAACGGTGTCGGGATGGACCGAAATTTGGCAGGTTGATTGAAAACGGCCCGCGAAATTGGACTCAGGGCACAGAGCCGGGATCACGTGATTTTTGCCAAATTCCTTTGTTTGGGCCTCCGAATAATTAATTTCCGTATTAATTATGTCAGGTTTAATAAGTGTTGGACGGAAAATTAACAAAGAAAAATCGCACCAGGGGAAATTTTGTCATTTGTCACGACGATGTCGTAATGGGCCCAAATTTGATAGGTTGATTGGAAACGGCCCGCGAAATTGGACTCGAGGCACAGACAGGGGATCACGGATTTTTAGCCAAATTCCTTTGTTTGAGCCTCTGAATAATTAATTTTCGTATTAATTATGTCAGGTTGAAGAAGTCCTGGATAGAAATTAACAAAGAAAAACCGCACCAGGGGCAATTTTGTCATTTGTCGCGATGATGTCGGAATGGGCCAAAATTTGACAGATTAATTGGAAACGGCCCGAGAAATTGGACTCGGGGCACAAACCCGGGATCACGGGAATTTAGCCAGATTCCTTCATTTGGCCCTCCAAATAATTAATTTCTTTATTAATTATGTCAAGTTGAAGAAGTGCTGGACAGAAAATTAACAAAGAAAAACCTCACTGGGGCAATTTTGTCTTTTATCGCGACGGTGTCGGAATGGACCCAAACTTGGCAGGTTGATTGGAAACGGCTTGAGAAATTAGACTCGAGGCACAAACCTGGGACCACGGGATATCAGCCAAATTCCTACATTTGGGCCTCCGAATAATAATGTGCCGTATTAATTACTCTGGTTGAAGAAGTGCTGGATAGAAAATTAACAAAGAAAAATCGCACCAGGGGCAATTCTGTCATTTGTCGCAACAATGTTGGAATGGGCAGAAATTTGGCAGGTTGATTGGTAACGGCCCACGAAATTGGACTCGGGGCACAGACCCAAGATCATGGGATTTTAGCAAAATTCCTTCGTTTGGGCCTCCAAATAATTAATTTTCGTATTAATTATGTCAGGTTGAAGAAGTGTTGGACAAAAAATTAACTTAACAAAACAAAACCGCACCAGGCGCAATTTCGTCATTTGTCGCGACGGTGTCGGAATGGGCCGAAATTTGACAGGTTGATTGGAAATAGCCCGAGAAATTGGACTTGGGGCATAGCCCCAGGATGATGGGATTTTAGCCAAATTCTTTCGTTTGGGCCTCCGAATAATTAATTTTCGTAATAATTATGTTAGGTTGAAGAAGTGTTGGAAAGAAAATTAACAAAGAAAAATTGCGCCACGGGCAATTTTGTCATTTATCGCGACGATGCTGGAATGGGCTGAAACTTGGCAGGTTGATTGGAAACGGCTCGAGAAATTAGACTCGGGGCGTAGACCTGGGATCACAGGATATCAGCTAAATTCCTTCATTTGGGCCTTCGAATAATTAATTTCCTAGTAATTATGTCAAGTTAAAGAAGTGCTGGACAGAAAATTAACAAAGAAAAACCGCACTAGGGGCAATTTTTTCATTTATCGCGACGGTGTCAGAATGGGCCGAAATTTGGCAAGTTGATTGGAAACGGCCCGCTAAATTGGACCCGAGGCATAGACCCAGGATCATGGGATTTTAGCCAAATTCCTTCTTTTGGGCCTCCGAATAATTAATTTCCTTATTAATTATGTCAGGTTGAAGATGTGCTGGACAGAAAATTCACAAAGAAAAATCGTACCAAGGGAAATTTTGTCGTTTGTCGCGACGATGTCAGTATGGGCCGAAATTTGGTAGGTTGATTGGGAACGGCCCGCGAAATTGAACCCGAGGCACAGACCTGGGATCACGGGACTTTAGCCAAATTCCTTTGTTTGGGCCTCCGAATAATTAATTTCCTTATTAATTATGTCAAGTTGAAGAAGTGCTTGACAGAAAATTAACAAAGAAAAATTGCCCCTGGGGCAATTTTGTCATCTATCGCAACGGTGTCGGAATGGGCCGAAATTTGGAAGGTTGATTGGAAATGGACCATGAAATTGGACTCGGGGCACAGACCCAGAATCACGGGATTTTAGCCAAATTCCTTCGTTTGGCCCTTCGAATAATTAATTTTCGTATTAATTACGTCAAGTTGAAGAAGTGTTGGACAAAAAATTAACAAAATAAAACCGTACCAGGTGCAATTTTATCATTTGTCGCGACGGTATCGGAATGGGCCGAAATTTGACAGGTTAATTGGAAATGGCCTGAGAAATTGGACTCGGGGCATAGACCCGGGATCACGGGATTTTAGCCAAATACTTTCGCTTGGGCCTCCGAATAATTAATTTTCGTACTAATTATGTCAGGTTGAAGAAGCGCTGGAAAGAAAATTAACAAGAAAAATCGCGCCAGGGGCAATTTTGTTATTTATCGCGACGGTGCCAGAATGGGCTGAAACTTGGCAGGTTGATTGGAAACGGCTCGAGAAATTAGACTCGGGGCATAGACCTGGGGTCACGGGATATCAACCAAATTCCTTCGTTTGGGCCTCTGAATAATTAATTTCTTATTAATTATGTCAAGTTGAAGAAGTGCTGGATAGAAAATTAATAAAGAAAAATCGCACCAGGGGCAATTTTGTCATTTGTCGCGACGGTGTCGGAATGGGCCGAAATTTGGCAAGTTGATTGGAAACGGCCCGCGAAATTGGACCTGGGGTACAGACATGGGATCACGGGATTTTAGCCAAATTCCTTCTTTTGGGCCTCCGAATAATTGATTTTCATATTAATTATGTCAAGTTGAAGAAGTGCTGGACAGAAAATTAATAAAGAAAAATCGCACCAAGGGCAATTTTATCATTTGTCGCGACGTGTGTATGTGTCAAAATTTGGCAGGTTGATTGGAAACGGCCCGCGAAATTGAACTTGAGGCACAGACCCGGGATCACGGGACTTTAGCCAAATTCCTTTATTTGGGCCTCCGAATTTCCTTATTAATTATGTCAGGTTGAAGAAGTGCTGGACAGAAAATTAACAAAGAAAAACCTCACCTGGGGTAATTTTGTCATCTGTCGCGACGGTATCGGAATTGGCCAAAATGTGGAAGGTTGATTGGAAACGGCCCGCGAAATTGGACTCTGGGCACAGTTGGATCAAGGGATTTTAGCCAAATTCCTTCGTTTGGCCCTTCGAATAATTAATTTCCGTATTAATTATATCAGGTTGAAGAAGTACTAGACAGAAAATTAACGAAGAAAAATCGCACCATGGGCAATTTTGTCATTTGTCGCGACGGTGTCAGAATGGGCTGAAATTCTGCAGGTTTATTGGAAACGGCCCGAGAAATTGGACTTGGGGCGCAAACTTGGACAGAAAATTAACGAAGAAAAATCGCACCAGGGGCAATTTTGTCATTTGTCGCTACGATGTCGAAATGGGCCAAAATTTAACAGGTTGATTGTAAATGGCCCGCGAAATTGAACTCGAGGCATAGACCTGGGATCATGGGTTTTAAGCCAAATTCCTTCATTCGGGCCTCCGAAATAATTAATTTTCGTACTAATTATGTCAGGTTGAAGAAGTGCTAGAAAGAAAATTAACAAAGAAAAATCGCACCATGGGCGATTTTGTCATTTGTCCCGTCGATGTCAAAATGGGCCGAAATCTGGCTGGTGCATTGGAAACGGCCCGAGAAATTGGACTCGGGACACAGACTCGGGATCACGGGATTTTAGCCGAATTCCTTCGTTTGGACCTCCGAATATTAATTTTCGTATTAATTATGTCAGGTTGAAGAAGTACTAGACAGAAAATTAACAAAGAAAAATCACGTCAGGGGCAATTTTTACATTTGTCGCGATGGTATCGAAATGGGCCGAAATTTGGCAGGTTGATTGGAAACGGCTCGAGAAATTAGAATAGGGGCACAGACTTGGTATCACGAGATATCTGCTAAATTCCTTCATTTGGGCCTCCGAGTAATTTAATTCCTTATTAATTATGTTAAGTTGAAGAAGTGCTGGACAAAAAATTAACAAAGAGAAATTCGCACTAGGGGCAATTTTGTCATTTGACGCGATGGAGATGGAATGGGCCGAAATTTGGCAGGTCTATTGGAAACGGCCCATGAAATTAGACTCGGGGCACAAACTCGGGGTCACCGGATTTTACCAAATTCCTTCGTTTAGGCCTCCGAATAATTAATTTTCGGATTAATAATGTCGGGTTGAAGAAGTGCTGGACATAAAATTAACAAAGAAAAATCGTACTAGGGGCAATTTTGTCATTTGTCATGATGGTGTCGAAATGTACCGAAATTTGGCAGGTTGATGGAAAACGGCCCGCGAAATCGGACTCGGGGCAAAGACTCGAGAACACGGGATTTTAGCCAAATTCCTTCATTTGGACCTCAAAATAATTAATTTCGTTATTAATTATGTCAGGTTGAAGAGGTGCAGGACAAAAAGTTAACAAAGAAAAACCACACCAAGGGCAATTTAGTCATTTGTCGCGACGGTATCGAAATGGGCCGAAATTTGGCAGGTTGATAGGAAACGGTCCCTGAAATTGGACTCCGGGCACAGATCCGGGATCACAGGATTTTAGCCAAATTCCTTCTTTTGGGCCTCCGAATAATTAATTTCCTTATTAATTATGTCTGGTTGAAGAAGTGATGGGCAGAAAATTAACAAAGAAAAACCGCACCAAGCCAATTTCGTCATTTATCGCGACGATGTCGGAATGGGCCGAAATTTGGTAGGTTGATTGGAAATGGCCCGCGAAATTAGACTCGGGCACAGATCCGGGGTCACGGGATTTTAGCTAAATTTCTTCATTTGGGCCTCCGAGCACACCAGGGGCAATTTTGTCATTTGTCGCGACGGTGTCGGAATGGGCCCAAATTTGGCAGGTTGATTGGAATCGGCCAGCGAAATCGGACTCAGGGCACAGACCCGGGATCTTGGGATTTTTGCCAAATTCCTTCGTTTGGGCCTCCGAATAATTAATTTCCATATTAATTATGTTAGGTTGAAGAAGTGCTGGACAGAAAATTAACAAAGAAAAACCGTACTAGGGGCAATTTTGTCATTGGTCGCGACGGTGTCGGAATGGGACGAAATTTGAAAGGTTGATTGGAAACGGCCTGAGATATTGGACTCGAGGCACAGACCCTGGATAATGGGATTTTAGCCAAATTCCTTCGTTTGGGCCTCCGAATAATTAATTTTGGTATTAATTATGTTAGGTTGAAGAAGTGCTAGACAAAAAATTAACGCAGGAAAATAGCACCAGGAGCAATTTTGCCATTTGTCGCGACACTATCGGAATGGGCTGAAATTTGGAAGGTTGATTGGAAACGGCCCGAGAAATTGGACTCGGGGTGTAGGCTCGAGATCACGGGATTTCAGCCAAATTCCTTCTTTTGGGCCTCCGAACAATTAATTTTCGTATTAATTATGTCAGGTTGAAGAAGTGCTGGACAGAAAATTAACAAAGAAAAATCGCACCGGGGGCAATTTTGACATTTGTCGCGACGGCGTCGGAATCGGCCGAAATTTGGCAGGTTGATTGGAAATGGTCCGAGAAATTGGACTCTAGGCACAGACCCGGGATCATGGGAATTTAGCCAGATTCCTTCGTTTGGGCCTCCTAATAATTAATTTCCTTATTTATTATGTGAGGTTTAAGAAGCGCTAGACAGAAAATTAACAAAGAAAAATCGCGCCAGGGGTAATTTTGTCATTTATCGCGATGGTGTGGGAATGGGCCGAAATTTAGCTAGTTAATTTGAAACGGTCGAGAAATTGGACTCGGGGCACAAACCTGGGATCACGGGATATCAGTCAAATTCCTTCGTTTGGGCCGCCGAATAATTAATTTCCGTATTAATTATGTCAGGTTGAAGAAGTGCCGGATAGAAAATTAACAAAGAAAAATTGTGCCAAGGGTAATTTTGTCATTTGTCGCGACGGTGTTGGAATGGGCCGAAATTTGGCAAGTTGATTCGAAACAGCCCGCGAAATTGGACTAGGGTTACAGACCCGGGATCATGGGATTTTTGCTTAATTCCTTCGATTGGGCCTCCGAATAATTAATTTTCGTATTAATTATGTCAGGATGAAGAAGTGCTGGAAAGAAAATTAACAAAGAAAAGCCGCACCAGGGGCAATTTTGTCATTTGTCGCGACAGTGTCGGAATCGGCCGAAATTTGGTAGGTTGATTGGAAATGGCTCGAGAAATTGAACTCGAGGCACAGACCCGGGATCACAGGATTTCAGCCAAATTCCTTCAATTGGGCCACCGAATAATTAATTTCCGCTTTAATTATGTCAGGTTGAAGAACTGCCGGACAGAAAATTAACAAAGAAAAATCACACCAGGGGCAATTTTGTCATTTGTCGCGACGGTGTAGGAATGGGCTGAAATTTGGTGAGTTGATTCGAAACGACCCACGAAATAGGACTAGGGGTACAGACCCGAGATCACGGGATTTTAGCTAAATTCCTTCGTTTGGGCCTCCGAATAATTCATTTTCGTATTAATTATGTCAGGTTGAAGAAGTGCCAGATAGAAAATTAACGAAGAAAAATCGCACCAGGGGCAATTTTGTCATTTGTCGCGACGGTGTTGGAATGGGCTGAAATTTGGCAAGTTGATTCGAAGCGGCCCGCGAAATTGGACTAGGGGTATAGACCCGGGATCACAGGATTTTAGCTTAATTCCTTCGTTTGGGCCTCCAATAATTAAATTTCGTATTAATTATGTCAGGTTGAAGAAGTGCTGGAAAGAAAATTAACAAAGAAAAGCTGCACCAGGGGCAATTTTGTCATTTGTCGCGACAGTGTCGGAATCAGCTGAAATTTGTAGGTTGATTGAAAACGGCTCGAGAAGTTGAACTCGAGGCACAGACCCGGGATCATAGGATTTCAGTCAAATTCATTCAATTGGGCCACCGAATAATTAATTTTTCCTTATTAATTATGTCAGGTTGAAGAAGTGCCGAACAAAAAATTAACAATGAAAAATCGTACTAGGGGCAATTTTGTCATTTGTCGCGACGGTGTAGGAATGGGCCGAAATTTGGTGTGTTGATTCGAAACGACCCACGAAATAGGACTAGGGGTACAGGCCCGGGATCACGGAATTTTAGCTAAATTTCTTCGTTTAGGCCTCCGAATAATTCATTTTCGTATTAATTATGTCAAGTTTAAGAAGTGCTGGACAGAAAATTAATAGAGAAAAATGGTACCGGGGGCAATTTTGTCATTTGTCGCGACATTGTCGAAATGGGCTGAAATTTGGCTAGTCGATTGGAAACGGCCTGCGAAATTGCACTCAAGGCACAGACCCGGGATCACGGGATTTTAGCCAAATTCCTTCGTTTGGGCCTTCGAATAATTAATTTCCTTATTAATTATATCAGGTTGAGTAGTGATGGATAGAAAATTAAAAAAGAAAAATCGTACCAGGGGCAATTTTATCATTTGTCGCGATGGTGTCGGAATGGGCTGAAATTTAGTAGGTTGATTGGAAACGGCCCGCGAAATCGGACTCAAGGCCCTGACCCGGGATCTCGGGATTTTAGCCAAATTCCTTCGTTTGGGCCTCCGAATAATTAATTTCTGTATTAATTATGTCAGGTTAAAGAAGTGTTGGACAGAAATTTAACAAAGAAAAATCGCACCAGGGGCAATTTTGTCATTTGTCGGACGGTGTCGGAATGGGCTGAAATTCAGTAGGTTGATTGGAAACGGGCCGAGAAATTGGACTCCAGGCACAGACCCAGGATCCAGGATTTTAGCCAAATTCTTTGGTTTGGGCCTCCGAATAATTAATTTCCTTATTAATTATGTCAAGTTGAAGAAGTGCTTGATAGAAAATTAACAAAGAAAAATCGTGCCAAGGATAATTTTGTCATTTGTCACGACGTTGTCGGAGTGGGCCGAAATTTGGCAGGTTGATTGGAAACGGTTCGAGAAATTGGACTTGGGTCAAACACCTTAGGTCACGGGATTTTAGCCAAATTCCTTCGTTTGGGCCTTCGAATAATTAATTTCCTCATTACTTATGTCAGGTTGAAGAAGGGCTGGACTAGAAAATTAACAAAGAAAAATCGCACTAGGAGCGATTTTGTCTTTCGTCGCGACGGTGTCGTAATGGGCCGAAATTTGGCCGGTTGATTGGAAACGGCCCGAGAAATTAAACTCAGGGCACAGGCCCGGGATCATGGGATTTCAGCCAAATTCCTTCGTTTGGGCCTACGAATAATTAATTTCCTCCTTCCTTATGTCAGGTTGAAGAAGGCCTAGACAGAAAATTAACAAAGAAAAATCGCACCAGGGGCAATTTTGTCTTTTGTCGTGACGGTGTCGGAATGGGCCGAAATTTGGCAGGTTGATTGGAAACGGCCCGAGAAATTGAACTCGAGGCACAGACCCGGGGTCACAGGATTTCAGCCAAATTACTTCGTTTGGGCCCCCGAATAATTAATTTCCATATTAATTATGTTAGGTTGAAAAAGTGCTAGACAAAAAATTAACAAAGAAATACTGCACCGGGGGCAATTTTGTCATTTGTCGCGACGGTGTCATAATGGGCCGAAATTTGACAGGTTGATTGGAAACGGCCTGAGAAATTGGGCTCGGGGCACAAACCAAGGATCACGGGATTTTAGCCAAATTCCTTCGTTTGGGCCTCCGAATAATTAACTTTCGTATTAATTATGTCAGGTTGAAGAAGTGCTGGACAGAAAATTAACAAAGAAAAAACGCCTCATGTGCAATTTTGTCATTTGTCGCGATGGTGTCGGAATGGGTCAAAATTTGACAGGTTGAGTGGAAACGACTCGAGAATTAGACCCAGGGCACAGACCTGGGATCACGGGATATTAGCCAAATTCCTTCGTTTGGGCCTCCGAATAATTAATTTCCGTATTAATTATGTCGAGTTGAAGAAGTGCTGGATAGAAAATTAACAAAAAAAAAAGCACCAAGGGCAATTTTGTCATTTCTCGCGACGGTGTTAGAATGGGCCGAAATTTGGTAGGTTGATTAGAAACGGCCCGCGAAATTGGACTCGGGGCACAGACCTGGGGTCACTGGATTTTAGCCAAATTCCTTTATTTGGGCCTCCAAATAATTAATTTCCTTATTAATTATATCAGGTTGAAGAAGTGCATGATAGAAAATTAACAAAGAAAAGTCGCACCAGGGGCTATTTTGTCATTTGACGTGAAGGTGTCGGAATGGGCCGAAATTCGGCAGGTTGATTGGAAACGGCCTGAGATTTTGGAATCCAAGCACAGAATCGAGATCACGAGATTTTAGCCAAATTCCTTCGTTTGGGCCTCTGAATAATTAATTTCCTTACTAATTATGTCAGGTTGAAAAAGTGCTGGACAGAAAATTAACAAAGAAAACCCGTACCAGGGGCAATTTTGTCATTTGTCGTGACGGTGTCAGAATGGGCCAAAATTTGGCAGGTCGATTGGAAACAGCCCATGAAATTGGACTCGAGGCACAAACCCGGGGTCACGGGATTTTATCCAAATTCCTTCGTTTGGACATCTGAATAATTAATTTTCTTATTAATTATGTCAGGTTGAAGAAGTGTTGGACATAAAATTAACAAAGAAAAACCGCACCATGGGTAATTTTGTCATTTGTTACGACGGTGTCGGAATGGGTCAAAATTTGGCATGTTGATTCAAAACGGCCTGCGAAGTTGGACAAGGGGTACAGACCCAGGATCACGGGATTTTAGCGAAATTCCTTCGTTTGGGCCTTCGAATAATTAATTTCCGTATTAATTATGTCAGGTTGAAGAAGTGCTAGAGAGAAAATTAACAAAAAAAAAAAAACCGCACCAGGGGCAATTTTGTCATTTGTCGCAACAGTGTCAGAATGGGCCAAAATTTGGAAGGTTGAGTGGAAACGGCCCGCGAAATTGGACACGGGGCACAAAGCCAGGGTTACGGGATTTTAGCTAAATTCATTCGTTTGGGCCTCCGAATAATTAATTTCCGTATTAATGATCTTAGGTTGAAGAGGTGCTGGATTGAAAATTAACAAAGAAAAATCGTGCCAAGGGCAATTTTGTCATTTGTCAAGACAGTGTTGGAATGGGACGAAATTTGGTAGGTTGATTGGAAACGACTCGAGAAATTGGACTCAGGGCACAGATCTGGCATCACGAGATATTAGCCAAATTCCTTCGTTTAGGCCTCTGAATAATTAATTTCCTTATTAATTATGTCAGGTTGAAGAAGTGCAGGATAGAAAATTAATAAAGAAAAACCACATCAGGAGCAATTTTGTCATTTGTTGCGACGTTGTCGGAACAATCCGAAATTTGACAGATTGATTGGAAACGGCCCAAGAAATTGGACTCGGGACACAGACCCAGGATCACGAAATTTCAGCCAAATTCCTTCATTTGGGCCACCGAATAATTAATTTTTGTATTAATTATGTCAGGTTGAAGAAGTGTTGGACAGAAAATTAACAAAGAAAAATCGCACCAGGGCAGTTTTATCATTTATCGCGATGGTGTCGGAATGGGCCGAAATTTGGCAGGTTGGTTGGAAACGGACTGTGAAATTGGACTCTGGGCAAAGACCCAGGGTCACGAGATTTTAGCTAAATTCTTTCATTTGGGCCTCCGAATAATTTATTTCTGTATTAATTATGTCAGGTTGAAGAAGTGCTGGACAGAAAATTAACACAGAAAAACCGCGTCAGGGGCAATTTTGTTATTTGTCGCGACGGTGCACGAATGGGCTGAAATTTGGTAGGTTGATTGGATACAGCCCATGAAATCAGACTTGGGGCAGCGACTCGAGGTCACGGGATTTTAGTTAAATTCCTTTGTTTGGGCCTCCGAATAATTAATTTCCGTATTGCTTATGTCAGGTTGAAGATGTGCTGGACAGAAAATTAACAAAGAAAAATCGCGCAGGGCCAATTTTGTCATTTGTCACGACGATGTCCGAATGGGCCAAAATTTGGCAGGTTGATTGGAAATGGCCCGCGAACTTGGACTCGGGACAAAGACCCGGGGTCACAGGATTTTAGTTAAATTCCTTCGTTTGGGCCTCCTAATAATTAATTTC
This sequence comes from Olea europaea var. sylvestris, assembly GCF_002742605.1. Lineage (NCBI taxonomy): Eukaryota > Viridiplantae > Streptophyta > Magnoliopsida > Lamiales > Oleaceae > Olea > Olea europaea. The sequence goes on from NC_036255.1 coordinate 583,469, forward strand.
CGTATTAATTATGTTAGGTTGAAGATGTGCTGGACAGAAAATTAACAAAGAAAAATCGCGCTAGGGGCAATTTTATCATTTGTCGTGATGGCGTTGGAATGGGACGAAATTCGGCAGGTTGATTGGAAACGGCCCGAGAAATTGGACTCCGGGCACAGACCCGGGATCACGGGATTTTAGCCAAATTCCTTCGTTTGGGCCTCCGAATAATGAATTTCCGTATTAATTATGTCAGTTTGAAGAAGTGCTGGACAGAAAATTAACAAAGAAAAGCCACACCTTGGGCAATTTTGTCATTTGTCGCGACGGTGTCAGAATCGGCCCAAATTTGGCAGGTTGATTGTAAACGGCCCGAGAAATTGAACTCGGGGCACAGACCTGGGATCACTGGGTTTCAGCCAAATTCCTTCATTTTGGCCACCGAATAATTAATTTCCGTATTAATTATGTCAGGTAGAAGAAGTGCTGGACAGAAAATTACAAATGAAAAATCGTACCAAGGGCAATTTTGTCATTTCTCTCGACGGTGTCGGAATGGGCCGAAATTTGGCAGTTTAATTGGAAACGGCCTGTGAAATTGGACTTAGGTCAAAGACCCTGGATCACGGGATTTTAGCCAAATTTCGTCTTTTGGGCCTCCGAATAATTAATTTCCTCATTACTTATGTTAGGTTGAAGAAGTGCTGGACACAAAATTAATAAAGAAAAATCGCACCAAGGGCAATTTTGTCTTTTGTTGCGATGGTGTCGGAATGGGCCGAAATTTGGCAAGTTGATTGGAAACGGCCCGAGAAATTGAACTCGGAGCATAGACCCATGATCACGGGATTTCAGCCAAATTCCTTCGTTTGGGACACCGAATAATTAATTTCCGTATTAATTATGTCAGGTTGAAGAAGTGTTGGACATAAAATTAAGAAAGAAAAATCGCACTAGGGATAATTTTGTCATTTGTCGCGACGGAGTCGGAATGGGCCGAAATTCGGCAGGTTGATTGTAAACGGCGTGAGAAATCGGACTCGAGACAAGGACCCGGGGTCACAGGATTTTAGTTAAATTCCTTCGTTTGGGCCTCCGAATAATTAATTTCCGTATTAATTATGTCAGGTTGAGGAAGTGCTGAACAGAAAATTAACAAAGAAAAATCGCACTAGTGGCAATTTTGTCATTTCTCGCGACAGTGTCGGAATGGGCCGAAATTTGGTAGGTTGAATGGAAATGGCCCGAAAAATTGGACTCGGTACAAAGGTTCGAGATCTCGGCATTTTAGCCAAATTCCTTCGTTTGGGCCTCTGAATTAATTTTCGTATTAATTATGTCAGGTTGAAGAAGTGCCGGACAGAAAATTGACACAGAAAAATCGCACCAGGGGCAACTTTGTCATTTGTCGCGACGGTGTCGGAATGGGCTGAAATTTGGAACGTTGATTTGAAATGACCCGCGAAATTGGACTAGGGACACAATCTTGGGATCACGAGATTTTAGCCAAATTCCTTCGTTCGGGCCTCCGAATAGTTAATTTCCGTATTAATTAGGTCAGGTTGAAGAAGTGCCGGACAGAAAATTAACAAAGAAAAATCGCACCAGGGGTAATTTTGTCGTTTGTCGCGACGGTGTCGAAATGGGCAAAAATTTGGCGAGCTGATTCAAAATGGCCTGCGAAATTGGACTAGGGGTACAAAATCGAGATCACGGAATTTTAGCTAAATTCCTTCATTGGGGCCACCGAATAATTAATTTCCGTATTAATTATGTTTGGTTGAAGAAGTGCCGGACAAAAAATTTACAAAGAAAAATCGCACCAGGGGCAATTTTGTCATTTGTCGCGACAGTGTCGAAATGGGCCGAAATTTGGCAGGTTGATTGGAAACGGCCCGAGAAATTGGACTTTGGGCACAGGCCCGGGATCACGGGATTTTAGCCAAATTTCGTCGTTTGGGCCTCCGAATAATTAATTTCCTTATTAATTATGTCAGGTTGAAGAAATGCTGGATTGAAAATTAACAAAGAAAAACCACACTTGGGGCAATTTTGTCATTTGTCGCGACAATGTCGGAATGTGCCGAAATTTGGCTAGTTGATTGGAAACGGCTCGCGAAATTAGACTCGGGGCATAGACTGAGGGTCACGGGATTTTAGCCAATTCCCTTCGTTTGGGCCTCCAAATAATTAATTTCCTTATTAATTATGTCAGGTTGAAGAAGTGTTGAATAGAAAATTAACAAAGAAAAATCACACTAGGGATAATTTTTTCATTTGTCGCGACGGTGTTGGAATGGGCCGAAATTTGGTAGGTTTTTTGGAAACAGCCCGAGAAATTGGACTCCTGGTACAGACCTGGGATCACGGGATTTTAGCCAAATTCCTTCATTTGCACCTCCGAATAATTAATTTTCGTATTAATTATGTCAGGTTGAAGAAGTGTTGGACAGAAAAATAACATAGAAAAACTGCACCAGTGGCAATTTTGTCATTTGCCGCGATGGTGTCGGAATGGGTTGAAATTTGGTAGGTTGAATGGAAACGGCCCGAGAAATTGGACTTAGGACAAAGGCTTGAAATCTCGAGATTTTACCGAAATTCCTTCGTTTGGGCCTTTGAATTAATTTTCGTATTAATTATGTCAGGTTGATGAAGTACCGGACAGAAAATTAACACAGAAAAATCTCACCAGGGGCAACTTTGTCATTTGTTGCGACGGTGTCGGAATGGGCTGAAATTTGGAAGGTTGATTCAAAACGGCGCGTGAAATTGGACTAGGGACACAGACTCGAGATCATGATATTTAAACCAAATTCCTTCGTTTGGGCCTTCGAATAGTTAATTTTCGTATTAATTAGGTCAGGTTGAAGAAGTGCTGGACAGAAAATTAACAAAGAAAAATTGTACCAAGGGCAATTTTGTCATTTGTCACGACGGTGTCGGAATGGGCCGAAATTTGGCATGTTGATTCGAAACGGCCTGCAAAGTTGGACAAGGGGTACAGACCTGGGATCACGGGATTTTAGCGAAATTCCTTCGTTTGGGCCTCCGAATAATTAATTTCCGTATTAATTATGTTAGGTTGAAGAAGTGCTGGACAGAAAATTAACAAAGAAAAACTGCACCAGGGGCAGTTTTGTCATTTGTCGCAACAGTGTTAGAATGGGCCAAAATTTGGAAGGTTGAGTGGGAACAGCCCGCGAAATTGGACACGGGGCACAGAGCCAGGGTCGCGGGATTTTAGCTAAATTCATTCGTTTGGGCCTTCGAATAATTAATTTTCGTATTAATGATGTCAGGTTGAAGAAGTGCTGGACAGAAAATTAACAAAGAAAAACCGTGCCAGGGACAATTTTGTCATTTGTCGTGACAGTGTCGAAATGGGCTGAAATTTAGCAGGTTGATTGGAAACAGCTCGAGAAATTGGACTCGGGGCACAGACCTAGGATCATAGGATATCAGCCAAATTCCTTCGTTTAGGCCTCCGAATAATTAATTTCCTTATTAATTATGTCAGGTTGAAGAAGTGCAAGATAGAAAATTAATAAAGAAAAACCACATCGGGGCAATTTTGTCGTTTGTTGCGACGTTGTCGGAACAGTCCGAAATTTGCAGATTGATTGGAAACGGCCCAAGAAATTGGACTCAGGACACAGACCCAGGATCACGGAATTTCAGCCAAATTCCTTCATTTAGGCCACCGAATAATTAATTTTCGTATTAATTATGTCAGGTTGAAGAAGTGTTGGGCAGAAAATTAACAAAGAAAAACCGCACCAGGGCAGTTTTATCATTTGTCGCGATGGTGTCGGAATGGGCCGAAATTTGGCAGGTTGATAGGAAACGGACTGTGAAATTGGACTCTGGGCAAAGACCCAGGGTCACGAGATTTTAGATGAATTCCTTCATTTGGGGCTCCGAATAATTTATTTCTGTATTAATTATGTCAGGTTGAAGAAGTGCTGGACAGAAAATTAACACAGAAAAACCGCGCGAAGGGCAATTTTGTCATATGTCACGACAGTGCCGGAATGGGCTGAAATTTGGTAGGTTGATTGGATACAGCCCACAAAATTAGACTCAGGGCCGCGACCCGAGGTCACGGGATTTTAGTTAAATTCCTTCGTTTGGGCCTCCGAACAATTAATTTTCGTATTGCTTATGTCAGGTTGAAGATGTGCTGGGCAGAAAATTAACAAAGAAAAATCGCGCAGGGGCAATTTTGTCATTTGTCGCGATGATATCTGAATGGGTTGAAATTTGGCAGGTTGATTGGAAATGGCCCGCGAAATTGGACTCGCGACAAGGACCCGGGGTCACAGGATTTTAGTTAAATTCCTTCGTTTGGGCCTCCGAATAATTAATTTCCGTATTAATTATGTTAGGTTGAAGATGTGCTGGACAGAAAATTAACAAAGAAAAATCGTGCCAGGGGCAATTTTATCATTTGTCGCGATGGCGTTGGAATGGGACGAAATTCGGCAGGTTGATTGGAAACGGCCCGAGAAATTGGACTCCGGGTACAGACCCAGGATCACGGGATTTTAGCCAAATTCCTTCGTTTGGGCCTCCGAATAATTAATTTTCGTATTGATTATGTTAGGTTGAAGAAGTGCTGGACAGAAAATTAACAAAGAAAAACCACACCTTGGGAAATTTTGTCATTTGTCGCGACGGTGTCAAAATCGGCCCAAATTTGGCAGGTTGATTGTAAATGGCCCGAGAAATCGAACTCGGGACAAGGACCCGGGGTCACAGGATTTTAGTTAAATTCCTTCGTTTGGGCCTCCGAATAATTAATTTCCATATTAATTATGTTAGGTTGAAGAAGTACTGAACAGAAAATTAACAAAGAAAAATCGCACTAGTGGCAATTTTGTCATTTCTCGCGACAGTATCGGAATGGGCAGAAATTTGGTAGGTTGAATGGAAACGGCCCGAAAAATTGGACTCGGTACAAAGGCTCGAGATCTCGGCATTTTAGCCAAATTCCTTCGTTTGGGCCTCTGAATTAATTTTCGAATTAATTATGTCAGGTTGAAGAAGTGCCGGAAAGAAAATTGACACAGAAAAATCGCACCAAGGGCAACTTTGTCATTTGTCGCGACGGTGTCGGAATGGGCTGAAATTTGGAAGGCTGATTTGAAATGACCCGCGAAATTGGACTAGGGACACAATCTCGGGATCACGGGATTTTAGCCAAATTCCTTCGTTCGGGCCTCCGAATAGTTAATTTCCGTATTAATTAGGTCAGGTTGAAGAAGTGCCGGACAGAAAATTAACAAAGAAAAATCGTACCAGGGGTAATTTTGTCGTTTGTCGCGACGGTGTCGAAATGGGCCGAAATTTGGCAAGTTGATTCGAAACGGCCTGCGAAATTGGACTAGGGGTACATAACCAAGATCACGGAATTTTAGCTAAATTCTTTCATTGGGGCCGCCGAATAATTAATTTTCGTATTAATTATGTTTGGTTGAAGAAGTGCCGGACAAAAAATTTACAAAGAAAAATCCCACCAGGGGCAATTTTGTCATTTGTCGCGACAGTGTCGAAATGGGCCGAAATTTGGCAGGTTGATTGGAAACGGTCCGCGAAATTGGACTAGGGGCACAGACCCGAGATCACGGGATTTTAACCAAATTTCTTCATTTGGGCATCCAAATAATTAATTTTCGTATTAATTATGTCATGTTGAAGAAGTGCTGGACAGAAAATTAACAAAGAAAAATCGGACCAGGGGCAATTTTGTCATTTGTCGCGACGTTATCGGAATGGGCTGAAATTTGGCAAGTTGTTTGAAAACAGCCCGCGAAATTGGACTCGGGGCACTGACCCGGGATCACGGGATTTTAGCCAAATTCCTTCGTTTGGGCCTTCGAATAATTAATTTCCTTTTTAATTATGTCAGGTTGAAGAAGTGATGGACAGAAAATTAACAAAGAAAAACCGCACCAGGGGCAATTTTGTCGTTTGTCGCGACGGTGTTGGAATGGGCCGAAATTTGGCAGGTTGATTGGAAATGGCCTGCGAAATCTCGGGGCACAGACCCGAGATCAAGGGATTTTAGCCAAATTCTTTCATTTGGGCCTTCGAATAATTAATTTTCGTATTAATTATGTCAGGTTGAAGAAGTGCTAGACAGAAAATAAACGAAGCATAACCGTCCCAGGGGCAATTTCGTCATTTGTCGCGACGGTGTCGGAATGGGCCGAAATTTGGCAGGTTGATTGGAAATGACCCGAGAAATTGGACTCTGGGCACAGACCCGGGATAATGGGATTTTAGCCAAATTCCTTCATCTGGGCCTCCGAATAATTAATTTCCGTATTAATTATGTTAGGTTGAAGAAGTGCTGGACAGAAAATTAACAAAGAAAAACAGCACCAGGGGCAATTTTGTCATTTGATGCGACGGTGTTGAATTGGGTCGAAATTTGGCAGGTTGATTGGAAACGGCCCGAGAAATTGGACTCGGGGCACAGACCCAATAATGTAAACCCCGTAGCAATGGAAACTATGAAACCCACAACGAGATTGATTCAGAACCCAAGTACGCCAATACTAATCTGGTTTTGGATCTTGAACCCCAAGAATTGAACCAAGAAACCCTAGATTAGCGAAGAACCTAAGACCCCTTGTTTACAATTAAAAGAAACCACAATCCGATTGTTTAGACCTCCACAACAGATTGAATCTTGATAAGTTCCAAGATTGTTCAAGAAGAACAAGAAATTGAAAGAACAAATTCTCTCTCTATAATATTATTCAAGCAAAAGTCCTTACAATGAAAAATATTCTCCTATTTATACTAATGAGTAAAAAACGTCCAAAACCCATCAAATTATGGTAATAATTTAATTTCATAAGAATTCTATCGAAACTGGAAAATTCGGAAAAAAAATAAAAAAATGAATTTTTTTTCATGTTTTTGTTCTATGCGGCCACATGGCCGCATAGTATTAATCTATGCGGTCGCATAGAACAAGTCCCTGTCCCCAATATTATCCCTGAGGCCATCTATGCGACCGCATAGGTTGTTTAACCATGCGGTCGCATGGAACAATCTTCGGCTTCGTTTTGTTCCGTCTTTATCACGTTGATACAAGTCCTTTCAGCCCTCAACTCCAACATGAAACTAGCTCCATTTTGCGTCCCGAACATTGTTTCTTCATTGACTTGCTTGACGAGCAATCCCATTGCTTCTTTCACTTGCTTCATCCTCGATCACGCCATTGGTCCACCTTCGACGATCAACGGATCCTTCCCGTGACTTGAAGCTTGAGTTGTCTTGGTTGTTGACGCGCCTTGATTCATATCATCCCCTCCCTCGTCGAAAGGATTCGTCCTCGAATCTGAACCTGCATCAAAAGAGAAAGATCAACGACATTAAAAGTAGCTGAAACATTATACTCACCAGGTAAATTCACTTTGTATGCATTGTCATTGATCCTCTCGATGATTTGAAATGGTCCATCGCCTCGTGGTTGCAATTTTGACTTCCTCTGTTCTAGAAAATGCTCTTTTCTGAAATGCACCCAAACCCAATCTCCAGGCTCAGATGTAACGCATCTTCTTCCTTTATTTGCTTTTGATGCAATCAGCTTTCCTTTCTCTTCGATCTACATCCTGACCTTTTCATGGAGTGTTTTCACCACCTCGGCTTTTTGTTTCCCATCCAAGCTACCTGGTTAATGCATAGGCAAAGGCATTAAATCCATAGGTGTTAGTGGATTAAAACCATAAACAATTTCAAAAGGAGAAAACGAAGTAGTAGAATGTGTAGCTCGATTATATGCAAACTCTATAAACGGTAAACACTATTCCCATGATTTCAGATTTTTATTGATCATTGTCCTAAGTAGTTGAGTCATAGTTTGATTAACTACCTCAGTTTGTCCATCTGTTTGTGGGTGACAAGTTGTTGAAAATAATAACTTCGTTCCTAACTTACTCCACAGAACACGTCAAAAATGACTCAAAAACCTCACGTCCCTATCAGACACTATACTTTTAGGTATTCCATGTAAACGTACTATTTCCCTAAAGAATAAGTCTGCAATATTAGTAGCATCGTCAGTTTTATGACATGGTATGAAGTGCGCCATCTTACTAAACTTATCGACCACTACAAATATTGAATCCCGGCCCCTTTTTGTCCTAGGCAAACCTAACACAAAGTCCATAGATATGTCTACCCAAGGTTCACTAGGTACAGGCAAAGGAGTATACAAACCATGGGGTTGAACCTTAGACTTAGCCTTTTTACAGGTTATGCACTTTCCACATATTTGTCCTACGTTATGTCGCATTTTAGGCCAATAAAAATGTTCCCCTAACATGTCTAAAGTCTTTTGAACCCCGAAGTGTCCCATTAAACCACCCCCATGTGCTTCCCTTACCAATAATTCATGCAAAGAACAATTAGGAATGCACAACTTATCTTCCCTAAACAAATATCCTTCATGCCTATAGAATTTATCAAATGCACCTTTATCACATGAAGCATAAATACTAGAAAAATCACAATTAGATTCATACATGCCCTTAATATGTTCGAAACCAAGTAATTTAGTACTTCATATGTTTAAAAGCACGTACCTTTGAGATAACACATCAGCAACTGTATTTTCGTTACCTTGTTTGTACTTGATGATGCAGGGAAATGTCTCGACAAACTCCATCCATCTTGCATGTCTTTTGTTCAACTTACCTTGACCTCACAAATGCTTTAAAGATTCATGATTAGTGTGTATCACAAATTCCTTTAGCCATAAGTAGTGCTGCCAAGTCTCCAATGCTCGAACAAGTGAATACAGCTCCTTGTCATATGTCAGATAATTCAATGCTGCCCCACTCAAATTTTCGATAAAGTAAGCAATAGGTCTCCTTTCCTACATTAACACTGCTCCTATACCTATTCCTGATGCATAACACTCAACCCCTATTTTTTTTTTCAAAATTTGGTAATGCCAAAACAGGTGCTTTACATAGCTTATCCTTAATTTTGTTAAATGCAATTTCTTGAGATTCTCCCCAATGGAAACCTACACTCATCTTTACTATTTCAGTCAACAGTGTGGTGATGGTGTTAAAATCTCTTACAAATCGCCTATAAAAACTAGCCAATCCATGAAAACTCCTAACTTCAGTTATAGTCTTAGGTGTTGGCCATTCTTTTATAGCTTTTATCTTTTCTTCATTGACTTCCACCTCGTTAGCACTAACCACAAATCCTAGGAAAACAACTCTATCCATGCAAAATGTGCACTTTTTGAAATTAGCATACAGCTGTTCCTTTCGCAACACAACAAGCATACAATTTAAATGTTCTAAATGCTCATCTAGATTTTTGCTATAGATTAAGATGTCATCAAAATAAACTACAACAAATTTCCCAATAAAAGCATGCAAAACATGGTTCATTAAACGCATAAAAGTGCTCGATGCATTAGTGAGTCCAAATGGCATAACTAACCATTCATACAATCCATACTTAGTCTTAAACGCCGTTTTCCATTCATCACCCTCCCGCATGCAAATTTGATGATACCTACTCTTAAGATCAATCTTACTAAAAATGCAAGCACCATGCAACTCATCAAGCATATCTCTAGCCTAGGTATTGGGTGACGTTACTTTACCGTGATATTGTTAATAGCTCGGCAATCCATGCACATTCTCCAAGTCCCGTCCTTCTTAGGCACTGGCAAAATAGGTACAGCACATGGACTCATGCTCTCCTTGACATAACCTTTGCTCATCAACTCCTCCACTTGCTTTTGAAGCTCCTTCGTCTCCTCGGGATTGCTTCGATAAGCTGGTCGATTCGGTATGACAGCTCCGGGTACAAATTCAATCTGGTGCTCGATGCCTCTAATTGGTGGCAATCGACTTAGCATCTTCTCAAGAAACACATCGTCGAACTCCTGCAATAAAGACTTAACCAAACTAGGGAGGGATGTGTTACAATCCTCAAAATTGAGGAGGGACTCCTTGTACACTAACAATATCATTTGCCTATTATCGCTCATAGCCTTTTTCAACTCACTCTCTTTTGCATAGAAGTTGACCTTTGGTTTTTCTCTCCTCTCAGCTGACTCTTTTTCTCTCCTCTCAACTGACTCCTTTTCTCTCCACTCATGTAGATTCTCTCTCTTTTCTCCACTCTCAGCCACCTCACTATTTTCTCTCTTATTGATGGTTTCACTATTGCCTCTCCTTTTTCCAGACTCATTTATTCTCTTGTCTTCCTCACTTTTCAGCTTGATTTGATCTCCATACACTTGTGCCGGTGTTAATGGCGCAAGAGTAATAGTCTTCCCATCCTTGACAAAGCTATAACGATTCCTATATCCATCATGTGTGACCCTTCTATCATATTGCCATGGTCTTCCTAACAAGATATGACCCACATGCATAGGCACCACATCACATACTACTTTCTCACTATAACTCCCAATTGAGAAATTAATTAAAACTCTTCTATTCACCCTAACTTCCCCACTTTCATTCAACCATTACAACTTATAAGGCCTAGGGTGTCTTAACAATGTTAGTCCTAATTTCTCAACTAAAGTTGTGCTAGCTACATTCGTGCAACTCCCACCATCAATAATCATACTACATACCTTATCGTTGACGTAACAACGTGTGTGGAATATATTTTCTTGCTGCTGCTCCGAATCATCAACTTTGACGTGAGTGTTAAGAGCTCTCCTTGACACCAACGATTTCCCAATAGCAAAATCCAATTTTTCTTCTTCTTCAACATCCTCTAATGCAGGCATGTCCTCAAACTCTCGTTCACTTTCACTCACCACCTCTCCATTATCCAACAACACCGTTACTCGTTTATTTGGGCATTGAGAAGCAATGTGCCCTGACCCCAAGCATCTGAAACACTTGATGTCTCGATTCCTTGATGGTTGTGAATCTGTTTTGGGTGCTGTTTTGCTAGCTCTTTCTTCTTTCCCTTTCTGCCACTCATTCCTACCTTTAGGTACAACTTTATCACCTTTGTTGTTGTTGTTCCACCCTAGCTTCCAAGATGGATTAACACTCGAAGTTCCTAACGACTGCCTAACTGCCCCTTTCCTCTTCAGTTGTCTCTCTACCTTCATAGCCACATACAACATGTCTTCCAACTCCACATAATGTTGCAACTCCACTGCATTGGTAATTTCCCTATTCAACCCATTCAAGAATCGTGCCATGGTAGCCCCCCGATCCTCCACAACATTGGCCCTAATCATGAGTATTTTCATCTCCTTATGATAGTCCTCTACACTTTTCGACCCTTGATATAGACCTTGCAGTTTTTGATGGATCTCTCGGTAATAGTGGCTAGGAACAAACCTCTTTCTCATCAATGACTTCAATTCGTCCCAAGTGCTGATTGGTCTTCCCGCACTCCCACGTTGTGAAGTAATCACTTGACCCCACCATGAAATTGCATAGTCACTGAACTCCAAAACTGCTAACTTAACATTTTTCTCCTTCGAGTAGTTATAACACTCGAAGATCATTTCAACCTTCCTTTCCCACTCCAGGTATGCCTCAGGATCACTCCTTCCTTTGAATGAAGGAACTATCATTTTTATATTTCCCAAGTTTCCATCCAACTCCTCCCCGCGATCATTCCGACCCCATCTGTCAAACCTATCACCTCTATTCCTCATCCTTCCCATCTCAACACCATGAAATTCATCTTCGCCCATGTCACTCCCATATCCATACTCCTCTCACCTTTCCCTCCTAGGCTCCCATCTATCCGGTCCTCTGGCATTGGATACATCCACTCGATGCCCCCGACTAAGATTAGCCACCGATGTATCTAATCTATTCATCCAAGCCTCCTGCTTCTCCAACTTGTCTCTCACATCTCCAAACGTGCTCTCAAACCTCTACACCAAATCCTCTGATGCATTGTTATTATTGCCTTGTCGGCTTGAGTTTGATTCTGCCCTTTCTAACATCCTAACACTAAAAATTTTATTTTACTGCCTCACCAAAAGTCACGCGAAAACACACAAGGGCTTTTACCCTCTATTAAGCTCACCTCTTTGCCTTTTACCACTCAGTTCTTTCAATAATTGCTTCTAGGAATAATCAATGAACTCAATCAATCAATCAAATCGTGTATAATTCCCCAAACCGGGTGTGACTCAATAATTGTAACAAGGACTCAAAGAAAACTTTTAAAACTTGACTTGAATTGAAGGAATGGAATGATTCAATGTGTCTAAGTAATTTAGAAATGATATTGAATAATAAAAGTTGGTATTTGACGGATCAATAATATTTAACAAATTTTTTTGCTGTACGAATTAACGATACCGTACGGATGAACAACAATTTTTTTTCCAGATCCAGAAATCAATAACAAAACCAACGAAGAAAATGAAAACTGATTTGGGCGAAAATTGAGCCCAAAAATGGAATTTGAAGATTTTTGATGAAATTTTTGGATCAAAGGATCAAGAAAACCTTCTGGACACAAGAACACACAGATTTGAAAAAAAAATTAGAAAACAAGGGATATAACCTGATTAAATTGGAGCCAAAGCTCTAATACCAACTGATGCGAACCCCGTAGCAATGGAAACTACGAAACCCACAATGAGATTGATGCGGAACCTAAGAACGCCAATACGAACCCGATTTTGGATCTTGAATCCCAAGAATTGAACTAAGAAACTCTAGATTTGCGAAAAACCTAAAACCCCTTTATTACAATTAAAAGAACCCACAATCTGATTGTTTAGAATGCCACAAGAAATTGAATCTTGATAAGTTCCAAGATTGTTCAAGAAGAACAAGAAATTGAAAGAATAAATTCTCTCTCTATAATATTATTCAAGCAAAAGTCCTTACAATGAAAAATATTCTCCTATTTATACTAATGAGTAAAAAATGTCCAAAACCCATCAAATTATGGTAATAATTTGATTTCATAAGAATTCTATCGAAAATAGGAAATTCAGAAAAAAATAAAAAAACGATTTTTTTTTCATGTTTTTGTTCTATGCGGCCGCATAGTGTTAATCTATGAGGTTGTATAGAACAAGTCCCTGCCCCCAGTATTATCCTTGAGGCCATCTACATGACCGTATAGGATGTTTAACCATGCGGTCGCATGGAACAATCTTCGACTTAATTTTCTTCCGTCTTTATCACGTTGATACAAGTCCTTTCGGCCCTCGACTCCAACATGAAACTAGCTCCATTTTGCACCCCGAACATTGTGTCTTCATTGACTTGCTTGATGAGCAATCCCATCACTTCTTTCACTTGCTTCATCCTCGATTGCGTCATCGGTCCACCTTCGACGATCGACGGATCCTTCCCATGACTTGACGCTTGAGTTGTCTTGGTTGTTGACGCGCCTTGACTCATATCACTCGAGATAATGGGATTTCAGCCAAATTCCTCCATTTGGGCCTCCGAATAATTAATTTTCGTATTAATTATGTCAGGTTGAAGAAGTACTGGAAAGAAAATTAACAAAGAAAAACCACACCAGGGGCAATTTTATCATTTGTCACGACGGTGTCAAAATGGGCCGAAATTTGGCAGGTTGATTGGAAATGGCCTGTAAAATTGGACTCGGGGCATAAACCGAGGTCAAGGGATTTTAGCCAAAATCCTTTGTTTGGGCCTCCGAATAATGAATTTCCTTATTAATTATGTCAGGTTGAAGAAGTGCTGGACATAAAATTAACAAAGAAAAATCGCACCAGGGGTAATTTTGTCATTTGTGGCGACGGTGTCGTAATGGGCCGAAATTTGGCAGGTTGATTGGAAACGGCCAGAGAAATTGGACTTGGGGGCACAGACTCAAGATCATGGGATTTTAACCAAATTCCTTCGTTTGGGCCTCCGAATAATTATCTTCCATATTAATTATGTCAGGTTGAACTAGTGTTGGAAAGAAAAATAACAAAGAAAAATCGCACCAGGGCCAATTTTATCATTTGTCGCGACGGCGTCGGAATGGGCCAAAATTTGGTAGGTTGATTGGAAACGGCCCACGAAATTAGACTCGAGGCACGGACTAGGGGTCATGGGATTTTAGTTAAATTCCTTCGTTAGGGTCTTCGAATAATTAATTTCCTTATTAATTATTTCTGGTTGAAATAATGCTAGACATAAAATTAAAAAAAGAAAAATCACACCAGGGCCAATTTTTTCATTTGTCGCGACGGCGTCGGAATGGGCCGAAATTTGACAGGCTGATTGGAAATGGCCCGAGAAATTAGACTCGAGGCACAGACCCGAGATCGCGGGATTTTAGTTAAATTCCTTCGTTAGGGCCTTCGAATAATTAATTTCCTTATTAATTATGTCTGGTTGAAATAATGCTAGACATAAAATTAAAAAAAGAAAAATCGCACCAGGGGCAATTTTTTCATTTGTCACGACGGTGCGGAATGGGCCGAAATTTGACAGGATGATTGGAAACGGCCCGAGAAATTGGACTCGGGGCACAGACCCGGGATTGCGAGATTTTAGCCAAATTCCTTCGTTTGGGCCTCCGAATAATTAATTTTCGTATTAATTATGTCAGGTTGAAGAAGTGCTGGACAAAAAATTAACAAAGAATAACCTCACCAGGTGCAATTTTTCATTTGTCGCGATGGTGTCGGAATAGGTTGAAATTGGGTAGGATGATTGGAAACGGCCTGCGAAATTGGAATTGGGGCACAGACCCGAGATTACGGGATTTTAGCAATATTCCTTAGTTTAGGCCTCCGAATAATTAATTTTCGTATTAATTATGTCAGGTTGAAGAAGTGCTGGACATAAAATTAACAAAGAAAAATCGCACCAGGGGCAATTTTGTCATTTGTCGCGACGGTGTCGGAATGGGCTGCAATTTGGCAGGTCGATTGGAAACAGCCTGCAAAATTTGACTCGGGGCACAAACCTAGGATCATGGGATTTTAGCCAAATTCTTCGTTTGGGCCTCCGAATAATTAATTTTCGTATTAATTATGTCAGGTTGAAGAAGTGCTGGACAGAAAATTAACAAAGAAAAACCGCACCAGGGGCAATTTTGTCATTTGTCGTGACGGTGTCGGAATGGGCTGCAATTTGGCAGGTCGATTGGAAACAGCCTACAAAATTTGGCTCGGGGCACAAACCCAGGATCATGGGATTTTAGCCAAATTCTTCGTTTGGGCCTCCGAATAATTAATTTTCGTATTAATTATGTCAGGTTGAAGAAGTGCTGGACAGAAAATTAACAAAGAAAAATCGCACCAGGGACAATTTTGTCATTTGTCGCGACGGTGTCGGAATGGGCTGAAATTTGGCAGGTCGATTGGAAACGGCCCGTGAAATTGGACTCGGGGCACAGACCCGGGATCATAGGATTTCACCCAAATTCCTTCGTTTGGGCCTCCGAAAAATTAATTTCCTTATTAATTATGTTTGGTTGAAGAAGTGATGGATAGGAAATTAACAAAGAAAAACCGCACCGGGGGTAATTTTGTCATTTGTCGTGATGGTGTCGGATTGGACCGAAATTTGACCGGTTGATTGGAAACGGCCCGAGAAATTGGTCTCGAGGCACAGACCCGAGATCACAGGATTTCAGCCAAATTCCTTCGTTTGGGCCTCCGAATAATTAATTTCCATATTAATCATGTCAGGTTGAAGAAGTGCTGAAAGAAAATTAACAAAGAAAAACCGCACCAGGGGCAATTTTATCATTTGTTGCGACGATGTCGGAACGTGCCAAAATTTGGCAGGTTAATTGGAAATGGCCCACGAAATTAGACTCTGGGCACAGACCCGGGATCATGGGATTTTAGGCAAATTCCTTCCTTTGGGCCTCCGAATAATTAATTTCTTTATTAATTATGTCAGGTTGAAGTAGTGATGGACAGAAAATTAACAAAGAAAAACCGCACCAGGGTAATTTTCTCATTTGTCGCGACGGTGCCGGATTGGGCCGAAATTTGGAAGGTTGATTGGAAACGGCTCGTAAAATTGGACTCGAGGTACATACCCGGGATCATGGGATTTTAGCCAAATTCTTTAATTTGGGCCTTCGAATAACTAATATCCTTATTAATTATGTCAGGTTGAAGAAGTGATGGACAGAAAATTAACAAAGAAAAACCGCACCAGGGGTAATTTTGTCACTTGTCGCGAGGTGTCGGAATGGGCCAAAATTTAATAGGTTGATTGGAAATGGCCCGCGAAATTAGACCCGAGGCACAAACCTGGGATCACGGGATTTTAGCCAAACTCCTTTGTTTGGGCCTCCGAATAATTAATTTTCGTATTATTTATGTCAGGTTGAAGAAGTGCTGGACAGAAAATTAACAAAGCAAAACCGCACCAGGGGCAATTTTGTCATTTGTCGCGACGGTGTCGGAATGGGCCAAAATTTGGTAGGTTGATTGAAAACGGCTCGAGAAATGAGACTCGGGGCACAGACCTGGGATCACGGGATTTTAGCCAAATTCCTTCGTTTGGGCCTCTGAATAATTAATTTCCTTATTAATTATGTTAGGTTGAAGTAGTGAAGGATAGAAAATTAACAAAGAAAAACCGCATCAGGGGTAATTTTTTCAATTTTTGTGACGGTGTTAGAATGGGCCGAAAATTGACAGGTTGATTCTAAATGGCCCGCGAAATTGGACTAGGGGCACAGACCCGGGATCATGGGATTTTAGCCAAATTCTTTAATTTGGGCCTTCAAATAATTAATTTCCTTATTAATTATGTCAGGTTGAAGAAGTGATGGATAGAAAATTAACAAAGAAAAACCGCACTAGGGGCAATTTTGTCATTTGTCGCGACGGTGTCGAAATGGGATGAAAATTAACAGGCTAATTGGAAACGGCTCACGAAATTAGACTCGGGACGCAGACCCGGGATCACGGGATTTTAGCCAAATTCCTTCGTTTAAGCCTCTGAATAATTAATTTTCGTATTATTTATGTCAGGTTGAGGAAGCGCTGGATAGAAAATTAACAAAGCAAAACCGCACCAAGGACAATTTTGGCATTTGTCATGACGGTGTCGAAATGAGCCAAAATTTGGTAGGTTGATTGAAAACGTCTCGAGAAATGGGACTCGAGGCACAAACTCAGGATCACGGGATTTTAGACAAATTCCTTCGTTTGGGCCTCCGAATAATTAATTTTTGTCTTAATTATGTTAGGTTGAAGAAGTGCTGGACAGAAAATTAACAAAGAAAAACCGCACCAAGGGCAATTTTGTCATTTTTCACGACGGTGTCGGAATGGGGCGAAATTTGGCAAGTTGATAGGTAACGGCCCGCGAAATTGGACTCGGGACACAGACTCGGGATCACGGGATTTACCAAAATTCCTTCGTTTGGGCCTCCAATAAATTAATTTTCGTATTAATTATGTCTGGTTGAAGAAGTGCTGGACAAAAAATTAACAAAGAAAAATCGCACCAGGGGCAATTTTTTAATTTGCCGTGACAGTGTCGGAATGGGTCGAAATTTGGCAGTTGATTGGAAACGGCCCGCGAAATTGGGCACAGACTCGGGATCACGAGATTTTAGCCAAATTCCTTCATTTGGGCTTCCGAATAATTAATTTCCGTAATAATTATGTCAAGTTGAAGAAGTGCCAGACAAAAAATTAACAAAGAAAAATCGCACCAGGGGCAATTTTGTCATTTGTCGCGACGGCGTCGGAATGGGCCTAAATTTGGCAGGTTGACTCGAAACGGCCCGCGAAATTGGACTCGGGGCACAGACCACGGATCACGAAATTTTAGCCAAATTCCTTCGTTTGGGCCTCCAATTAATTAATTTCCTTATTAATTATGTCAGGTTGAAAAAGTGATGGACAGAAAATTAACAACAAAAAACCGTACCAGGGGCAATTTTGTCATTTGTCGTGACGGTGTCGGAATGGGCCGAAATTTGGCAGGTTGAGTCGAAATGACCCGCGAAATTGGACTAGGGTAGAGGCCCGGGAACACGTAATTTTAGCCAAATTCCTTCGTTTGGGCCTCCAATTAATTAATTTCCTTATTAATTGTGTCAAATTGAAAAAGTGATGGACAGAAAATTAACAAAGAAAAACCGCACCAGGGGCAATTTTGTCATTTGTCGCAACGGTGTCAGAATGGGCCGAAATTTGGCAGGTTTATTGGAAATGGCCGTGAAATTAGACTCGGGGCACAAACCCAGGATCACGGAATTTTAGCCAAATTCCTTCGTTTGGGCCTCCGAATAATTAGTTTCCGTATTATTTATGTCAAGTTAAAGAAGTGCTGCACAGAAAATTAACGAAGCAAAATCGCACCAGGGGCAATTTTGTCATTTGTCGCAATGATGTCGGAATGGGCCGAAATTTGGCAAGTTGATTGGAAACGGCCCGAGAAATTGGACTCGAGGCATAGACCTGGGATCACGGGATTTTAGCCAAATTCTTTCGCTTGGACCTCTGAATAATTAATTTTCGTATTAATTATGTTAGGTTGAAGAAGTGCTGGTTAGAAAATTAACAGAGAAAAATCGCACCAGGAGTAATTTTGTCATTTTTCGCGATGGTGTCGGAATAGGCCGAAATTTGGCAGGCTAATTGGAAACGGCCCGCAAAATTGGACTCAGGGCAAAGAGCCAGGATCACGGGATTTTACCCAAATTCCTTCGTTTCGGCCTCTGAACAAATTATTTTCATATTAATTATGTCAGGTTGAAGAAGTGCTGGACAAAATATTAACAAAGAAAAACTGCACCAGAGGCAATGTTTTAATTTGTCGTGACGGTGTCGGAATGGGCCGAAATTTGGCAAGTAGATTGAAAACAACCCGCGAAATTGGACTCGGGGCATAGACTCGGGATCACGGGATTTTAGCCAAATTCCTTCATTTGGGCCTCCGAATTATTAATTTCCGTATTAATTATGTCAAGTTGAAGAAGTGCCGGACAGGAAATTAACAAAGAAAAATCGCACCAAGGGCTTCTTTGTCATTTGTCGCGACGATGTCGGAATGGGCCGAAATTTGGCAGGTTGACTCAAAACGGCCTGCGAAATTGGGATAGGGGCACAAACCCAGGATCACGGGATTTTAGCCAAATTCCTTCGTTTGGGCCTCCGAATAATTAATTTCCGTATTAATTATGTCAGGTTGAAGAAGTGCTGGACAGAAAATTAACAAAGAATAACCGCACCAGGGGCAATTTCGTTATTTATCGTGACGGTGTCGGAATGGGCTGAAATTTGGTAGGTCAATTGGAAACGGCCAGCGAAAATGGACTCGAGGCACTAACCCGGGATCACGGGATTTTAGCCAAATTCCTTCGTTTGGGCCTCCAAATAATTAATTTCCCTATTAATTATGTCAGGTTGAAGAAGTGATGGACAGAATATTAACAAAGAAAAACCGCACCAGGGGCAATTTTTTAATTTGTCGCGATGGTGTCGGAATGGGCCGAAATTTGGCAGGTTGATTGGAAACGGCCCGCGAAATGGGACTCGGGGCACAGACCTGGGATCACAGGATTTTAGCCAAATTCCTTCGTTTGGGCCTCCAAATAATTAATTTCCCTATTAATTATGTCAGGTTGAAGAAGTGATGGACAGAATATTAACAAAGAAAAACCGCACCAGGGGCAATTTTTTAATTTGTCGCGATGGTGTCGGAATGGGCCGAAATTTGGCAGGTTGATTGGAAACGGCCCGCGAAATGGGACTCGGGGCACAGACCTGGGATCACAGGATTTTAGCCAAATTCCTTCGTTTGGGCCTCCAAATAATTAATTTCCCTATTAATTATGTCAGGTTGAAGAAGTGATGGACAGAATATTAACAAAGAAAAACCGCACCAGGGGCAATTTTTTAATTTGTCGCGATGGTGTCGGAATGGGCCGAAATTTGGCAGGTTGATTGGAAACGGCCCGCGAAATGGGACTCGGGGCACAGACCTGGGATCACAGGATTTTAGCCAAATTCCTTCGTTTGGGCCTCCAAATAATTAATTTCCCTATTAATTATGTCAGGTTGAAGAAGTGATGGACAGAATATTAACAAAGAAAAACCGCACCAGGGGCAATTTTTTAATTTGTCGCGATGGTGTCGGAATGGGCCGAAATTTGGCAGGTTGATTGGAAACGGCCCGCGAAATGGGACTCGGGGCACAGACCTGGGATCACAGGATTTTAGCCAAATTCCTTCGTTTGGGCCTCCAAATAATTAATTTCCCTATTAATTATGTCAGGTTGAAGAAGTGATGGACAGAATATTAACAAAGAAAAACCGCACCAGGGGCAATTTTTTAATTTGTCGCGATGGTGTCGGAATGGGCCGAAATTTGGCAGGTTGATTGGAAACGGCCCGCGAAATGGGACTCGGGGCACAGACCTGGGATCACAGGATTTTAGCCAAATTCCTTCGTTTGGGCCTCCAAATAATTAATTTCCCTATTAATTATGTCAGGTTGAAGAAGTGATGGACAGAATATTAACAAAGAAAAACCGCACCAGGGGCAATTTTTTAATTTGTCGCGATGGTGTCGGAATGGGCCGAAATTTGGCAGGTTGATTGGAAACGGCCCGCGAAATGGGACTCGGGGCACAGACCTGGGATCACAGGATTTTAGCCAAATTCCTTCGTTTGGGCCTCCAAATAATTAATTTCCCTATTAATTATGTCAGGTTGAAGAAGTGATGGACAGAATATTAACAAAGAAAAACCGCACCAGGGGCAATTTTTTAATTTGTCGCGATGGTGTCGGAATGGGCCGAAATTTGGCAGGTTGATTGGAAACGGCCCGCGAAATTGGACTCAGGGCACAGACTCGGGATCACGGGATTTTGGCCAAATTCCATCTTTTCGGCCTCCGAATGATTAATTTTTGTATTAATTATTTCAGTTTGAAGAAGTGTCAGACAGAAAATTAACAAAGAAAAATCGCACCATGGGCAATTTTGTCATTAGTTGCGACGGTGTCGGAATGGGCCGAAATTTGGCAGGTTGACTCGAAACGGCCTACGAAATTGGACTAGGGGCACATACCTGGGGATTTTTAGCCAAATTCCTTCGTTTGGGCCTCTGATTAATTAATTTCCGTATTAATTATTTCAAGTTGAAGAATTGTTGGACAGAAAATTAACAAAGAAAAACAGCACCAGGGGCAATTTTGTCATTTGTCGTGACGGTGTCAGGATGGGCCGAAATTGGCAGGTCGATCGGAAACGACCAGTGAAAATGGACTCGGGACACAGACCCGGGATCACGGGATTTTAGCCAAATTCCTTCGTTTGGGCCTCCGAATAATTAATTTCCGTATTAATTATGTCAGGTTGAAGAAGTGCTTGACAGAAAATTAACAAAGAATAACCGCACCAGGGGCAATTTCGTTATTTATCGTGACGGTGTCGGAATGGGCTGAAATTTGGTAGGTCAATTGGAAACGGCCAGCGAAAATGGACTCGAGGCACTAACCCGGGATCACGGGATTTTAGCTAAATTCCTTCGTTTGGGCCTCCGAATAATTAATTTCCTTATTAATTATGTCTGGTTGAAGAAGTGCTGGACAGAAAATTAACAAAGAAAAACCGCACCATTGGCAATTTTGTAATTTGTCGCGACGGCGTCGAAATGGGCTGAAATTTGGCAGGTTGATTGGAAACGGCCCGCGAAATGGGACTCGGGGCACAGACCTGGGATCACAGGATTTTAGCCAAATTCCTTCGTTTGGGCCTCCAAATAATTAATTTCCCTATTAATTATGTCAGGTTGAAGAAGTGATGGACAGAATATTAACAAAGAAAAACCGCACCAGGGGTAATTTTGTCATTTATCACGACGGTGTCGGAATGGACCGAAATTTAGCAGGTTGATTGGAAACGGCCCGCGAAATTGGACTCGGGGCACAGACACGAGATCACGGGATTTTACACAAATTCCTTCGTTTGGGCCTCCGAATAATTAATTTTCGTATTACTTATGTCAGGTTGAAGAAGTGCTAGACAAACAATTAACAAAGAAAAACCGCACCAGGGGCAATTTTTTAATTTGTCGCGATGGTGTCGGAATGGGCCGAAATTTGGCAGGTTGATTGGAAACGGCCCGCGAAATTGGACTCAGGGCACAGACTCGGGATCACGGGATTTTGGCCAAATTCCATCTTTTCGGCCTCCGAATGATTAATTTTTGTATTAATTATTTCAGTTTGAAGAAGTGTCAGACAGAAAATTAACAAAGAAAAATCGCACCATGGGCAATTTTGTCATTAGTTGCGACGGTGTCGGAATGGGCCGAAATTTGGCAGGTTGACTCGAAACGGCCTACGAAATTGGACTAGGGGCACATACCTGGGGATTTTTAGCCAAATTCCTTCGTTTGGGCCTCTGATTAATTAATTTCCGTATTAATTATGTCAAGTTGAAGAATTGTTGGACAGAAAATTAACAAAGAAAAACAGCACCAGGGGCAATTTTGTCATTTGTCGTGACGGTGTCAGGATGGGCCGAAATTGGCAGGTCGATTGGAAACGACCAGTGAAAATGGACTCGGGACACAGACCCGGGATCACGGGATTTTAGCCAAATTCCTTCGTTTGGGCCTCTGATTAATTAATTTCCGTATTAATTATGTCAAGTTGAAGAATTGTTGGACAGAAAATTAACAAAGAAAAACAGCACCAGGGGCAATTTTGTCATTTGTCGTGACGGTGTCAGGATGGGCCGAAATTGGCAGGTCGATTGGAAACGACCAGTGAAAATGGACTCGGGACACAGACCCGGGATCACGGGATTTTAGCCAAATTTCTTCGTTTGGGCCTCCGAATAATTAATTTCCTAATTTATTATGTCAGGTTGAAGAAGTACTGGACAAAAAATTGATACATCAAAACCGTACAAGGGGTTACTTTGTCAATTATCATGACGGTGTCGGAATTGATCGAAGTTTGGCAGGTTGATTGGAAACGGCCCAAGAAATTGGACTCGAGGCACAGATCCCAGATCACGGGATTTTAGCCAAATTCTTTCGTTTGGGCCTCCGAAAAATTAATTTTCGTCTTAATTGCGTCAGGTTGAAAAAGTACTGGATAAAAAATTAACAAAGAAAAACCGCACTAGGGACAATTTTGTCATTTGTCGCGACGGTGTTGGAATGGGCCGAAATTTGGCAGGTTGATTGGAAACGGCCCGAGAAATTGGACTTCGGGCATACACTCGAGATCACGGGATTTCAACCAAATTCCTTCATTTGGGCCTTCGAATAATTAATTTCCTTATTAATTATGTCAGATTGAAGGAGTGATGGACAGAAAATTAACAAAGAAAAACCGCATCGAAGGTAATTTTGTCATTTGTTATGACGGTGTCGGATTGGGCTGAAATTTGGTAAGTTGATTGGAATCAGCCCATAAAATTGGACTCGGGGCACAGACCCGGGATCACGGGATTTTAACCAAATTCCTTCGTTTGGGTCTCTGAATTAATTATGTCAATTTGAAGAAGTGCTTGACCGAAAATTAACAAAGAAAAACCGCACCAGGGGCAATTTTTTCATTTGTCGCTACGGTGTCAGAATGGGTCAAAATTTGGCAGGTTGATTGGAAACGGGCCACGAAATTGGACTCGGGGCATAGACTCGGGATAATGGGATTTCAGCCAAATTCCTTCGTTTAGGCCTCCGAATAATTAATTTCCTTATTAATTATGTCAGGTTGAAGAAGTGCTGGATAGAAAATTGAAAACAGAAAAATCGCACCAGGGGCAATTTTTTCATTTGTCGCGACGATGTCGAAATGGGCCAAAATTTGACAGGTTGATTGGAAACGGCCCGAGAAATTGGGCTCCGGGCACAGGCCAGGGATCTCGGGATTTTAGCCAAATTCCTTCTTTTGGGCCTCTGACTAATTAATTTTCATATTAATTATGTCAGGTTGAAGAAGTGTTGGACAAAAAATTAATAAAGCAAAATCATACCAATGGCAATTTTGTCTTTTATCACGACGGTGTTAGAACTGGCCGAAGTTTCGCAGGTTGATTGGAAACGGCCTGAGAAATTGGACTCGGGGCACAGTTCCGAGATCACGGGATTTTAGCCAAATTACTTCATTTGGGCCTCCGAATAATTAATTTACGTATTAGTTTTGTCTGGTTGAAGAAGTGCTGGATAGAAAATTAACAAAGAAAAACCGCACCAGGGGCAATTTTGTAATTTGTCGCGACGGTGTCGAAATGGGCCGAAATTTGACAGGTTGATTGGAAAGGGCCCGAGAAATTGAACTCCGGGCACAGACCTGAGATCATGGGATTTTAGCCAAATTCCTTCGTTTGGGCCTCCGAATAATTAATTTCCATATTAATTATGTCAGGTTGAAGAAGTGATGGACAGAAATTTAACAAAGAAAAATCGCACCAGGGGTAATTTTGTCATTTGTCGCGATGGTGTCGAAATGGGCTGAAATTTGGCAGGTTGATTGGAAATGGCCCGAGAAATTGGGCTCGGAGCATAGACCTGAGATCACGGGATTTTAGCCAAATTCCTTCGTTTAGGCCTCCAAATAATTGATTTCCGCATTAATTATGTCAGGTTGAAGAAGTGCTGGATAGAAAATTAACAAAGAAAAATCGCACGAGGGGCAATTTTGTCATTTATTGCGACGATGTTGGAGTGTGCCAAAATATGGAAGGTCGATTGGAAACGGCCCACGAAATCAGACTCGGGGCACAGACCCGGGATCATGGGATTTTAGCCAAATTCCTTCGTTTGAGCCTTTGAATAATTAATTTCCTTATTAATTATGTCGGGTTGAAGAAGTAATGGACAGAAAATTACCAATGAAAAATCTTACCGGGGGTAATTTTGTCATTTGTTGCGATGGTGTCGGATTGGGCCGAATTTTGGTAGGTTGATTGGAAACAGCCCGTAAAATTGGACTCGAGGCACAAACTCGGGATCACGGGATTTCAGCCAAATTCCTTCGTTTAGGCCTCTGAATTAATTTTTGTATTAATTATGCCGGTTTGAAGAAGTGCTTGACAGAAAATTAAGAACGAAAAATCGCACCAGGGGCAATTTTTTCATTTGTCGCGACGGTGTCGGAATGGGCTGAAATTGGGCTGGTTGATTGGAAAGGAGACACGAAATTAGACTCGAGGCACAGACTCGGGATAATGGGATTTTAGCCAAAGTCCTTCGTTTGGGCCTCCGAATAATTAATTTCCATATTAATTATGTCTGGTTGAAGATGTGCCGAACAGAAAATTAACAAAGAAAAATTAAACCAGGGGCAATTTCTTCATTTGTCCCGATGGTGCTGGAATGGGCCGAAATTTAGCAGGTTGATTCGAAACGGCCTGCGAAATTGGACTAGGGGCACAGACCCGGGATCACAGGATTTTAGCCAAATTCCTTCGTTTGGGCCTCGGAATAATTAATTTTCGAATTAATTATGTCAGGTTGAAGAGGTGCTAGACAGAAAATTAACAAAGAAAAACTGCACTAGGGGCAATTTTGTCATTTGTCACGATGGTGTCGGAATGGGCTGAAATTTGGCAGATTGATTGGAGACGGCCCGCGAAATTAGACTCGGGATCACGGGATTTTAGCCAAGTTCCTTCGTTTTGGCCTTCGAATAACTAATTTCCATATTATTTATGTCAGCTTGAAGAATTGCTGGACAGAAAATTAACAAAGTAAAACCGCACCAGGGGCAATTTTGTCATTTGTCGCGACGGCATCGGAATGGGCCGAAATTTGGCAAGTTGATTGGAAACGACTCGAGAAATTGGACTCGGGGTACAGATTTGGGATCACAGGACTTTAGCCAAATTCTTTCGTTTGGGCCTCCGAATAATTAATTTTCGTATTAATTATGTCAAGTTTAAGAAGTGTAGGACTGAAAATTAACAAAGAAAAACCGCACCTGGGACAATTTTGTCATTTGTCGCGACGCTGTCGAAATTAGCTGAAATTTGACAGGTCGATTGGAAATGGCTCGCAAAATTGGACTCGGGGTACAGACCCGGGATCACGAGATTTTAGCCAACTTCCTTTGCTTAGGCCTCCAAATAATTAATTTCCTTATTGATTATGTCAGGTCGAAGAAGTGCTTTACAGAAATTTAACAAAGAAAAACTGAACCAGGGGCAATTTTGTCATTTGTCACGAGGGTGATGGATTGGGCTGAAATTAGGCAGGTCGATTGGAAACGGCCCGCGAAATTGGACTCGAGGCACAGACCCGAGATCACGGGATTTTAGCCAAATTCCATCGTTTGGGCCTCCGAATAATTAATTTCATTATTAATCATGCCTGGTTGAAGAAGTGATGGACATAAAATTAACAAAGAAAAACCGCACCAGGGATAGTTTTATCATTTGTCGCGACGGTATCAGATTGGGCCGAAATTTGGCAGGTCGATTGGAAACGGCTTGAGAAATTGTACTCGGGGCACAAACCCGTGATCATGGGATTTCAGCCAAATTCCTTCATTTGGGCCACCGAATAATTAATTTTCGCATTAATTATGTCAGGTTGAAAAAGTGCTGGAAAGAAAATTAACAAAGAAAAACCGCACCAAGGGCAATTTTGTCATTTGTCGTGACGGTGTCGAAATGGGTCGAAATTTAGCAGGTTGATTGGAAACGGCCTGCGAAATTAGACTCAGGGAACAGACCCGGGATCATAGGATTTTAGTCAAGTTCCTTCATTTGGCCCTTCGAATAAGTAATTTTCTTATTATTTATGTCAGCTTGAAGAATTGCTGGACAGAAAATTAACAAAGCAAAACCGCACCAGTGGCAATTTTGTCATTTGTCACGACAATGTCGGAATGGGCCGAAATTTGGCAGGTTGTTTGGAAACGACTCGAGAAATTGGACTTGGGGCACAAACCTGGGATCACAGGACTTTAGCCAAATTCCATCGTTTGGGCCTCCGAATAATTAATTTCAACATTAACTATGTCAGGTTGAAGAAGTGCTGCAAAGAAAATTAACAAAGAAAAACCGCACCAGGGGCAATTTTGTCATTTGACGCGACGGTGTCGGAATGGGCCGAATTGGGCAGGTTGATTGGAAATGGCCTACGAAATTAGACTCGGGGAACAGACTCGGGAACATGGGATTTTGGCCAAATTCCTTCGTTTGGCCTCCGAATAATTAATTTCCCTATTAGTTATGTCAGGTTGAAGATGACAGAAAATTAACAAAGAAAAACAGCACTAGGGGTAATTCTGTAATTTGTCACGACGATGCCGGATTAGGCCTAAATTTGGTAGGTTGATTGGAAACGGTCCGCAAAATTGGACTCGGGGCACAGACCCGGGATCAAGGGATTTAGGCCAAATTCCTTCATTTGGGCCTCCGAATAATTAATTTCCGTATTAATTATATCAGGTTGAAGAAGTGCTGGACAGAAAATTAACAAAGAAAAACCGCACCAAGGGCAATTTTGTCATTTGACGCGACGGTGTTGGAATGGGCCGAAATTTGGCAGGTTGATTGGAAACGGCCCGCGAAATTAGACTTGGGGAACATACCAGGGATCAAGGGATTTTAGCCAAATTCCTTCATTTGGGCCTCCGAATAATTAATTTTCAAATTAATTATATCAGGTTGAAGAAGTACTGGACAGAAAATTAATAAAGAAAAACCGCACCAGGGGCAATTTTGTCATTTTTCACGACGATGTAGGAATGGGCCGAAATTTGGTAGGTTGATTGGAAACGGCCCGAGAAATTGGACTCGGGGCATGGACTCGGGATCATGGGATTTCAGCCAAATTCCTTCGTTTGGGCCTCCGAATAATTAATTTCCGTATTAATTATGTCAGGTTGAAGAAGTGGTGGACAGAAAGTTAACAAAGAAAAACCGCACTAGGGGTAATTTTGTCATTTGTCGCGACCGTGTCGAAATGGGCTGAAATTTGGCAAGTTGATTGGAAACGGCCCGAGAAATTGGACTCGGGGCATAGACCTGAGATCATGGGATTTCAGCCAAATTCCTTCATTTAGGTCTCTAAATAATGATTTCCGCATTAATTATGTCAGGTTGAAGAAGAGCTGGATAGAAAATTAACAAAGAAAAACCGCAGCAGGGGCAATTTTGTCATTTATTGCGACGATGTCGGAGTGTGCTAAAATATGGAAGGTCAATTGGAAACGGCCCGCGAAATCAGACTCCGGGCACAGACCTGAGATCACGGGACTTTAGCCAAATTCCTTCGTTTGGGCCTTTGAATAATTAACTTCCTTATTAATTATGTCAGGTTGAAGAAGTGATGGACAGAAAATTACCAATGAAAAATCGTACCGGGGGTAATTTTGTCATTTGTTGCGACGGTGTCGGATTGGGCCGAAATTTGGTAGGTTGTTTGGAAACGGCCCATAAAATTGGACTCGAGGCACAAACTCGGGATCACGGAATTTCAGTCAAATTCCTTCGTTTAGGCCTCTGAATTAATTTTTGTATTAATTATGTCGATTTGAAGAAGTGCTTGACAAAAAATTAAGAAAGAAAAATAGCACCAGGGGCAATTTTTTCATTTGTCGCGACGGTGTCGGAATGGGCCGAAATTTGGCAGTTTGATTGGAAACGGGACACGAAATTGGACTCGAGGTACAAACTCGGGATAATGGGATTTCAGCCAAAGTTCTTCGTTTGGGCCTCTGAATAATTAATTTCCATATTAATTATGTCAGGTTGAAGAAGTGCCGGATAGAAAATAAACAAAGAAAAATTGCACTAGGGGCAATTTCTTCATTTGTCGCGACAGTGTCGGAATGGACCGAAATTTGGCAGGTTGATTCGAAATGACCTGCGAAATTGGACTAGGGGCACAGACCCGTGATCACTGGATTTTAGCCAAATTCCTTCGTTTGAGCCTCGGAATAATTAATTTTTGAATTAATTATGTCAGGTTGAAGAAGTGCTGGACAGAAAATTAACAAGGAAAAACCTCACCATGGGCAATTTTGTCGTTTGTCGCGACGGTGTCGGAATGGGCTGAAATTTGGCAGATTGATTGGAAACGGCCCGCGAAATTAGACTCGGGGTACAGACCCGGGATCACGGCATTTTAGCCAAGTTCCTTCGTTTTGGCCTTTGAATAATTAATTTCTGTATTATTTATGTTAGCTTGAAGAATTGCTGGACAGAAAATTAACAAAGTAAAACCGCACCAGGGGCAATTTTGTCATTTGTCGCGACGGTGTCGGAATGGGCCGAAATTTGGCAGGTTGATTGGAAACGACTCAAGAAATTGGACTTGAGGAACAGATCCGGGATCACGGGACTTTAGCAAAATTCTTTCGTTTGGGCCTTCGAATAATTAATTTTCGTATTAATTATGTCAGGTTTAAGAAGTGCTGGACAGAAAATTAACAAAGAAAAACCGCACCAGGGGTAATTTTGTCATTTGTCGCGACAGTGTCGGAATTGGCTGAAATTTGACAGGTCGATTGGAAACGGCCCGCAAAATTGGACTCGGGGTACAGACTCGAGATCACGAGATTTTAGCCAACTTCTTTTGTTTAGGCCTCCGAATAATTAATTTCCTTATTGATTTTGTCAGGTCGAAGAAGTGCTTTACAGAAATTTAACAAAAAAAAACCGCACCAGGGGCAATTTTATCATTTGTCGCGACGGTGACGGATTGGGATGAAATTAGGCAAGTCGATTGGAAACGGCCCGCGAAATTGGACTCGAGGCACAGACCCGGGATCACGGGATTTTACCCAAATTCCATCGTTTGGGCCTCCGAATAATTAATTTCATTATTAATCATGTCAGGTTGAAGAAGTGATGGACAGAAAATTAACAAAGAAAAATCGCACCAGGGATAGTTTTATCATTTGTCGCAACGGTATCGGATTGGGCCGAAATTTGGCAGGTCGATTGGAAACGGCCTGAGAAATTAGACTCGGGGCACAAACCCGAGATCACGGGATTTTAGCCAAATCCCTTCGTTTGGGCCACTGAATAATTAATTTCCGCATTAATTATGTCAGGTTGAAGAAGTGCTAGAAAGAAAATTAACAAAGAAAAACCGCACCAGGGGCAATTTTTTCATTTGTCGCGACGATGTCGGAATGGGCCGAAATTTGGCAGGTTGATTGGAAACGGCCTGCGAAATTAGACTCGAGGAACAGACCCGGGATCACGGGATTTTAGTCAAGTTCCTTCATTTGGCCCTTCGAATAAGTAATTTTCGTATTATTTATGTCAGCTTGAAGAATTGTTGGACAGAAAATTAAGAAAGCAAACCCGCACCAGCGGCAATTTTGTCATTTGTCGGGATAATATCGGAACGGGCTGAAATTTGGCAGGTTGTTTGGAAACGACTCGAGAAATTGGACTCGGGGTACAGTGTGGCGCCCCGAACTTAAGCTTCGAGGGCCACGTACTTTACATAAAAACTTTTGCCTTTGGTACATGTAAATATTCTTAAATAGGAATACTACATGTTAAAAACTTATTTTTATAAAACTTTATGGCCAATAAAAGTGCATGCCAACATGAAATTTAAACATTGTAAATACGGCCTCGGCACTGTCAAGTTTAGTTGAGGCAGCAAACTTCGGCAGATTTTATAAAATTCATCCCAACTCCGTTTCATATGAAATTTGTGGCATTAGTAAGATAATTTCAAATAGTTTTCTAGGTTAAAGTATGAAAATTTTCCAAGATCATATGATATAGACGTTTTACTGAAAACAGTGAAGTATTACACAGGGAATCCAGATTGACCTTTAAACGTTAAAACCTTGATAAATCAGATCATAGATATCCAAATTGAGTGATTCCTTCGGCCATACTTAGAAAACTCAAAGGGGAAAACAGACATATTTTTAGAATTTCAAATGGACGTTTATAGAGCTAGAAACATCATTTTGAAATTGACTCCAGAAACTGTCCCGTTTCTGCCTTTTATCACTTGCAAGGAAAATAAATTATAAAAACGTCCCTTAACATAACATGAAAGATATAATTACAAAATTTACTATTAATACCATAATACATCATTCCATGTTCATATTTTTACATAATACCATAAGAAAAATAGATGTAAAAACTGCCATCGAACAAAACACACAAAAGAAAACTTTCGGTACAAAACTTCGTTGTCCTTAATCCATCATCGCGTAAGCCAACTAACTTCCATCAATTCAAATGATCATGGATCTGAAAATTTTAGCATAACATATTTTGAGTATAAGGAAATACTCAGTAAGATACCATGCTTGAACATTTATCATGATAATACTACACCAAAGAAAGCAATCAAACCCATACTTCCATATTCCGACATGCCGGTGCCCTTCGGACTTGTCCTAAGGCATAGATATATCTAACATTTGTGGATTTCTCCACCATAATCATAACATTTGTGGATTTCTCCACCATTAACATACTTTGGTTTTTCATGCATAACTTAAGCATAAATATTACCATGAAAATCATACCACATAAGCATAGAAGGTATCTTACCGTAAATCTTTGAATCTTCGATTGAAAAGCAAGTTGGAAGAGTTTAGTTCAATTCCTTTTTCCTTCCTTAATTTTTCGGTTTTGCTCTCTCTTTATAAATGTATAAGTGTTTGTAGAAATGAAGGATATCTCTTTCTCTTATGGCATGGATAGGGGGTATTTATACTAGTATAAATAGATAAGTATAAAAAGATATATATTTTTTTTTTATTTTTTATTATTTACTTGGTGGCCGAC